>NC_048542.1:143032-475532 GCF_902806685.2 Maniola hyperantus | reverse complement strand
ATCACCACTATATTTTACAAATCCAACAACTGACAATCGAAAAGAGTAATTTATTACCTATTTTGAACAAATCATTTGACTTTGACTTTTGATCCCGGAAAATCAAAGTTCCCACGGGATTTTTAAAAAACCTGAATCCACGCGGACGAAGTTGCGGGCATCATCTAGTGCATAATAAATAGTTTTTGATTTATCATGCAAAATGTTAAAAAATACTATTTACCTATTTATTTATTTTTATTTTTCACTAGCTGCCCCGGCGAACTTCGTACCGCCTAACAGTCGATTCTTTTTCAGGAATTTTTAAAAAAAATTCTCTCCGTAAGAACCATATTCGTACTTCAAGGAATATTATAAAAAAAGAATTAGCGAAATCGGTGCAGCTGTTCTCGAGATTTGCGATCAGCAACACATTCAGCGATTCATTTTTATATAATATAGAGATTTACTATTTGTTGTCAGATTTGTCAATGCTGAATTATGTTGTATTTTAGTGACTCAAGACATTCCTTTTAGAAGAAAACAAGGAAAATAAAATGAATGTGCCCAATATACGTACCACTGAAATCCAACATGATGCTACAACATTCAATTCCGTACTAAATATTGAAAGGTCTACCCATACCATACTTGTAAGTTGTTATGCTATGTTTTTTGCATACATTCTATATAGATAATACTCACAATATATTTATGTTGATTGTATGTTTATTAATTCCAGAAATGAAATGGAGAGCTTCAATAGTTCTGCGTCGAATGATACATCTAATGTGACTGTTGAAACAGAAAATGATACATATGAGTCGTCTAGTTTCAAAAGCCCCTAAAACGATTTTATCCTAAAATCAACCTTATATTGTTATGTGCAAGCGTTTTGTTCGTACTTCAAGTTTAGTCATTCAGTTAGTGTCAAATCCCTCTGAAACACAAACAAAAATAGTTCTAAAGTCCACGATTGGGATCAAAAGCCACTACAAAATTGCATGTGGCTTTCAAAAGCCCCTAGAAACTGACTGTCCAATAGTAGTGCGTCATTTTTAACACGTGACTTTACCATAACTATGCAAACAAGATGGCGATTTTTGTTGTGTGGTGTAGATCTGTGTTTGGTAATTTAATGATTTTATGCATTAAAAATGGAGGACTTAATGAAATTTGTGAAAAAATGTGATCCAAAAAAGACAAGGAAACGATCTGTGAATAAAGCAACCTGGAAACGTGAGATTCTACGCGAAAAACGGTACGTGATTCATCCATAAAAATCAGCATCAACATTAGCAAGAATGGTATTATGCAGTAGGTACTATGGAACATAAAACTGCAGCATGTATTATTTTATTAATGTAAATATGAACGTTTCCTTTCATATGTCTTTTGTAGGTATGTTTATTTGTTACTAGCTGATGCCCGCGACTTCGTCCGCGTGGTTTAAGTTTTTTGTTGTTCCCGCGGGAACTCCTCAATTTCCCGGGATAAACAGTAGCCTATGTCATTCTCCAGGTCCTCAACTATACCCATGCCAAAAATCACGTCAATCCGTTGCTCCGTTGTGGCCTGATTGAAGGACAAACCAACAAACAAACACTTTCGCATTTATAATATTAGTATGATGATGCGTAGTTTGAAGAGTAGTCATTTTAATTATTTTTGATAAATTCAGAAAAGATAAGTACCTACGTGAAGTTAGTGGATATGTGTTAACTCAGAACCCATAACCAAAAAAATATTGACCTATTGTCCTATCTGTACCTAAATTCACTTTTGTTAATGTTGATTATTTTTAGTTCATAATCACAGTTTTTTAAGCCTGAAATTGTCTAAAAAAATAACTGTTAGTATTAATTATTTATTATTAGCAAAGTTTATTTCTGAACTTTTTATTTTAGGTACAAACCCTCAAGCTTGCCGCAGTTTCCGCAGTGTGGACACAAGCAAAAGGCGTTTCGATGTACTGAATTATCATGTCAAGAAATAAGAAAATTTCATAAGAATTTCTATAAATGTGATACCAAAGTGAAGCAAGACTGTTTTATACTGAAATATTGTAATATATCAGAAGCTAAGTCATTAAACCCCAGAAGCATAAGAAAAGTTGCTATTAAGTATACTATACTTAGTAAAAATGGGACCAAAATACCGGTATGTCAAAAAACTTTCATGAGAGCACTAATAATAAAGAAAGATCGAATACAGGGCGTAATGAAAAGATTTTTAAATAGCGGAGGTGAAATGCCAGAAGAGAAGCGTGGAGGTGACAGAAAGAGAGAAAAATACGAAGCAAAAAGAATATCCGTCGAATGGTTCATTGAATCCTTTCAGGGACAAGAGAGTCACTATTGTCGTTCGAAAAGTATCAATAGAATATATCTTGCTTCAGGCTTGTCAATACGTAAAATGTGGCGTATGTATAACGCTGCCCGTGACGAGGATTTGAGGGTTAAACAAAGCTTTTTCAGACATGTTTTTAATACTAAATATAAT
Organism: Maniola hyperantus; assembly: GCF_902806685.2. Classification (NCBI taxonomy): domain Eukaryota; kingdom Metazoa; phylum Arthropoda; class Insecta; order Lepidoptera; family Nymphalidae; genus Maniola; species Maniola hyperantus. The sequence continues at coordinate 473,051 of NC_048542.1, read as the reverse complement.
ATAGGCTTTGGAAATCCTAGGACAGACGTATGTTCAACGTGCATTGAACTGTTAGAACGCATAAAAACTGAGAAGGACGCTTCCAAGAAAAATGTTCTTATGGCCGAAAAAAGAATTCATCGCCTTAAATACAAAGCCTTCTATGCAATATTGCAAGAAGAAAATGAAATTATTCAAACCATTACCTTCGATTGCCAAAAAAACCAGGCAATGCCCAAAGTTCCGGACCAATCAGCCTACTACAGTCGTCAAATCAACTTTTACCACTTCGCCATTGTTGTGGGAAATTCAAAGGCAAAACTAGACAAAAATAACATTCGTTCCTACTATTGGGATGAAACTTCACACTGCAAAGGCAGTAATGAGATAATTAGCGCAGTTTACGATTTCTTGAAAAACTTTGAATTTGGAGATAAGATAAAAATTCTACGAATAGTATCCGACGGTTGCGCCGGACAAAACAAAAATACAGGCATGATAGCTATGCTAGGTAAATGGCTGTATACAGAAGCCCCAACAAATATCAAGAAAATAGAGCTAATCTTCCCTGTTGTAGGTCACTCCTTTATACCTCCAGACAGGTTGTTTGCCAGAATTGAGAAAACCTTGAAAACTAAAGAAGTCATAACCTCTCCATTCGAATATGCAGCTGTCTTAGAACAAAATGGTATGTGCAAAGATCTAGCATCAATTTCCGTATTTGATTGGAAAAAAAGTTACAAGTCCATCATTAAACCCACTACGTCTTGGCATTTTCAGTTTATGAAAACAAAAAGGTTTTTTATTACAAGAACTAAAACAGAAAACATTTTAGTACAGGGTGAAGAGACATATAGAAACGAAATACGCGAAAAAAAGACTATCACAAAAAAAAACAAAAAAATCACTATGATATCTCCCCAAGTAATCCAGCCAAACCGTGTTTTCATAAAACAAGCCAAAATTCAAGACGTAGATAAACTTCTTAAAAAGCACTATGGAGATGAGTGGAGAAATTTGGAAAAGTTGATTTTTTTTAAAACTGTAATGGAGAGAATGAGTACCACTGAAACGGGAGACTTTCTGAGATTGTCAGAAGAGACTGATTTGTGTGAAGCTGGATTTACGGATAATATTTGTCACGTTTAAATTCTTTCATTTTTATATATAATAATTAAACACAATAAAACCTTTTATTTCATGCCTATAACAGATTTATCATTATTTTTTAATATATTATCCATCAAAAGAAATTACTTGATTCTGAGTTTTTATGAGATTTAATAAAAGCTACATTCACCTACTTTCTTACTTTGGTTGATCTTGGTGCTTGTCGATATCTTGTATAACACCATCCTTTGTTAAGATTTTGTCAGTTGCAAAATCCACTAAAAAGTGACGTATTACTATCAAATTCCTCTTATTTCAGCAGTGAGTTTCATAAGCCGCTAAAATGAAAGAAAAAACATCCATATTTTTGTTTATTTAACTGATTTGTTGCGGAAAAGGGATTTTAAAGTGGTGCCATATTCTGTGGGCTCATATCATACAAAAATTATTATTGTCTATAACATTTATCAACGACGAGAAGTTTTTATGAGTTTGTGAAAAATAAGCAAAACTTATTTTAGTGGCTTTTGAAACTAGACGACTCATATTGTGTTTATGTGTGTAGTGGGCTTTTAGAGGGAAATTGAATTGTACCTACTTCCTACTTATAAAAATAAAATTTTCATTTTTGAGATCAAAGTGGAATTTATTTAGACTTTTTTATACACAAGTAGATGGTATATATAGTTTTTAGTCGCTACTAATAGATAAGTCTAGGCAACAAAATTTATTTTCACAGACAAACGAATGTGTAATCATGTGTTCCTAATAGGTAATCCGCCAGCACAGAGAATTCAACTCCTAGAGTACGCATATACAAGGATTTACATGAAAACAAAATCGTAAAATGTTGGCGGGGGACAGGGGAGAATGCTTTGTTGTGATTGGTGGACTGACTAATAAAAACAATGTGCGGAATGAGGGTACCGAACGGGCGTGGGCGATGATTCATTTAAAATTCCGTGGGATCACCACGATTTAGCAATGCAATTCCTTAGGTACAGCATCAGGGTCGAGAAGTGGGTCTTCGAGTTCAATGATAAAGTCTTTACTTGGTAGATATAGGTACCTACCTCCAATATCAATTTATAACCGACAGTTTCAAAATCCCATAAGTTTTGGTGGTCATGTCCCCTGCAGCATCAGGATTGAGGAGTTGAAATCCTGTGTGTCCTATATAAAATGACATTTTATATAGGACAATGTTGCAAAGTTTCTTTATCAATTAAAAAAAATACGCAAATCGGTTCAGAAATCTCGGAGATTTCTGTGTACATAGGTAGAAAAACACAACTCCTTTTTTAAAAGTCGGTTAAAAAAGTATCCTTTGTTAATCCTCTACTTGTCTGTAAAAGTCCCGTCAAAATAGGTTCTGCCGTTCCGAAGATTAGCCCGTTCAAACAGACAGACAGACAGACAGTTTTTAAAAACGTTTGATTCAGCTGTTATGGTACAGTTCAAATAACAATATTATGAGCTTGCGGTAGTTATTTCGAAATTACAGACAGACACTTCATAGAAGTATGGATTTCTATAATATATACGAGTTGTTTATACACGCTGAGGCAGTAGTTACCTAATAGGTATGTATGTAAGTGAGATTTTATAGTATTCATCAAAAGATAAGTAGGTAATCATTATCATTCAAAAAAAAATTAAAAAATATTTATTTCTGTAGGTAAAACAATTTCACATAGTGCGTAGTAATTGGGACCATCCCAGTAACTGTTTTAGTATTGCTACGAGTACTCGTGGCAGGCGACCCCGCTCTTCCATAAAATCTTATACAATAATAATTGAAATAAGTAGTTCCTTCATAAATCATATATTTACAAAAATTCATCGGTGACATCTGTCCAACTATCTGTGTGCCATCATCAATATATCCGGACGCTAGTGTGAGCGCATGCACTCGCTACACTGCTCATCACTGAGTCTATTTCTTTCTATCACAATGTTAGGTGAAATAGCATACAGGTTACCCACGTGGGCCGAGCAGTTCGGACGTGCATCCAGCGTCACCTTAAGGACTAAAATTGTACTTTTGACATCACAGTTTACAAATAAATTTAAAATATGAGAACTTCAAATTTGTGCATTATACTCAATCATAATATTTCTGGCTTATGCCTTTTTCAGTGTGCAAAAGACGTTTTTAAAATAGATAAAAAGTACCACCTCGTGCGTGAGGCATACGACGTAGCCAAAAGCCTGTTCCTCCAGGGCCGTAACAACTACAACCAGCTCAAGAACACGTCTCTCCTCGTGATGGATACGTTCCTCGACCTGGTGCACATCATGAACACTGAGATGGCCAAGAAGCTGCGTGGAGCCGTCCTCAAGTTCTACAGGATCAAATACTTCCATGACTTCACGAACTATGTGATTACGCTGGAAGAGGTAAGGAAGTTCTAGTTTAATTTCTTTTTTATTCATAGACTGGCGCTTGGCTACAATCAGACCTTGGTGCTTGATACCACTCCTTATATTACAGAACGCATATACCTTTTTTTTATCGACGCGCCTTTTTTCTGTCTAGCACAGACCACATAGTTATCTGTCCAGGCTTTGAGAAATTCTCGTGCAAATCTCAACCTTTCATGGGTCCACCCATAGCTATAGTACTTGACAGGTCATCATGGCACGTCACCCACGCTATCCCGCACACTTCCACAGCGAGAGTGCGGGGCGTCCCCAACCCGGTTGCCATGTCGACCTGTCGCATATTAGGTACGTTGACAGTACGATTTCGCCGTCTACTAGTCCATTATGATCTTTCATCAATTGTTTTAAGTTCTCCTTACACAGATCATAGACATAACGGAGCACTGCCTCTCAGAGCCAGCGAAGAAGCTGGAGCAGCTGCGTAGTGACTTCCACTTCCTCATCAGCAACTTCCAGGACGTGCGGCTCTTCCACACCGTCCACAAGTGCCACGACGAGTTGCCAGATGAGGTCGCTGCTGCGCACTGCATCCTGCATCAAGCTGTTCTGTACGTACCTGCCCTACCCTACCTGATGAGTGATGATGCATAACATTGCAAGCTTAGATCAACTGAGATTGAACTGATTTTGATCAATGATGAATGATCAGATAAACAATTTTACTATAATAATTATTATAGGTAGGTATATAATTTTTATATACCTATTTCATTTCGTTTAGGGATTAGTTAGTCGGGTTTTCGTTTTGAATTTTATCTTGATTAATAGAGACCTATTGCGATTTTCTAGCTTCAACGAAACAATGCAAGAGAGTCTGGTGTCCATAGTGGAGATCAAGACAAAGCAACATGCGCGCAAGATGAACGCGTCGCTTTACGAAGTCCCGAAGTGCCTCAACTCCTTCGTCCCGAACTTCTTTGAGCAACTACTTGTTGATGCGTACACAGGTAAAAGAAGAAAATAAATCTGTAGGTACCTACCATTAGTAGTTATACGAGTTTTCACATCAAGCTGACAAGTGACGTCGATTATTTAGCGTTCCGGTACGCCATGCGATGCCGCGTAAATGGCATTATGGTTTAATCAAACTGGCATACCCCTTCTAAGTTAGCCCGCTTCTTACATCGTAGACTTCACTATAACTTACATGGTCAGGTGAGATCGCAATCAAGGGCTAACTTGTATCGGAATTTCAAAAAAACTTAATGTCTGAGTAAAATGGACCTACGTTTCTTTGTGTTAAAGTCGACTCGTACATTCAGTTTCAGTATTAATTTTTATTTCGCAGTTTCCGCTTGCGCTGGCTGTAGACGTATTATGACAAACTTGAACCTTTTTTGACGTTAGGTATAGTTTTCGATACTCGAAATCTGTCAACGTTGTCGAGATGTAACTCGTCCTATCACTTCTGTACAGTTACATCCAAACATTACAATAGTTTTAATTAATACCTTATAGCTTATGCCCGCGACTTGTTCCTATTTCTCTAGAGTTAGGTACTGAGCGCCGATGGTCTTCTAACTTCTAATTTGAAATTGAAACATAGTATAAATCCCGCAAATTGCTTTTGCGCCGCTGGAACCATGTCTATTAACATCGAAATGACGTCATTTTGACGTCAGCCGAAATAAAAATATACCATCAGCTCGAAACTTCAGTCTAGTGCTGATGTCACTAAAATGGCGGCCACGCGCACTAGCAATTTACTTACGGGACTTATATGTACTTAGTTACTTTATTTATTGCAGAAAAATGTGGCTTCCTGAAAGTGGTGAACGCATCCATTGGGGATCTAATAAAAGACAAATGGCGAGGCTGTAAAGAAACACTGTTTCCCAAAACATGGACCCCGTTGGTTGAAATCCTAAAACAGAAGTATGACAGATTCAAAAAATATATAGTCTATTCACCATACTTACAAGATGGTGACAATTATACTATACTAATAGAATAGATAAGTAGGTACCTACATAATTATGGATATAGGTTGAACGGATTTGAAAATAATCCTGTCAAAAAGACTTGCAAATCGGTCCAGAAATCGCGGCGAAATCGGCGATGTTTCTTTACAGATGTTGGCAATCATCGTCATGATTAATTATTTTTTATCACGATTCATCATCATCATCATGATTAATCCATCGCCGGCCTACTGTTGTGCACGGGTGGCCTCGCAGAATGAGAAGAGTTTATGGCTTAGGCCTAACTTTTTAGCTTTAGTTTGATATGATTTAAAATACACTTTTATCTCCTTTCAGATCCATGACATCGCAGTCGCTTTTGCTGACGCTACTTTCGGCGAATTTAACGGCTAATGATATTATAAAACGTTATATCCACAAGATTAAATTAAATTGATTAATATATTAACATACTTTACTTAGCTCTAAGATGAAATTAACTAGGTCATAGGTGCTGATTCGGTTGGTACCTACTTAAATCTCTAAACTAATGACTAGAGAACTATCTTTTTTGCACATGTTTAGACTTCTTAGTTCATTTTATAATGTCATATGCTTAGTACTAAACAATCAGTCTTAGTTTAATGTTAATAAATTATTTTATCAAATTAATTATTTGTATAATAATTGATAACTTAGATTCGGGAATATGGTAACTAATTAACTAGGTAGGTACGTTGTTACCCAATTTGTGAATTTAGTAAGTATCTATCAATAAAATTCTTGCCCCATACCAACGCAGGCTTGACTAGTTAGTCGTCTAAGTGGCAAAATCAAAGGGTCTCTCATTGGAAACTAGTTGGACGTAACTAGTATCGTCCATTGACGAGTTAAACGTGCATCTAAAGTTACCCAAGGTGGCTGTAATGGTGTTTGGTCTTACTATTATCTGTAGGAAAAATTACCACTCTGTGGCTGTCACGTTGACAGTGACGCATTAGGTTTTTTGTCGATGGACGAAAACAAAAAAGAAAAAGCCCGCGAGAAAGGGGATGTTGTTTGTGTAAAATGATTTCGTTAATTTATTAAAAGAAAACACAAGTAAAAACTATCCAAATGCCGAAAGCAGCGCGAAAAATGCTCCAAAGCGGTTACTCTTACGACGAACCGGATCGAATGCCGAGCAACATTACGATAACAAACTTCGATCTCTTTTTGTATGTGGTGGCGATTGTTGGTCATCTCGTAGATTTAGGGCTCGACATCAATGTGGCGGTGCGGTACTCCCTGGAGAGGAAAATGATGGAGTTCGGGTGGACTTTGGCGTTTATACTCCTGCCAGCGTTCGTTAACACAGCTGTCTCTATTAGAATGTAAGTACAAACTTCTTGTTCCTCTAAGGTTGAGTCATTCTATGATAATACTAGTTAGACCATTATAAATAGCATTTAGGTCACGTTCTTGACTTAACATCCTTAAGTTAACTCAACAAAATGCTTAGCAGTCCTCATTAGCTATTACTGATGGTTGTCACCCTGTTTCTATTAATCACATAATGGTAGGGGTTTCTTGGGATAATAATGCAGTGGGCTCCCAGTTACTTTCACATGCAACTTGATTAAGAGTATGTTATTTAGGTTTGGCAATAATTATTATTATCAGACGTTAGTGATAATAATAATCAGATCCGACAGCTTACAGTAATAAACAAATAGATTTTTAGATTATGTTAGTATGGACTACTTACAATGTTTTCAGGTATGCCCAAGACAAACAGCAGGATTCTGTTACAAATGAGTTCACTAAGAGGAAGTGGCTGCGGGTCTTCATCCTCGTGCTGCAGATGGCACCAATCCTGCGTTTCACTGATGCTCTCATGTTGGTATCAATGACATTTTAATAACCGACTTTAAGGAGGAGGTGGAGGTTATCAATTCATCTAGGATGTATAATGTAGGTTTTGCTGATATTCATCTAAAATTTAATGATTATGTCTATATTTTCGTGAACAGCACTCCAAAAACCCTTGGAAACAACACCCATATTGAATTATTCAAAAAGAGATTTGAAAATGGCCTTAATTCTTGTCACCATCACGAAAATCTAATAATACCAACTAGTTTATGCTCGCCACTTCGTCCGCGTGGACTACACAAATTTCAAACCCCTATTTCACCCTCTTAGGGGTTGAATTTTAAAAAATCCTTAGCAGATGCCTATGTCATAATAGTTATCTGCATGCCAAATTTCAGCCCGATCCATCCAGTAGTTTGAGCTGTGAGTTGATAGATCAGTCAGTCAGTCAGTCACTCACGTTTTCCTTTTATACATTTAGATATATATGCAAAAAAAATAAGTGTACTTTTTCTTGACATTCCTTAAAATGGCATTAAATTGAGCATAGAGACGTGTCAGTTACGCAGTGAAGTCGCGGCGGGCGGCGCGCGCGCACGACGCGGCGTCGCAGCGCATGTACTACGCGCTCATGCTGAAGGAGGACTCGGACGCGGCGCTGCTGCGCGTGTTCGAGTGCTTCCTCGAGGCGGCGCCGCAGCAGGTGCTGCAGACCAGCCTGCTGCTGCGCCAGTACGACCGGCTGGCCGGTAAGCGCACAACTCTCTGCGACATATAGCTCATTGCTGAGTGGCAAAGTTTTTTAAAAATCGCATGGGAACTCTTTGATTTTCGGGAATAAAAATTAGCACATGTCACTCTCCAGGTCTTTACCTATATCCATGCAAAAAATCACGTCAATCCGTTGCACCGTTGCGACGTGATTGAAGGACAAACCAAGAAGCAAACACTTTTGCATGTATTATTATAATATGGGTAGTGATGGACCAAGTAGCTTTTCTGATGCCCCTTCGCTTATCACTAATTACATACTATTGTGCTTTGAGTTTTTCACACAATATCTAGCCTTACAGTGAAATTCATAATGTTCCCTTATGTGATTGTGAATTATGGATAATTTCTATTTCAGTCCACCAAATTCTGTCAATATGCTCCTCAATAGTGGGCATGGGCTGGTGCCTCGCGGCCTACCAGCGCGCGGTGCGCTTCGCCCAGCAGGACAAGCTCAACATGAGCTGGCCGGGCACTGTGCTGCAGACGCTGTGGCACTTTCTGGTCACTTGTGAGTATTGTCTGTGGATATGCTCCTCAATAGTGGGCATGGGCTGGTGCCTCGCGGCCTACCAGCGCGCGGTGCGCTTCGCCCAGCAGGACAAGCTCAACATGAGCTGGCCGGGCACTGTGCTGCAGACGCTGTGGCACTTTCTGGTCACTTGTGAGTATTGTCTGTGGATATGCTCCTCAATAGTGGGCATGGGCTGGTGCCTCGCGGCCTACCAGCGCGCGGTGCGCTTCGCCCAGCAGGACAAGCTCAACATGAGCTGGCCGGGCACTGTGCTGCAGACGCTGTGGCACTTTCTGGTCACTTGTGAGTATTGTCTGTGGATATGCTCCTCAATAGTGGGCATGGGCTGGTGCCTCGCGGCCTACCTAGGTAATCATTATCATTCAAAAAAAAATTAAAAAATATTTATTTCTGTAGGTAAAACAATTTCACATAGTGCGTAGTAATTGGGACCATCCCAGTAACTGTTTTAGTATTGCTACGAGTACTCGTGGCAGGCGACCCCGCTCTTCCATAAAATCTTATACAATAATAATTGAAATAAGTAGTTCCTTCATAAATCATATATTTACAAAAATTCATCGGTGACATCTGTCCAACTATCTGTGTGCCATCATCAATATATCCGGACGCTAGTGTGAGCGCATGCACTCGCTACACTGCTCATCACTGAGTCTATTTCTTTCTATCACAATGTTAGGTGAAATAGCATACAGGTTACCCACGTGGGCCGAGCAGTTCGGACGTGCATCCAGCGTCACCTTAAGGACTAAAATTGTACTTTTGACATCACAGTTTACAAATAAATTTAAAATATGAGAACTTCAAATTTGTGCATTATACTCAATCATAATATTTCTGGCTTATGCCTTTTTCAGTGTGCAAAAGACGTTTTTAAAATAGATAAAAAGTACCACCTCGTGCGTGAGGCATACGACGTAGCCAAAAGCCTGTTCCTCCAGGGCCGTAACAACTACAACCAGCTCAAGAACACGTCTCTCCTCGTGATGGATACGTTCCTCGACCTGGTGCACATCATGAACACTGAGATGGCCAAGAAGCTGCGTGGAGCCGTCCTCAAGTTCTACAGGATCAAATACTTCCATGACTTCACGAACTATGTGATTACGCTGGAAGAGGTAAGGAAGTTCTAGTTTAATTTCTTTTTTATTCATAGACTGGCGCTTGGCTACAATCAGACCTTGGTGCTTGATACCACTCCTTATATTACAGAACGCATATACCTTTTTTTTATCGACGCGCCTTTTTTCTGTCTAGCACAGACCACATAGTTATCTGTCCAGGCTTTGAGAAATTCTCGTGCAAATCTCAACCTTTCATGGGTCCACCCATAGCTATAGTACTTGACAGGTCATCATGGCACGTCACCCACGCTATCCCGCACACTTCCACAGCGAGAGTGCGGGGCGTCCCCAACCCGGTTGCCATGTCGACCTGTCGCATATTAGGTACGTTGACAGTACGATTTCGCCGTCTACTAGTCCATTATGATCTTTCATCAATTGTTTTAAGTTCTCCTTACACAGATCATAGACATAACGGAGCACTGCCTCTCAGAGCCAGCGAAGAAGCTGGAGCAGCTGCGTAGTGACTTCCACTTCCTCATCAGCAACTTCCAGGACGTGCGGCTCTTCCACACCGTCCACAAGTGCCACGACGAGTTGCCAGATGAGGTCGCTGCTGCGCACTGCATCCTGCATCAAGCTGTTCTGTACGTACCTGCCCTACCCTACCTGATGAGTGATGATGCATAACATTGCAAGCTTAGATCAACTGAGATTGAACTGATTTTGATCAATGATGAATGATCAGATAAACAATTTTACTATAATAATTATTATAGGTAGGTATATAATTTTTATATACCTATTTCATTTCGTTTAGGGATTAGTTAGTCGGGTTTTCGTTTTGAATTTTATCTTGATTAATAGAGACCTATTGCGATTTTCTAGCTTCAACGAAACAATGCAAGAGAGTCTGGTGTCCATAGTGGAGATCAAGACAAAGCAACATGCGCGCAAGATGAACGCGTCGCTTTACGAAGTCCCGAAGTGCCTCAACTCCTTCGTCCCGAACTTCTTTGAGCAACTACTTGTTGATGCGTACACAGGTAAAAGAAGAAAATAAATCTGTAGGTACCTACCATTAGTAGTTATACGAGTTTTCACATCAAGCTGACAAGTGACGTCGATTATTTAGCGTTCCGGTACGCCATGCGATGCCGCGTAAATGGCATTATGGTTTAATCAAACTGGCATACCCCTTCTAAGTTAGCCCGCTTCTTACATCGTAGACTTCACTATAACTTACATGGTCAGGTGAGATCGCAATCAAGGGCTAACTTGTATCGGAATTTCAAAAAAACTTAATGTCTGAGTAAAATGGACCTACGTTTCTTTGTGTTAAAGTCGACTCGTACATTCAGTTTCAGTATTAATTTTTATTTCGCAGTTTCCGCTTGCGCTGGCTGTAGACGTATTATGACAAACTTGAACCTTTTTTGACGTTAGGTATAGTTTTCGATACTCGAAATCTGTCAACGTTGTCGAGATGTAACTCGTCCTATCACTTCTGTACAGTTACATCCAAACATTACAATAGTTTTAATTAATACCTTATAGCTTATGCCCGCGACTTGTTCCTATTTCTCTAGAGTTAGGTACTGAGCGCCGATGGTCTTCTAACTTCTAATTTGAAATTGAAACATAGTATAAATCCCGCAAATTGCTTTTGCGCCGCTGGAACCATGTCTATTAACATCGAAATGACGTCATTTTGACGTCAGCCGAAATAAAAATATACCATCAGCTCGAAACTTCAGTCTAGTGCTGATGTCACTAAAATGGCGGCCACGCGCACTAGCAATTTACTTACGGGACTTATATGTACTTAGTTACTTTATTTATTGCAGAAAAATGTGGCTTCCTGAAAGTGGTGAACGCATCCATTGGGGATCTAATAAAAGACAAATGGCGAGGCTGTAAAGAAACACTGTTTCCCAAAACATGGACCCCGTTGGTTGAAATCCTAAAACAGAAGTATGACAGATTCAAAAAATATATAGTCTATTCACCATACTTACAAGATGGTGACAATTATACTATACTAATAGAATAGATAAGTAGGTACCTACATAATTATGGATATAGGTTGAACGGATTTGAAAATAATCCTGTCAAAAAGACTTGCAAATCGGTCCAGAAATCGCGGCGAAATCGGCGATGTTTCTTTACAGATGTTGGCAATCATCGTCATGATTAATTATTTTTTATCACGATTCATCATCATCATCATGATTAATCCATCGCCGGCCTACTGTTGTGCACGGGTGGCCTCGCAGAATGAGAAGAGTTTATGGCTTAGGCCTAACTTTTTAGCTTTAGTTTGATATGATTTAAAATACACTTTTATCTCCTTTCAGATCCATGACATCGCAGTCGCTTTGCTGACGCTACTTTCGGCGAATTTAACGGCTAATGATATTATAAAAACGTTATATCCACAAGATTAAATTAAATTGATTAATATATTAACATACTTTACTTAGCTCTAAGATGAAATTAACTAGGTCATAGGTGCTGATTCGGTTGGTACCTACTTAAATCTCTAAACTAATGACTAGAGAACTATCTTTTTTGCACATGTTTAGACTTCTTAGTTCATTTTATAATGTCATATGCTTAGTACTAAACAATCAGTCTTAGTTTAATGTTAATAAATTATTTTATCAAATTAATTATTTGTATAATAATTGATAACTTAGATTCGGGAATATGGTAACTAATTAACTAGGTAGGTACGTTGTTACCCAATTTGTGAATTTAGTAAGTATCTATCAATAAAATTCTTGCCCCATACCAACGCAGGCTTGACTAGTTAGTCGTCTAAGTGGCAAAATCAAAGGGTCTCTCATTGGAAACTAGTTGGACGTAACTAGTATCGTCCATTGACGAGTTAAACGTGCATCTAAAGTTACCCAAGGTGGCTGTAATGGTGTTTGGTCTTACTATTATCTGTAGGAAAAATTACCACTCTGTGGCTGTCACGTTGACAGTGACGCATTAGGTTTTTTGTCGATGGACGAAAACAAAAAAGAAAAAGCCCGCGAGAAAGGGGATGTTGTTTGTGTAAAATGATTTCGTTAATTTATTAAAAGAAAACACAAGTAAAAACTATCCAAATGCCGAAAGCAGCGCGAAAAATGCTCCAAAGCGGTTACTCTTACGACGAACCGGATCGAATGCCGAGCAACATTACGATAACAAACTTCGATCTCTTTTTGTATGTGGTGGCGATTGTTGGTCATCTCGTAGATTTAGGGCTCGACATCAATGTGGCGGTGCGGTACTCCCTGGAGAGGAAAATGATGGAGTTCGGGTGGACTTTGGCGTTTATACTCCTGCCAGCGTTCGTTAACACAGCTGTCTCTATTAGAATGTAAGTACAAACTTCTTGTTCCTCTAAGGTTGAGTCATTCTATGATAATACTAGTTAGACCATTATAATAGCATTTAGGTCACGTTCTTGACTTAACATCCTTAAGTTAACTCAACAAAATGCTTAGCAGTCCTCATTAGCTATTACTGATGGTTGTCACCCTGTTTCTATTAATCACATAATGGTAGGGGTTTCTTGGGATAATAATGCAGTGGGCTCCCAGTTACTTTCACATGCAACTTGATTAAGAGTATGTTATTTAGGTTTGGCAATAATTATTATTATCAGACGTTAGTGATAATAATAATCAGATCCGACAGCTTACAGTAATAAACAAATAGATTTTTAGATTATGTTAGTATGGACTACTTACAATGTTTTCAGGTATGCCCAAGACAAACAGCAGGATTCTGTTACAAATGAGTTCACTAAGAGGAAGTGGCTGCGGGTCTTCATCCTCGTGCTGCAGATGGCACCAATCCTGCGTTTCACTGATGCTCTCATGTTGGTATCAATGACATTTTAATAACCGACTTTAAGGAGGAGGTGGAGGTTATCAATTCATCTAGGATGTATAATGTAGGTTTTGCTGATATTCATCTAAAATTTAATGATTATGTCTATATTTTCGTGAACAGCACTCCAAAAACCCTTGGAAACAACACCCATATTGAATTATTCAAAAAGAGATTTGAAAATGGCCTTAATTCTTGTCACCATCACGAAATCTAATAATACCAACTAGTTTATGCTCGCCACTTCGTCCGCGTGGACTACACAAATTTCAAACCCCTATTTCACCCTCTTAGGGGTTGAATTTTAAAAAATCCTTAGCAGATGCCTATGTCATAATAGTTATCTGCATGCCAAATTTCAGCCCGATCCATCCAGTAGTTTGAGCTGTGAGTTGATAGATCAGTCAGTCAGTCAGTCACTCACGTTTTCCTTTTATACATTTAGATATATATGCAAAAAAAATAAGTGTACTTTTTCTTGACATTCCTTAAAATGGCATTAAATTGAGCATAGAGACGTGTCAGTTACGCAGTGAAGTCGCGGCGGGCGGCGCGCGCGCACGACGCGGCGTCGCAGCGCATGTACTACGCGCTCATGCTGAAGGAGGACTCGGACGCGGCGCTGCTGCGCGTGTTCGAGTGCTTCCTCGAGGCGGCGCCGCAGCAGGTGCTGCAGACCAGCCTGCTGCTGCGCCAGTACGACCGGCTGGCCGGTAAGCGCACAACTCTCTGCGACATATAGCTCATTGCTGAGTGGCAAGTTTTTTAAAAATCGCATGGGAACTCTTTGATTTTCGGGAATAAAAATTAGCACATGTCACTCTCCAGGTCTTTACCTATATCCATGCAAAAAATCACGTCAATCCGTTGCACCGTTGCGACGTGATTGAAGGACAAACCAAGAAGCAAACACTTTTGCATGTATTATTATAATATGGGTAGTGATGGACCAAGTAGCTTTTCTGATGCCCCTTCGCTTATCACTAATTACATACTATTGTGCTTTGAGTTTTTCACACAATATCTAGCCTTACAGTGAAATTCATAATGTTCCCTTATGTGATTGTGAATTATGGATAATTTCTATTTCAGTCCACCAAATTCTGTCAATATGCTCCTCAATAGTGGGCATGGGCTGGTGCCTCGCGGCCTACCAGCGCGCGGTGCGCTTCGCCCAGCAGGACAAGCTCAACATGAGCTGGCCGGGCACTGTGCTGCAGACGCTGTGGCACTTTCTGGTCACTTGTGAGTATTGTCTGTGGATATGCTCCTCAATAGTGGGCATGGGCTGGTGCCTCGCGGCCTACCAGCGCGCGGTGCGCTTCGCCCAGCAGGACAAGCTCAACATGAGCTGGCCGGGCACTGTGCTGCAGACGCTGTGGCACTTTCTGGTCACTTGTGAGTATTGTCTGTGGATATGCTCCTCAATAGTGGGCATGGGCTGGTGCCTCGCGGCCTACCAGCGCGCGGTGCGCTTCGCCCAGCAGGACAAGCTCAACATGAGCTGGCCGGGCACTGTGCTGCAGACGCTGTGGCACTTTCTGGTCACTTGTGAGTATTGTCTGTGGATATGCTCCTCAATAGTGGGCATGGGCTGGTGCCTCGCGGCCTACCTAGGTAATCATTATCATTCAAAAAAAATTAAAAAATATTTATTTCTGTAGGTAAAACAATTTCACATAGTGCGTAGTAATTGGGACCATCCCAGTAACTGTTTTAGTATTGCTACGAGTACTCGTGGCAGGCGACCCCGCTCTTCCATAAAATCTTATACAATAATATTGAAATAAGTAGTTCCTTCATAAATCATATATTTACAAAAATTCATCGGTGACATCTGTCCAACTATCTGTGTGCCATCATCAATATATCCGGACGCTAGTGTGAGCGCATGCACTCGCTACACTGCTCATCACTGAGTCTATTTCTTTCTATCACAATGTTAGGTGAAATAGCATACAGGTTACCCACGTGGGCCGAGCAGTTCGGACGTGCATCCAGCGTCACCTTAAGGACTAAAATTGTACTTTTGACATCACAGTTTACAAATAAATTTAAAATATGAGAACTTCAAATTTGTGCATTATACTCAATCATAATATTTCTGGCTTATGCCTTTTTCAGTGTGCAAAAGACGTTTTAAAATAGATAAAAAGTACCACCTCGTGCGTGAGGCATACGACGTAGCCAAAAGCCTGTTCCTCCAGGGCCGTAACAACTACAACCAGCTCAAGAACACGTCTCTCCTCGTGATGGATACGTTCCTCGACCTGGTGCACATCATGAACACTGAGATGGCCAAGAAGCTGCGTGGAGCCGTCCTCAAGTTCTACAGGATCAAATACTTCCATGACTTCACGAACTATGTGATTACGCTGGAAGAGGTAAGGAAGTTCTAGTTTAATTTCTTTTTTATTCATAGACTGGCGCTTGGCTACAATCAGACCTTGGTGCTTGATACCACTCCTTATATTACAGAACGCATATACCTTTTTTTTATCGACGCGCCTTTTTTCTGTCTAGCACAGACCACATAGTTATCTGTCCAGGCTTTGAGAAATTCTCGTGCAAATCTCAACCTTTCATGGGTCCACCCATAGCTATAGTACTTGACAGGTCATCATGGCACGTCACCACGCTATCCCGCACACTTCCACAGCGAGAGTGCGGGGCGTCCCCAACCCGGTTGCCATGTCGACCTGTCGCATATTAGGTACGTTGACAGTACGATTTCGCCGTCTACTAGTCCATTATGATCTTTCATCAATTGTTTTAAGTTCTCCTTACACAGATCATAGACATAACGGAGCACTGCCTCTCAGAGCCAGCGAAGAAGCTGGAGCAGCTGCGTAGTGACTTCCACTTCCTCATCAGCAACTTCCAGGACGTGCGGCTCTTCCACACCGTCCACAAGTGCCACGACGAGTTGCCAGATGAGGTCGCTGCTGCGCACTGCATCCTGCATCAAGCTGTTCTGTACGTACCTGCCCTACCCTACCTGATGAGTGATGATGCATAACATTGCAAGCTTAGATCAACTGAGATTGAACTGATTTTGATCAATGATGAATGATCAGATAAACAATTTTACTATAATAATTATTATAGGTAGGTATATAATTTTTATATACCTATTTCATTTCGTTTAGGGATTAGTTAGTCGGGTTTTCGTTTTGAATTTTATCTTGATTAATAGAGACCTATTGCGATTTTCTAGCTTCAACGAAACAATGCAAGAGAGTCTGGTGTCCATAGTGGAGATCAAGACAAAGCAACATGCGCGCAGAGTGAACGCGTCGCTTTACGAAGTCCCGAAGTGCCTCAACTCCTTCGTCCCGAACTTCTTTGAGCAACTACTTGTTGATGCGTACACAGGTAAAGAAGAAAATAAATCTGTAGGTACCTACCATTAGTAGTTATACGAGTTTTCACATCAAGCTGACAAGTGACGTCGATTATTTAGCGTTCCGGTACGCCATGCGATGCCGCGTAAATGGCATTATGGTTTAATCAAACTGGCATACCCCTTCTAAGTTAGCCCGCTTCTTACATCGTAGACTTCACTATAACTTACATGGTCAGGTGAGATCGCAATCAAGGGCTACTTGTATCGGAATTTCAAAAAAACTTAATGTCTGAGTAAAATGGACCTACGTTTCTTTGTGTTAAAGTCGACTCGTACATTCAGTTTCAGTATTAATTTTTATTTCGCAGTTTCCGCTTGCGCTGGCTGTAGACGTATTATGACAAACTTGAACCTTTTTTGACGTTAGGTATAGTTTTCGATACTCGAAATCTGTCAACGTTGTCGAGATGTAACTCGTCCCTATCACTTCGGTACAGTTACATCCAAACATTACCATCGTTTTAATTAATACCCTTATAGCTTATTCCCGCGACTTGTTCCTATTTCTCTAGAGTTTAGGTACTGAGCGCCGTGGTCTTCTAACTTCTAATTTGAAATTGGAAACATAGTATAAATCCGCAAATTGCTTTTGCGCCGCTGGAACCATGTCTATTAACATCGAAATGACGTCATTTTTGACGTCAGCTGAAATAAAATATACCATCACCTCAAAACTTCAGTCTAGTGCTGATGTCACTAAAATGGCGGCCACGCGCACTAGCAATTTACTTACGGGACTTATATGTACGTTACTTTATTTATTGCAGAAAAATGTGGCTTCCTGAAAGTGGTGAACGCATCCATTGGGGATCTAATAAAAGACAAATGGCGAGGCTGTAAAGAAACACTGTTTCCCAAACATGGACCCCGTTGGTTGAAATCCTAAAACAGAAGTATGACAGATTCAAAAAATATATAGTCTATTCACCATACTTACAAGATGGTGACAATTACTATACTAATAGAATAGATAAGTAGGTACCTACATAATTATGGATATAGGTTGAACGGATTTGAAAATAATCCTGTCAAAAAGACTTGCAAATCGGTCCAGAAATCGCGGCGAAATCGGCGATGTTTCTTTACAGATGTTGGCAATCATCGTCATGATTAATTATTTTTTATCACGATTCATCATCATCATCATGATTAATCCATCGCCGGCCTACTGTTGTGCACGGGTGGCCTCGCAGAATGAGAAGAGTTTATGGCTTAGCCTAACTTTTTAGCTTTAGTTTGATATGATTTAAAATACACTTTTATCTCCTTTCAGATCCATGACATCGCAGTCGCTTTTGCTGACGCTACTTTCGGCGAATTTAACGGCTAATGATATTATAAAACGTTATATCCACAAGATTAAATTACATTGATTAATATATTAACTACTTTACTTAGCTCTAAGATGAAATTAACTAGGTCATAGGTGCTGATTCGGTTGGTACCTACTTAAATCTCTAAACTAATGACTAGAGGAACTATCTTTTTTGCACATGTTTAGACTTCTTAGTTGCATTTTATAATGTCATATGCTTAGTACTAAACAATCAGTCTTAGTTTATGTTAATAAAATTATTTTATCCAATTAATTATTTGTATAATAATGATAACTTAGATTCGGGAATATGGTAACTAATTAACTAGGTAGGTACGTTGTTACCCAATTTGTGAATTTAGTAAGTATCTATCAATCAAAATTCTTGCCCCTACCAACGCAGGCTTGACTAGTTAGTCCGTCTAAAGTGGCAAATCAAAGGGTCTCTCATTGGAACTAGTTGGACGTAACTAGTATCGTCCATTGACGAGTTAAACGTGCATCTAAAGTTACCCAAGGTGGCTGTAATGGTGTTTGGTCTTACTAGTATCTGTAGGAAAAATTACCACTCTGTGGCTGTCACGTTGACAGTGACGCATTAGGTTTTTTGTCGATGGACGAAAACAAAAAAGAAAAAGCCCGCGCGAAAGGGGATGTTGTTTGTGTAAAATGATTTCGTTAATATTTAAAAGAAACACAAGTAAAAAATATCCAAATGCCGAAAGCAGCGGCGAAAATGCTCCAAAGCGGTTACTCTTACGACGAACCCGGATCGAATGCCGAGCAACATTACGATAACAAACTTCGATCTCTTTTTGTATGTGGTGGCGATTGTTGGTCATCTCGTAGATTTAGGGCTCGACATCAATGTGGCGGTGCGGTACTCCCTGGAGAGGAAAATGATGGAGTTCGGGTGGACTTTGGCGTTTATACTCCTGCCAGCGTTCGTTAACACAGCTGTCTCTATTAGAATGTAAGTACAAACTTCTTGTTCCTCTAAGGGTTGAGGTCATTCTATGATAATACTAGTTAGACCATTATAATAGCATTTAGGTCACGTCTTGACTTAACATCCCTTAAGTTAACTCAACAAAATGCCTTAGCAGTCCTCATTAGCTATTACTGATGGTTGTCACCCTGTTTCTATTAATCACATAATGGTAGGGGTTTCTTGGGATAATATGCAGTGGGCTCCCAGTTACTTTCACATGCAACTTGATTAAGAGTATGTTATTTAGGTTGGCAATAATTATTATTATCAGACGTTAGTGATAATAATAATTAGATCCGACAGCTTACAGTAATAAACAAATAGATTTTTAGATTATGTTAGTATGGACTACTTACAATGTTTTCAGGTATGCCCAAGACAAACAGCAGGATTCTGTTACAAATGAGTTCACTAAGAGGAAGTGGCTGCGGGTCTTCATCCTCGTGCTGCAGATGGCACCAATCCTGCGTTTCACTGATGCTCTCATGTTGGTATCAATGACATTTTAATAACCGACTTTAAGGAGGAGGTGGAGGTTATCAATTCATCTAGGATGTATAATGTAGGTTTTGCTGATATTCATCTAAAATTTAATGATTATGTCTATATTTTCGTGAACAGCACTCCAAAAAACCCTTGGAAACAACACCCATATTGAATTATTCAAAAGAGATTTGAAAATGGCCTTAATTCTTGTCACCATCACGAAAATCTAATAATACCAACTAGTTTATGCTCGCCACTTCGTCCGCGTGGACTACACAAATTTCAAACCCCTATTTCACCCTCTTAGGGGTTGAATTTTAAAAAATCCTTAGCAGATGCCTATGTCATAATAGTTATCTGCATGCCAAATTTCAGCCCGATCCATCCAGTAGTTTGAGCTGTGAGTTGATAGATCAGTCAGTCAGTCAGTCACTCACGTTTTCCTTTTATACATTTAGATATATATGCAAAAAAAATAAGTGTACTTTTTTTTGCATTCCTTAAAATGGCATTAAATTGAGCATAGAGACGTGTCAGTTACGCAGTGAAGTCGCGGCGGGCGGCGCGCGCGCACGACGCGGCGTCGCAGCGCATGTACTACGCGCTCATGCTGAAGGAGGACTCGGACGCGGCGCTGCTGCGCGTGTTCGAGTGCTTCCTCGAGGCGGCGCCGCAGCAGGTGCTGCAGACCAGCCTGCTGCTGCGCCAGTACGACCGGCTGGCCGGTAAGCGCACAACTCTCTGCGACATATAGCTCATTGCTGAGTGGCAAAGTTTTTTAAAAATCGCATGGGAACTCTTTGATTTTCGGGAATAAAAATTAGCACATGTCACTCTCCAGGTCTTTACCTATATCCATGCAAAAAATCACGTCAATCCGTTGCACCGTTGCGACGTGATTGAAGGACAAACCAAGAAGCAAACACTTTTGCATGTATTATTATAATATGGGTAGTGATGGACCAAGTAGCTTTTCTGATGCCCCTTCGCTTATCACTAATTACATACTATTGTGCTTTGAGTTTTTCACACAATATCTAGCCTTACAGTGAAATTCATAATGTTCCCTTATGTGATTGTGAATTATGGATAATTTCTATTTCAGTCCACCAAATTCTGTCAATATGCTCCTCAATAGTGGGCATGGGCTGGTGCCTCGCGGCCTACCAGCGCGCGGGTGCGCTTCGCCCAGCAGGACAAGCTCAACATGAGCTGGCCGGGCACTGTGCTGCAGACGCTGTGGCACTTTCTGGTCACTTGTGAGTATTGTCTGTGGATATGCTCCTCAATAGTGGGCATGGGCTGGTGCCTCGCGGCCTACCAGCGCGCGGTGCGCTTCGCCCAGCAGGACAAGCTCAACATGAGCTGGCCGGGCACTGTGCTGCAGACGCTGTGGCACTTTCTGGTCACTTGTGAGTATTGTCTGTGGATATGCTCCTCAATAGTGGGCATGGGCTGGTGCCTCGCGGCCTACCAGCGCGCGGTGCGCTTCGCCCAGCAGGACAAGCTCAACATGAGCTGGCCGGGCACTGTGCTGCAGACGCTGTGGCACTTTCTGGTCACTTGTGAGTATTGTCTGTGGATATGCTCCTCAAATAGTGGGCATGGGCTGGTGCCTCGCGGCCTACCTAGGTAATCATATCATTCAAAAAAAATTAAAAAATATTTATTCAGTAGGTAAAACAATTTCACATAGTGCGTAGTAATTGGGACCATCCCAGTAACTGTTTAGTATTGCTACGAGTACTCGTGGCAGGCGACCCCGCTCTTCCATAAAATCTTATACAATAATAATTGAAATAAGTAGTTCCTTCATAAATCATATATTTACAAAAATTCATCGGTGACATCTGTCCAACTATCTGTGTGCCATCATCAATATATCCGGACGCTAGTGTGAGCGCATGCACTCGCTACACTGCTCATCACTGAGTCTATTTCTTTCTATCACAATGTTAGGTGAAATAGCATACAGGTTACCCACGTGGGCCGAGCAGTTCGGACGTGCATCCAGCGTCACCTTAAGGACTAAAATGTACTTTTGACATCACAGTTTACAAATAAATTTAAAATATGAGAACTTCAAATTTGTGCATTATACTCAATCATAATATTTCTGGCTTATGCCTTTTTCAGTGTGCAAAAGACGTTTTTAAAATAGATAACAAAGTACCACCTCGTGCGTGAGGCATACGACGTAGCCAAAGCCTGTTCCTCCAGGGCCGTAACAACTACAACCAGCTCAAGAACACGTCTCTCCTCGTGATGGATACGTTCCTCGACCTGGTGCACATCATGAACACTGAGATGGCCAAGAAGCTGCGTGGAGCCGTCCTCAAGTTCTACAGGATCAAATACTTCCATGACTTCACGAACTATGTGATTACGCTGGAAGAGGTAAGGAAGTTCTAGTTTAATTTCTTTTTTATTCATAGACTGGCGCTTGGCTACAATCAGACCTTGGTGCTTGATACCACTCCTTATATTACAGAACGCATATACCTTTTTTTTATCGACGCGCCTTTTTCTGTCTAGCACAGACCACATAGTTATCTGTCCAGGCTTTGAGAAATTCTCGTGCAAATCTCAACCTTTCATGGGTCCACCCATAGCTATAGTACTTGACAGGTCATCATGGCACGTCACCCACGCTATCCCGCACACTTCCACAGCGAGAGTGCGGGGCGTCCCCAACCCGGTTGCCATGTCGACCTGTCGCATATTAGGTACGTTGACAGTACGATTTCGCCGTCTACTAGTCCATTATGATCTTTCATCAATTGTTTTAAGTTCTCCTTACACAGATCATAGACATAACGGAGCACTGCCTCTCAGAGCCAGCGAAGAAGCTGGAGCAGCTGCGTAGTGACTTCCACTTCCTCATCAGCAACTTCCAGGACGTGCGGCTCTTCCACACCGTCCACAAGTGCCACGACGAGTTGCCAGATGAGGTCGCTGCTGCGCACTGCATCCTGCATCAAGCTGTTCTGTACGTACCTGCCCTACCCTACCTGATGAGTGATGATGCATAACATTGCAAGCTTAGATCAACTGAGATTGAACTGATTTTGATCAATGATGAATGATCAGATAAACAATTTTACTATAATAATTATTATAGGTAGGTATATAATTTTTATATACCTATTTCATTTCGTTTAGGGATTAGTTAGTCGGGTTTTCGTTTTGAATTTTATCTTGATTAATAGAGACCTATTGCGATTTTCTAGCTTCAACGAAACAATGCAAGAGAGTCTGGTGTCCATAGTGGAGATCAAGACAAAGCAACATGCGCGCAAGATGAACGCGTCGCTTTACGAAGTCCCGAAGTGCCTCAACTCCTTCGTCCCGAACTTCTTTGAGCAACTACTTGTTGATGCGTACACAGGTAAAAGAAGAAAATAAATCTGTAGGTACCTACCATTAGTAGTTATACGAGTTTTCACATCAAGCTGACAAGTGACGTCGATTATTTAGCGTTCCGGTACGCTATGCGATGCCGCGTAAATGGCATTATGGTTTAATCAAACTGGCATACCCTTCTAAGTTAGCCCGCTTCTTACATCGTAGACTTCACTATAACTTACATGGTCAGGTGAGATCGCAATCAAGGGCTAACTTGTATCGGAATTTCAAAAAAACTTAATGTCTGAGTAAAATGGACCTACGTTTCTTTGTGTTAAAGTCGACTCGTACATTCAGTTTCAGTATTAATTTTTATTTCGCAGTTTCCGCTTGCGCTGGCTGTAGACGTATATGACAAACTTGAACCTTTTTTGACGTTAGGTATAGTTTTCGATACTCGAAATCTGTCACGTTGTCGAGATGTAACTCGTCCTATCACTTCTGTACAGTTACATCCAAACATTACAATAGTTTTAATTAATACCTTATAGCTTATGCCCGCGACTTGTTCCTATTTCTCTAGAGTTAGGTACTGAGCGCCGATGGTCTTCTAACTTCTAATTTGAAATTGAAACATAGTATAAATCCCGCAAATTGCTTTTGCGCCGCTGGAACCATGTCTATTAACATCGAAATGACGTCATTTTGACGTCAGCCGAAATAAAAATATACCATCAGCTCGAAACTTCAGTCTAGTGCTGATGTCACTAAAATGGCGGCCACGCGCACTAGCAATTTACTTACGGGACTTATATGTACTTAGTTACTTTATTTATTGCAGAAAAATGTGGCTTCCTGAAAGTGGTGAACGCATCCATTGGGGATCTAATAAAAGACAAATGGCGAGGCTGTAAAGAAACACTGTTTCCCAAAACATGGACCCCGTTGGTTGAAATCCTAAAACAGAAGTATGACAGATTCAAAAAATATATAGTCTATTCACCATACTTACAAGATGGTGACAATTATACTATACTAATAGAATAGATAAGTAGGTACCTACATAATTATGGATATAGGTTGAACGGATTTGAAAATAATCCTGTCAAAAAGACTTGCAAATCGGTCCAGAAATCGCGGCGAAATCGGCGATGTTTCTTTACAGATGTTGGCAATCATCGTCATGATTAATTATTTTTTATCACGATTCATCATCATCATCATGATTAATCCATCGCCGGCCTACTGTTGTGCACGGGTGGCCTCGCAGAATGAGAAGAGTTTATGGCTTAGGCCTAACTTTTTAGCTTTAGTTTGATATGATTTAAAATACACTTTTATCTCCTTTCAGATCCATGACATCGCAGTCGCTTTTGCTGACGCTACTTTCGGCGAATTTAACGGCTAATGATATTATAAAAACGTTATATCCACAAGATTAAATTAAATTGATTAATATATTAACATACTTTACTTAGCTCTAAGATGAAATTAACTAGGTCATAGGTGCTGATTCGGTTGGTACCTACTTAAATCTCTAAACTAATGACTAGAGAACTATCTTTTTTGCACATGTTTAGACTTCTTAGTTCATTTTATAATGTCATATGCTTAGTACTAAACAATCAGTCTTAGTTTAATGTTAATAAATTATTTTATCAAATTAATTATTTGTATAATAATTGATAACTTAGATTCGGGAATATGGTAACTAATTAACTAGGTAGGTACGTTGTTACCCAATTTGTGAATTTAGTAAGTATCTATCAATAAAATTCTTGCCCCATACCAACGCAGGCTTGACTAGTTAGTCGTCTAAGTGGCAAAATCAAAGGGTCTCTCATTGGAAACTAGTTGGACGTAACTAGTATCGTCCATTGACGAGTTAAACGTGCATCTAAAGTTACCCAAGGTGGCTGTAATGGTGTTTGGTCTTACTATTATCTGTAGGAAAAATTACCACTCTGTGGCTGTCACGTTGACAGTGACGCATTAGGTTTTTTGTCGATGGACGAAAACAAAAAAGAAAAAGCCCGCGAGAAAGGGGATGTTGTTTGTGTAAAATGATTTCGTTAATTTATTAAAAGAAAACACAAGTAAAAACTATCCAAATGCCGAAAGCAGCGCGAAAAATGCTCCAAAGCGGTTACTCTTACGACGAACCGGATCGAATGCCGAGCAACATTACGATAACAAACTTCGATCTCTTTTGTATGTGGTGGCGATTGTTGGTCATCTCGTAGATTTAGGGCTCGACATCAATGTGGCGGTGCGGTACTCCCTGGAGAGGAAAATGATGGAGTTCGGGTGGACTTTGGCGTTTATACTCCTGCCAGCGTTCGTTAACACAGCTGTCTCTATTAGAATGTAAGTACAAACTTCTTGTTCCTCTAAGGTTGAGTCATTCTATGATAATACTAGTTAGACCATTATAAATAGCATTTAGGTCACGTTCTTGACTTAACATCCTTAAGTTAACTCAACAAAATGCTTAGCAGTCCTCATTAGCTATTACTGATGGTTGTCACCCTGTTTCTATTAATCACATAATGGTAGGGGTTTCTTGGGATAATAATGCAGTGGGCTCCCAGTTACTTTCACATGCAACTTGATTAAGAGTATGTTATTTAGGTTTGGCAATAATTATTATTATCAGACGTTAGTGATAATAATAATCAGATCCGACAGCTTACAGTAATAAACAAATAGATTTTTAGATTATGTTAGTATGGACTACTTACAATGTTTTCAGGTATGCCCAAGACAAACAGCAGGATTCTGTTACAAATGAGTTCA
This sequence comes from Maniola hyperantus, assembly GCF_902806685.2. Classification (NCBI taxonomy): domain Eukaryota; kingdom Metazoa; phylum Arthropoda; class Insecta; order Lepidoptera; family Nymphalidae; genus Maniola; species Maniola hyperantus. Next base: position 447,165 of record NC_048542.1, on the reverse strand, counting down.
CTAAGAGGAAGTGGCTGCGGGTCTTCATCCTCGTGCTGCAGATGGCACCAATCCTGCGTTTCACTGATGCTCTCATGTTGGTATCAATGACATTTTAATAACCGACTTTAAGGAGGAGGTGGAGGTTATCAATTCATCTAGGATGTATAATGTAGGTTTTGCTGATATTCATCTAAAATTTAATGATTATGTCTATATTTTCGTGAACAGCACTCCAAAAACCCTTGGAAACAACACCCATATTGAATTATTCAAAAAGAGATTTGAAAATGGCCTTAATTCTTGTCACCATCACGAAAATCTAATAATACCAACTAGTTTATGCTCGCCACTTCGTCCGCGTGGACTACACAAATTTCAAACCCCTATTTCACCCTCTTAGGGGGTTGAATTTTAAAAAATCCTTAGCAGATGCCTATGTCATAATAGTTATCTGCATGCCAAATTTCAGCCCGATCCATCCAGTAGTTTGAGCTGTGAGTTGATAGATCAGTCAGTCAGTCAGTCACTCACGTTTTCCTTTTATACATTTAGATATATATGCAAAAAAAATAAGTGTACTTTTTCTTGACATTCCTTAAAATGGCATTAAATTGAGCATAGAGACGTGTCAGTTACGCAGTGAAGTCGCGGCGGGCGGCGCGCGCGCACGACGCGGCGTCGCAGCGCATGTACTACGCGCTCATGCTGAAGGAGGACTCGGACGCGGCGCTGCTGCGCGTGTTCGAGTGCTTCCTCGAGGCGGCGCCGCAGCAGGTGCTGCAGACCAGCCTGCTGCTGCGCCAGTACGACCGGCTGGCCGGTAAGCGCACAACTCTCTGCGACATATAGCTCATTGCTGAGTGGCAAAGTTTTTTAAAAATCGCATGGGAACTCTTTGATTTTCGGGAATAAAAATTAGCACATGTCACTCTCCAGGTCTTTACCTATATCCATGCAAAAAATCACGTCAATCCGTTGCACCGTTGCGACGTGATTGAAGGACAAACCAAGAAGCAAACACTTTTGCATGTATTATTATAATATGGGTAGTGATGGACCAAGTAGCTTTTCTGATGCCCCTTCGCTTATCACTAATTACATACTATTGTGCTTTGAGTTTTTCACACAATATCTAGCCTTACAGTGAAATTCATAATGTTCCCTTATGTGATTGTGAATTATGGATAATTTCTATTTCAGTCCACCAAATTCTGTCAATATGCTCCTCAATAGTGGGCATGGGCTGGTGCCTCGCGGCCTACCAGCGCGCGGTGCGCTTCGCCCAGCAGGACAAGCTCAACATGAGCTGGCCGGGCACTGTGCTGCAGACGCTGTGGCACTTTCTGGTCACTTGTGAGTATTGTCTGTGGATATGCTCCTCAATAGTGGGCATGGGCTGGTGCCTCGCGGCCTACCAGCGCGCGGTGCGCTTCGCCCAGCAGGACAAGCTCAACATGAGCTGGCCGGGCACTGTGCTGCAGACGCTGTGGCACTTTCTGGTCACTTGTGAGTATTGTCTGTGGATATGCTCCTCAATAGTGGGCATGGGCTGGTGCCTCGCGGCCTACCAGCGCGCGGTGCGCTTCGCCCAGCAGGACAAGCTCAACATGAGCTGGCCGGGCACTGTGCTGCAGACGCTGTGGCACTTTCTGGTCACTTGTGAGTATTGTCTGTGGATATGCTCCTCAATAGTGGGCATGGGCTGGTGCCTCGCAGCCGACCTGCCGCGGCCGTCGCTATTATTTTTATTTCGTGATATCTCCTAAGATATTATTCTAAATGAAATTATACAAAGAACAATAGTAATAGTTAAAACACCTTCGAAGCTTTGTTTTAGACCACATTTCAAAATCATAAAAATGGTTATTGTGAGCCTACCGTAAAAGATAGATATGTGCTATTGCGGACTTTTTTTTAGAACTGTTTAAGAGGAACAATTCCACAGAACATTGTTTTCGTGTAACTTTAACTATTTACGCAGCGCACGCTACGGAAGCTCACAGATGAGACGATTTTTTCACATAATTACAATTTTCGTAGGGATCTCTAATTTTTTTGAAAATAAAATATAGCCTACCTATGTCACTGAGTAATAATGTAGCTTTCTACTGATGAAAGAATTTTCAAAATCGATTCAGTAGTTCCAGAGATTACCCGCTACAAACAAACTTACAAACATTACCTCTTTATAATATTAGTATAGAAGTATAGATTAATGGTGGTGGATATAATTTTTTTTAAATTAGTTGGTGCAATAAAAATGCCTTGAACACTTCATGTGCGAGTTCGGCTCACACTTGACCGATTTTTGTGTTACGAATACACACTACACTACATTCATGCAATTTTTTTTAAATTATTTGTTTCAGTGAGCCGAGTGACCTCTATGTCAGTGATCGCCTACCTGTTCCCCTACTGGACCGTGCTCGCTTGTGCCATACACATCCTGGTCATGACCGCCTGGCTCCAGCTCTTCGACAGGTCTCCGTTCTGTTCCCACAGCCAACTCGGCCAAATATCATTCTCCCTAGCTCTAGGAGCTGTATACTTATTCACATACATCTTGCCTGTAGAAGGTAGAACTAGGTACAGGTACAGTGCATACTATTCTACGTGTTTCATACAAAATATAACATGTATGGCACTCTGGTACGTCTATGCGGACGACTTTATGAAATCTTCGATATATTTTTATCCAATGCTAGTGTTATGTGTAGGGCCTTATGTTTTGGGTTTGGTGTTCATGGTGGTTTATTACGCGTTTCTTCATCCGAAGCCAAGCAAGGTGTGTGATGTCAGTGTGGAATTCAAAACTGATGATCGTGTCGCTCAAGTTAGTTAACGAATGGAGAAAGTCCTACAAGTACAGAACCCTCGGTGCGCGAGTCTGACTCACACTTGGCCGGTTTCTTAGGGTTCCGTAGCCGAAGGGCAAAAAACGGAACCCTTATAGATTCGTCATGTCTGTCTGTCTGTCACAGCCACTTTTTCCGTAACTATAACAGCTATACTGTTGAAACTTGGTAAGTAGATGTATTCTGTGAACCGCATTAAGATTTTTACACAAAAATAGAAAAAAACAATAAATTTTGGGGTTCCCCATACTTAGAACTGAAACTCAAAAATATTTTTTTTCATCAAACCCATACGTGTGGGGTATTTATGGATAGGTCTTCAAAAATGATATTGAAGTTTCTAATATAATTTTTTTCTAAACTGAGTAGTTTGCGCGTGAGACACTTCCAAAATGGTAAAATGTGTCTCCCCTGTAACTTCTAAAATAAGAGAATGATAAAACTAAAAAGAATGTATGATGTACATTATATCCATGCAAACTTTCACCGAAAATTGGTTTAACGAGATCTAGTAAGCAGTTTTTGATTTATCGTGCAAAATGTCGATAAAATACGATTGTACTACGGAACCCTCAGTGCGCGAGTCTGATTCACACTTGGCCGGTTTTTTAAAAGGGGGCTTGAATCATCTGTCTTAACAGCTGGTACGGAACCCTAACTGACTGCATCTTGTCCCCTGTCCACTCTGCTTTCTAGTGATTTAATGAGATCTAAGTGTAATTTTAATTAATAATAGATTGTTTTGTATGTACTTCATAATGAAGTTATTTGTAAGGTTATACAATGTTTTTATGGTTTCTGGAAGGTAAATAGAGTTTTGGGTAAAAGTGGGCGATTTGCGCGTAGGTACTGTTCTTATCGAGCGGCAGCAGACACCTACCATTTCGCCACACTTTGTACCACCAATAAGATCGACTTAACTTAGTTGGAGATTTGTCGATTGGTTTACGATCCAAACTCTTTTTGTGAGGCCAAAATTACTGTAACCAGTATTTTATATTGTATGGTAGGCAATTTTAAACAACTTACTATTTATTACATAAAATAAAAACAAGACTGAAACATAATACTTATTATACTTTAGCAATATGAATCTTACATTAATTAAGTTTTAATAATACCGAGTACTTATATTATACAAAAGGATTTTAAATAAAATAAGTTTGAGTTTTATACTATTTTATAATTTTGTAAATCTCGAACATCTGCCATATTATTATGTTATACAAAATTATAAGCTTATCAAGTAAAACAAATATTCGTTTATTTATAAATTAAAAACTTGAACAAAAAGTATTTTTATTTTATGTCTGAATTAGTGGCAAAATCTTTAACTAAAAACAGTCATGATCATAGTGGCATGCTTGACTACACAACACATAAGCAAAACAAAATTATACAAGTTATTTGACTGTCTCCGAAGCCCTTACAGCTGCTTCCTCATGCACTTGTGCAAGAAAACATATTTTATTCTTTCTTAATTAAACAACCTTTGTTCTAATCAGTATCAAAAGTTACTTTACCAAATGAATGGTGCTCTTTCTCTTAATATTTTGAGTCCATATCTATTCCACTCCATCTGGTTAATCCACAACTCGGCTGCAGACTCCAAGCACGACATGACCGCTGCCCCCTTCCACACGGTGCTGGCGGGGTCTATGTCCTTGGGGGATGTCACTATCTCCAGCTGCTCAGTCTTGTACGTGTAAGGGATTTGCAAGGCTAACTTGTTCTGAAGCCACAGGTTGAGCCCGTGAACTTTAACGCCTCCACCTACGATTAATATGCTACTGTACATTTTACGTTTTAACTCCTCATTCGGACAACAGTCTATACTTTGAAGAATTGCAGCGTCCAAACTCAACACTTGTCCGGGAGCCAGGGCCACCTCACCTGGACCACTCTCTAAAGTATCCACCACTATATCATCATCAGGGTTGGCAGTTGGCTGACTTTCATTCGCCCCTTCAAATTGTTGGCTTTCGTTTGCTGTAGGGTCAGCAGTCTCACGTTTTCTTCCCGTTTCTCTCAAGAACTCCGCATCGAAAGGGTCCTCTGCATCACTAGGCTGCCGAGTCTGAATTTTAGTAGTCTTCTGCCCGGTTATTTTAAGTAGATCTGTGTAAAAAAAGGACAGCGGTGATATGATACACTCATCACCGACTTGTAAAGTGTATTTGTTCACTATATCTCCCGGATGGTCAACCAGGAATGTCTTCTCTTGAGGTCCACAGACGTCTAGATTGATGTGACAAAAGTCTTGGTACAAGTTGCGCATCAGGAACACATCTCTGGGAACGTTCTCATTCCAATTCTTGTATGGGAATGCACTCTTGTGGAACATCCAGGACAAAGCCTGACACACATCCCCAGCTCCATAATCCATTCTTAATCTAGTGGTTTTATGCGAGATACCATCCTCGACACACGAAATGGCAGTCTTTTGGTCACCGATATCTACAACGCAAGCGGAACCGATGCCAGCTCCGAATGTCGCCCCTACACTTTCTTGAACAAGAAAGCAGTGACCGAATCCTAAATCTTTCAATAATAGTGATGTAAGGTACTTTAGATGACTTCTGGAATAGATATCTGGTATCAAAAGAACACAGCGGTACTTCACCAGTTCCATTAAGGGTATGCCCAGCTTGTATTCAATAATTGAGCTCCAAATGGTGAAGAGGTCGTTGAGAACGGAGGAAACCGAGCCGCCGACTTCCGAGTGCAAGTTGAAGTCGCCCCGGCGGAACGGGAAGTGCACGTTGTAGGGCAACTCGGGGTCCACGTCGAGCACCAGGTCACCCACCACGAGGTCGCACTGCACTTGCGGCCAGGCCTCCCCGTCGGCTGCGGGCTCCGGGAGCGAGCGCCGGTTGAAAGCCGCGATCTGCTGCGGCGGCGTAGCGTACCGCCGTCCGCCGTGCGACTGCATGCAAGACTGCAGCGTGTGGGATATCTGCAGACGACATTCTTCCAGCTCCTCGATGAGTTCTTTCGTCTTCGGTACGCTCGGCGGTACGAAAGGATCGCGGTAGATTTTTCCTCCGGGGTGGCGTTTCCTCGCTATACAATGAAGTTGTTTCACGGGTAGTAGATCAGAGGCGCGCCCTATGCGAACGTAGAGGGATCCGGGGTGTATTACAATTATCCTGTTCGATGGAAATTGTTGAAAATGCTCTGGGCCGGTTTCGTAAGTAGGCACACTCATTTGATTTTGTACTAAGCGTGAACTTGTAACTGCGTGACGATAATGAATTTGAATATTAGGTATATGATAATTACATGGTCACAATGAAAACCACTTGGACTTGAACACTTGATTGAACCACCGACCAGAAACGGTGTAAAAGACTTTTCATTTGGAGCCGGAGGACTTGAACAAAATTAGTGAATTTGTGAAACCATGCGTAAAAAACATACCGTTTATTACCAAAGAGTACCTATATAAAATAATCACTACAGTCTACAATAGTGTTCTGTGACGTTTTATTCGGAGTTTTTATTTATCACCACAAATACTAGTCCCAGGCCAAAAAGGATAGAACCCAGAGCCGTAAAACCAGTTAAAAAAGACAATATTATCTATGGGTTGGTGAGTGCTGCCAAATAGCTACCTATGTGAATTTCCCACCAAACGTCTTGCGAAATCGCCTTAAATATCAGTACCTAATAGGTACGTATTTCGAAAAAAAACTCCCAGAGTATTTTCAAATCCAAAATCGAATTGAATTAACTTACTTCCAATCCTTATGACTAAGACTTCGTTTATTAGTTTTAAGGGGCAAAAAATACAAAACCACGCTTTAAATTGCTTTTAATTTAATACTTTTAAAACCCATAAAACGCCTTTTTAATTTATTTCTTTCAAAAATTCTTCCCACAATTCCGCCCCGAGCCAAAAATCTCCCGAATTTGGAGGGAATCCCCCATCTAGCAACAGTGGATCGATTTTGACCTTAGAGTATTTAATGACACACACTTGACAGTGCCCATCTTAGAGTATGTGCATGGAGTATGTGCCCATGTCACAGATATATCCAGATTTGCAACTAGCGTGTCCCCCTCATTCCCTCTCTCTCAAGCAGATTTTCATACTTGTGAAATGTCATTCCTTCTACACTTCACGTTGTTTGTCAAATACTCATGTACAAATACATTTTCACAAACAAAAAAAAGTGGCCACGGTGATAAGGACAAAGCATAATCATTTTGTCACGTTCTAACAAGAGCTTAAATGCATTTAGCTATCTCGCTCTAACAGTAAGTGTCACAATAGGGCTACTTCTAACAGTCCTTATTCTGAGGCCCATGTAGTACCGTGACGTTGACGTTACTTTGACAGTTTTTAATTCGTGATTTTATACTTTATTTTGTAGTTTTTCTAAATCAACAAAAAATATTTTAAGGAGAAAACTGAAAAGTGAAGATTAGGACATTAACTATTTTTTCAAGATAGTGTGACAGAATATAATAAAATGGTATCGCGAAGTTTAACAGAAGTGTTTGTGTTGATGCGCAATAACGCAATCCATGGTCGGCAAATATTCGCAGAACAGGTACCTATCTAACTATTGATTGGACTGTAAAGACCAACTGTACAATAAGCACGATCTAAGTTGACCGGCCCGAAATTAGCCACGAATGGTAGCTGCATCTCTATCGAGACGCCTGGCCATGACCGCTTTCGCTTTCTGTCCATCGATGTTTCTGTCACACTTTAGCGAGACTTGGCTAGCATGAGCAACAACCTGAACTATATATTAAAGTACGATTAGAGCATACACTTTAGACAGACACTTTTCTGGTGGATATACTTACCTCAAAGTTACAGATGTGTGAGATCCACAAGACCCCCTGTCAAAGTGTGCTCTATAGATCTCGCCTAAGAGATACACAAGCCTAGCTGAGATCTGTTATTATCAGTCATATGCCTTGTGTTCAAATTGGACTATTTGTTTTACACACACTGGTACCTACATAGCACAAGCTTAATACTCGGTTGGAGGATAAAGGGATATATTAATCACTAACTGATGGCTATGATTTTGTCTGCATGGATTTAGATTTTCAAAAATCCTGTGGGAACTCATTGATTTTTTTGGAATAAAAAGTAGCCTATGTCACTCTCCAGGTCTTTAGCTATACCCATGTAAAATATCACGTTGATCCGTAACTCGGTTGTGGCGTGATTGAAGGACTAACCAACAAACAAACACACTTTCACATTTATACTATTAGTATCATGTTTAACATGGGTTGGCTGAATTAGCTATTCTTTTGAAAAAAAGTCAGTTTATATAGTTTAGGTTTCTTTTTTGTTTTGATCCCAAACCAAAATAATATACTTTTTCAAAAAGGGAAATGAGTCTGAAAGGGTCAGGCTTATGCGGTCCAGCAGCCTCGATGCGGAGGCCGGCTTGGAGACTCGCTCCGACTGTCATGCTCCACCGCCCTGGAGCGACTCATTGGAGGAGGCGCATTATATCATCACTAGGTACGTGAATTATTAAACTTTTCTTGATAAATACTTTAGGAAAAAAGATTGAAGTAAAATTCTTCATAGTATTTAATACTTACTCATCGAGTATACATTTTCCAATTAAAGCCAAGCTATAGTCTGTAAATTAAATTAAAAAAAATGAGGTTAAGCCCATCCACGTTTCCCTAGGCTACGAACGAAGCTGTCAGAGCTGCAGTCGCGTCATGAGCAGCAGCTGCGGCGGCCCGCGCTGGACGACAGCAGCGAGCAGCGGCACATCGAGAGGCTGTCGGCGGAGATCGGCCGCCACTTCGCGCAGGCACACGCCCGCCTCGCGCCTATCAGGGCGCAAGTCAGACACGGTCAGTGTGCTTCCTCCCTCCGCCCCTAGCCAGCCAGCTCAGCAGCTGGGCTGACTTACGATGATTTTAGTTGACTTCAAAGAAGTTGGTTCAATTCCTCTTTTCATCAAATGCATTCAGCAGAGTGATCTGATAAAATATAATTACTCACATAATTTTTAAAATCAATAATTAATAATGAGTCAAAATTTCTAAAATTCCAGGTAGCAAATCCGAACAAAAACTAGCAACAAATGTAGTTCTAGCTCTAGTAACGATCCTCCAAGACCTGAGCGTGACCTTTCGCTCGGCGCAGTCTAACTACTTAAAATCCCTAACGTCGAGGGAGGAAAGGTCTAATGCCTATTTCGACCTCCCCAATTTCGAGGAGCTGAGTTTACAAGACGAACTATTACCAGGCCTGACCAGTAACCAGACAGATTTACTGTTCTCCCTACCGAGTACTTCGACTCAGAATCATTTTGAGGAAGAAGATTCTGAGGGTAGTTTCCAAAAACAAAATTTGAACCAAAAGCAGTTACTACTGATGCAAGAAGAAAACACTAAAATGGTGGCAGAGAGGGAGGAGGAAGTGAACAAGATAGTGAAATCGATCGTAGATTTGAACGATATATTCAAGGATTTGGCGCAAATGGTTAACGAACAAGGCACGGTGCTGGATAGAATAGACTACAACGTAGAGCAGACGCAAGTGCAAGTCCACGAGGGGTACAAGCAGTTGCAGAAGGCTGAGAGGTACCAGAGACAAAACAGAAAGATGCATTGCATCATGATGCTTGCTGTTGTTGTTATAATTTTGGTCATACTACTGATTGTTGTCAAGAGTTAGCTTTTGTATTGACGAAGAAGGAGGGTAAAAGCATTTACGCCTACCTCGGCTGACTAATACTAAAAAGTCGGCGAAACAGAACACAGGGGCCTTAGCATTAAATCTTGACAGCCACAATGCATCGATCGCAATTACTTCCAATTGGCTGATAATTTTCTGCTTTCGTCGTTGTCTCTCGATAGACGTCCACTGCTGGACTGAGGTCTCTGCAAGGATCTCCACAGAGCAGGCAAAGTACCTATTAGTATAGCTAGAGGAATATTAATTGAACAAAAAGAATGACAAGAAAATATCATGTATGTATTCAGTATTTATAAGTGTCACAGAATAAATAATAATTATTGTTAAATTGGATAATATGCGGCAAATCGCAGGCAACTGCTAGTCTTCTATATGCTTCCCAGTGTAAGGTGATACTATTACATTCCTAGCAATAAGTGAAATCATTATAATTTTATAGGCCTTGGGCATGTTACGCTGGGGTTAATTCGCGTTAGTACAGTACTACCACTTTTATTAGTTACACCAATGTTCCTGCGCAGAAATGTTATTTTTGAATGGCGCGAAAATATCTCAGCCAATCACAGCGCGCGTACGTCCGCTATTGGTTGTTGCCTCCGCGCCATCTTTTATATGCCCGAACTATGAGCGAGATAGCACAAGTCTCCGTTGTTCTTGTATTTAAAATCTCAACGTCAAGCAACAAGATCTGTAGCAGGAAATATTATGCATCGATTTTTAGAAAGAGATAGCAGTTTTTTCGAGGGTTGCCTCTGTCGTTGAGGCCGACAAAACGTCACATAGGTATGAGTGCCAGAGACAACGCTCTACGAAGGCGAAATCTCTTTGTAAAGTTCGACGTTCAATATTTCCTGTCGGCTTCTGTACAGTACACGGCAGAAAATAATGTACATCGGCCTTTAGAATGACATTTCGACTTTGTAGAGCGTTCTCTCTGTCACTCATACCTATGTGACGTTTTGTCGACCACAGAGACAACGCTCTACTTAACCGCTATCTCTTTCTAAAGGTCGACATTATTTTCTGCCGCCTACTATATTTCGAATTTAGTCATTGACAGGTCGCGCTTTTCTGCGAAAACGAATTTTGCCGATGCGACTTATAAAAGTGGTTGAATCTCTGTCAGGGATTTACGCGCTAATGCCCTGGTCCTCACAGCGTAACAGCTGCTTAAACATACACAATCGCTGATATATATCAATCTACTAGGTGATATCGTTCGCGTGGATTTAGGTTTTTATCCCATGGGAGCTCAGGCTGTGATCTGTATTTGCTGAGACTTAAGACACTGTTATAACGAGACAGCGTTATATCGCTGGCATAAATCGTTATATCTCTTTAGGGTGCGACAAGGCTATCTTGGCGCGTGGCGAAAATCGGAACTAACGTTGCCGTGCCCTTTGTTCTTGTTTGAATAATTTTTGTTCTCCAACAGCGCCCCCCTGTCAATGTTATTCAAATGCCAAGAGAGCCTTGTCGCACTGTAAACTTAAGTCTGGGCAAAGTCAAAGTACGCTCTATAGATCTCAGCCTGAGAGCCGGTCAGGCGTCGCTGTAGTGTCGTGTGTGACCAAGGCTTAAATTACTAATGTTATTAATGACACTAATTCTAGTCTTTTGTTAGTGTAATATAGGTAGCGTATTATTTATTTAAAGTTATTTGTAAAGGTGCAATCAAAGTACTGTGTTGTGCAGTGTTGTAACGGTCCACTAACCAGTTGTATTGTGCACACTTACTGTCGAATAGAAAGATAGTTAAATATAATATAGATAGATAAATAAATGTAGATAGATATATTATGACCAAAATTGTTAACTTATTCCATTTAATATAAGTAACCATTTATTTATTTATTTAATCATACTTCTTAATGCATTAAAATTGAGTATCCATGTGCTAATTCATTTGTATATTTTTTTTAATAGGTAAAGTGAATAAAAAATTGCATGTTTAAAAATAGTGCCTCTTTCACACTGTTCCCCCCAGAAAAGGATAGCATCATTTTTAAATCTGTCAATTATGTTTTGAGATTATTCAAGTGTGACTAATTCTGTTGTACATAATCTCTAAACTAAAATGACAGGTCTAAATTTATTGCTATCTTTTTCACAATGCTCCCCGTGGAAAAAGATAGCACTAGATTTAGACCTGTCAATTTAGAGACTGTCTACAACAGATTTCAGTCTAGATACTTAAATTTGCTAAATATCTGCAGATTTGGTGTACCATTTTTTCTTTTTTCCTATGTTACTGTTGATTGATATATTGTTGAGATATGTGTGTGCCAATGTAATAATATGTATGTGCAGTAAAATCAATTTAAGTCTTAAAACGTACTTAAAAACGCCCAGCATCATGTTGTGTGGGTGTCGTAATCTGATTCGAACCATAAAAATACTAAGATAAAAGATTTGTTTTGACGCAGCAGTCTGTTTCCACCTTAGGCTATAAGTTAATATTGAAACCCGTCAGTTATAGTCCGCGCCAATTAAATAGTCGTTCTTGAAGTTAACCGCAAGACGCGTCGCTATAGCATTTTTAGGCGTATATGTGCCGCGCGACGCGAGGGAGCGGAACACACCAGCCCGCACGTCGCGCCGCACTCTGCATTAGTGTGAGTGCTACATCCGTACACAGTACACGTGGAAGCATACCTCGTAGGTCATGCAGACGCGACTATTTAACTGCCGGGAACTATATCAATATTCAGTCTATCTGTAATCTGTAGATAAGTTACTACTTGGCAACGCGAGCGTAGATTTGAACGTGACATCGTCAGATTACAGATAGATTGAATGTAGAAACCAGACTTATCTGTATAGTTTTTTTTAAAATAATAATTCATACAATGTACCTACCTACATTCTGAAACAAATTTTTATTTATTTTTATGCATAATAGTTTTTGATTCATCGTGCAAAATGTCGAAAAATACGACTAGTACGGAACCCTCGGAGCGCGAATCTGACTGGCACTTGGCCGGTTTTTTATCTCAGTTATAAACTATCGGGATTGTTATAAACCAAATTCACGCGAATAAATTCGCAGGGAAAGCTAGTTGTTAATAAAATATGTAACCAGATATAAGTCCCGCAAATTGCTATTGCGCTGTAACCATATCTCATTAACATCGAAATGACGTCATTTTGACGTTCAGCCGAAATAAAAATATACAATCAGCTCGAAACTTCAGTCTAGTGCTGACGTCACTAAAATGGCGGCCACGCGCATTAGCAATTCGTGGGACTTATATAATTACTATAAAATAAGTGAGCAAATATGTACGAATAAGTTTTATTAATAAAATTAAAGGACCTACATTATTTATTGAAGTAAGAGTGGACGGGAACTAAAGTGTAAATAAGTTGTTGTAATTTGTTAACTTATTAAATCAAATTTACATACCCAAGCATTATAAAATGTTTTATTTTGTATTGATTTTACCTTCAATTAAATATTAAAATATCCATTCAAGAGTCTTACATCATTTGATTCAGAAAGGCTTCTACTCTATCCACGGAGAGGAGTTAGTATAGATAAGGCTCTCTCTGTCTTAATCAATACAAATGATAGAGACAAAAAATCGTAAACATGTTTTCATAAAACATTTGAAAATATAATTTTGTTTGTGATTGGTTGGTGTCTCAGAATGGTTAACGCACACTGACTTTTTGTCTGTCATTAGTATGGGATAATGGGGATTACTGTTTGTAAGTTGAAGTGGCAGTAGGTATAACGCAAAAATTTAACCCCTCACGCGCCATTTTAACTTTTTGTGTCAAATTTCATGTCAAAAATATGATTTTAGTCCTTATTTTAAAGGGGTTATTCCCGTTGAGTGTGAAAAAGGTGTGAAAGGTGAACCGTACTTTTGACATGACAGTTGACCCATAGAGTTAAAATGGAGGAGTCATTTGTACGGACTATAGGCTAAGACTGTATGTAGGTTCATACATGTAAGAGTAGTGTGGAGTGCTATTCAGTATGATGGATCAACAGAGGATGAAGACAAGGTGGAAGTTTGAGGGTCCAGTGAAGTGGTACCCATAATATTATGGAAGGCCTACGTCAGACTAGACATAGGTTCATATGATGATACAGTCTAAGATGGAACATAGTACCAAAGCCCTCAATTTGCTTAGGCCTGCACCCCTACATGGTCTAAATTCCATGGACTCTTACGATGCGTTTTCACTTCCTAGCTTCTAATACTCACTGCTAGAAAATGGATGGGTTGCCTTCTAGCTTCTGGTTAGCTATAATTGCTAAAGAGTGAATAAGTACCTTGTAGGCACTAGGCAGGCATACGTATGGGCATAGCGCAAGCCTATATAGTAAAAAAAAATTCCTATATTTTGCAATTAATCTGTGATATCAGTCTAGTTGATCCATGTTGGGCTGGATTACTGAAAATTATTTCTTAGTAGGAATTTACGTTATAGATGGTACATTATACAGTGGTAGATGCATTCGACCATTCAAAAATACTTTTAAAAGTTTATTTAAATAGAATAATTTATTCACTGTTCTATTGTAAACAAAATCCATATGCAAATTCTCAAATTTCTAGACCTAAGTACTGCTTTAACTGTATGTAGATATGTCAGCTAGTTTCTTTTTATATGTAAGTATAGATTTATTTAGCACAAGAATGTGACCCACAAATGTTAGAATCTGCAACAAAGCATGATCATGAACTACAGCGAGGCAGGATAGTATGAATAAAAACAAAAATTGGAATTGAACTAAATAATTGTATTAATCAATTTCTTTCATAAAACATAACATCTTAAGTTTGTTGAAATTGTTAAACGAATGCAAGCGACAAGTGCATAGATCAAGAAAGTTTACAATTTTATACAATAATTATGAAATTACAATAAATATCAACACAAGTCTATTACAATGTGATTATTTAAATAGAAATGTTTGATTTGGATTGACATTAGAAATAAGGATAACAGAAAGACCTCCGTGTTCACACTCAGACATTCACAACACAAGTAACGCAACTCAACATAATTCATACAGTCAAATCTAACAAACTATTAGTCTCTATGTTTACTATAAAATTCATCTAAATACTTTTTGTAGGCGGGTTGGTTGGGCCATAGGTACGAGGCTTGCTGGTTCAGAGGACTTTGCGTGTTGGGTTCCGCTAGCAGGCTCTGTATAGAGAGGAGCACCGTGCGGACGTCGTACAGGGCCGTCCACTTGTCCTTCAATATATCTAAACATATTAGTCCACAGGTGTCCACGTTGGGATGAAAGCATGGCGTCACGAACTTGACCACGGGCGGGGCGTAGGGGTACGAGTTGGGGAACTCTAGGGACAGCTTGTACTTGTGTCCCGCGTAAACAGTGTCTTGGGGCCCGTTAATAGTACCTATCCATTTAAAAAGGTTTTCGCTTTCTGGAAACGCAGAGATCCCTTTGTCTGCGCATCGCATCAACTCCATGAGTTCTTTCTGCAATCTGTAACGAGCACTGAACCTTAGCCGAGGATCGAGAGAATTAAAAACACAAGGGATTATGGAAAATTCTTACCGTTTGCTCACGGCGTGATTGTCTTTTAATTTTATAGTGTCCTCATTTTGTTTAGCTGGATTCGACGACGACGCATAGTGCGGGTTAATATTCTGAGCCATAATAATCACAAGAAATCGAAATTAGATATCACCCGTTGTCTGTTGAAAGAAGACGACTTCCTGTTAATTTTAAAAAGCTCAAATTTTATTGGATCTTTCATTAGTTTGACAGATGCACGAATGCAATAATGGCAAGAATAATGGCGTCAATCAACGTAAAATTGCATAGACTAATATCACAGGCTAAACAGTAAACACTGTCGATGTCGATCAAAGAGAATACAAGTGGATGTGGGTAACTTTAGAAATAAATCAAACATTGTGTTGTGACGGTGGAAAAAATAACTGGGCCATGAAATGACATTATGTCATTAAGAATAAGAATAAGAATAAGAATAATTTATTTTGAATTTAGAATTTAGGCACAAGAAACAAGTTTCCTACCCTCTGCACTTGGAAAACCCTGTATTGCAGAAGGCAGTTACAAGTTTTTTAAAAACTAGGGACTTAATATATTATATCTAATATTACACTAAAATTATAGGTAAGAGAACGAGTTTCCTACCCTCTGCACTAGGAAAAAACCTGTGTTGCAGAAAGGCAGTTACAAGTTTCCTAAAAACTAACCTAATATTATACCTCACCTAATACTATACCTAATGTTATACAAAATTATAGATAAGAGTGAGTGTGTGTACGTGTGTTTTCTGTATGTGTGTGTGTATATATGTGTGTGAGCGTGTGTGTGTGTGTGTGTGTCATTGGGGCCATGCATAGGGGCCATGGACTATGATGACCCGTAATTGAGCAGCAACGGCAACGGCGAACAATATTGTGGGCGTTGCTCTACTCTAGCTCCTAGCCGCGTCGGTGGAACTCAGGAACTGATCGGTGGCGGACAGTTACTCAGCACACAACTTAAAAAAAATGCATTTTTCTTTAAGTTGAGTGCTTTTAAGAATAAAACAGGCCGTTCGTGGCCGTTCGATTAAAAAAATATTTTTCGAGTTGACGAAAACGTCGAGATTTTCAAAGCTAGTTAACTAAATGTTTTACGTACGAAAATATTACATTATGCAAGTTTTAGTTTGGTCCTAGCATCCTAGTAGCATTCTTTTTTAGAAACAATTGGTAGAAATCTCACGTTCTTGGTGTTAAACTCAAAAAAATATTTTTTATAGTTAACATTACTAGTTAGTAATTACTATTGCGAGAATAATAAGTTCCCAGTAATATACTCAGAAAGTGCTCAATAAATTCAAAAATAAGTCATATTGCAGACCGCCCGTACCGAAACCTTGCATCTAAAGCTGTTCCTACGTAAAATCTATTTTGTTTTTGATATTTTTAACGGAGAATTTAAAACGGTAGGACCTATCATACCGAATAGTTATCACTTTTATTTTTGTATTGAATACCTCGGCAACTAACGTAACAAGACGAATAACAAGATAAAATATGTAATAGAAAAAGAGCATGAACCAACCAACTTTCACTTTCATTTTACTTATTATATTTTTGTGTTCACTCAAGTATGAAATTGGGGTGAATGGAATAGTTAATTCAGATTGGGTTCAATCTAAAAAGTCTATAAAAGATCAGCAATAACGCAATGCACCTTCAGTTACACAAAGTTAAACATTTAAATAAAAGTACCTTAACATAGTTAGTTACTTTGCAACTGCATTGAAAATTTAGCAGAAATAATGATTGCTTTTGTAAGTACAAACTTGCCTATTTATTTTTGTATATACTTAATTAAGTATAATAGTAAAACGTAGGTAAGTAAAATATGAAAATAATTTAACAATAAGTAACGGGAAAGGAGTTTAAATCCATGTCCGCAAACCGCGCAAAACAAATAGTCATTCCTGAATTTAATCGCAATCTCTACGTGTATTGTGCAGATCTATAAGAGTATCCGAACATGTGATGATGCGATGCAAGTTGAGCAGCTCAACTCAAGTCCACATTCATGAGTCGCTCAGCACACAGGTGTTACGGCGCCTCTAACATGACACAACGTACATTTCGACTAGTCAAGTGAAATAAACCAATGTTGAGTTTAATCACAAACTTCATAAATAATGTAATTAGTAAATTAATAAACATTGTGGCTAATTCCATTGTACACAATCTCTAAACTAAACCAAAATGGAACGTCTAAATCTATTGCTATCCCTTTCATAATGTTGCTTGCGGAAAAGGATAGCACAAGATTTAGACCCGTTAATTTAGTTTAGTTTAGAGATTGTGTACAAGAGAATTAGCCCCAATGTCTAAATTTCGACTATAAAAGACTGACACCCAGAGCCGTAAATAAAAAATAGTGTTGTCAATTTTAATGACAAGACAATTGACATTTTGTCGTTTTTTTAATTGATTCTGTGGATTGGCGAAACGAAATCGTGATTTGTGATTTCATCAAAAACATTGTGAATATTTCTGTGGAATATTATCATTGATTTTTCATTTACTTGTTTTAATTTCTTTAATATATAACCGCGCACAAAATGGAAAACATGATTTATTTTGAGAACTGTTTACTATTCAACGCCACTTCGTACACAGACGTGTTCGAATTGAAACGCAATATTTCAGCACAATATGGCATTCCTGTGGAAGATTTATATGTTACATTGAACGGAAAGCTTGCGTACGACGATTGTAATTTGGGAAACAGTGACAATGTTGTCAGAGTGCGCTCCAAGATCGTCGGTGGGAAGGGAGGTTTCGGTTCTATGTTGCGTGCAATCGGCGCTCAAATCGAGAAAACCACGAATCGTGAAGCATGCCGAGACCTCTCTGGAAGGCGTTTACGCGATATTAACGAGGAGAAGAGGTTAAGAAAGTGGTTAGAAGGTCAGGAAGATCGAGAACAAGAGGCGGCTGAGAGAAAGAAAAAAAAGTTAGAACGGCTGATCGCTGAGCCAAAAATTGACGTGAATTTGCATCCTCAGTACGAAAAGGAGAGGCAAGAACTGCCCGAGCGTGTCAGTGCGGCTGTGGACGCGGGTTGGCAAGCTGCGGGCACATCTAATGAAGGTGTCAAACGTAAAGCAGAGGTTGAACAGAGTAAGGCAAAGAAAAAGGCTAAATTGTGGATAGATGCTGACTTATCAGACTGTTCTTCGCTAAGTGATGATGAGGAAGTGGAAATCAAGTCCAACACTGCACAAACCGTGTCCACAGATAGTGGGAATGAGTCTGATAAGTGTTCGGGGAGTAGTAAAATATAGTAATAGTTTCATTTTTATATATCTTAGTGTTAAAATTAATGTTTTAAGGACTTTAGGAGTAATCTTTGTGAATTGTATTATGTTTTTCAATAACAAAATTCTATGTTGTCATTAAGCTGTTATAGCCTAGTGGTTAGGACGTCCGCCTTCTAATCGGAGGTCGAGGGTTCGATCCCGGGCACGCACCTCTAACTTTTCGGAGTTTGTGTGTGTGCGTTTTAATGAATTAAATATCACTTGCTTTACCGGTGAAGGAAAACATCGTGAGGAAACCTGCATGCCTGAGAGTTCTCTGTACGACCCATGCTCTGTAGTGATGACGCAGCCTGATGGAGCACGCTTGCCTAAAAGATGCCTATTCACTCTTGTCTTGAGGGTACCCATATTATAATATAATATTCTTTCTCTGCCTGTGTTGAGGTTGGTGTTGATACTATTATTGAGTCTGTCTGAACTAATGTAACAGTCAGAGTTTGTGTAACGATCCAGCTGATTGAGTTTATAAATTATATTGTAAGGAAAGAAAATAAATCTTAGAAACTGCAATTTTTGTATAGTTTTACTCCAACCGTTTCCAATAGAAATATATTATATAGTGCGACAAGGCTCTCTTGGCACTTCAATGACATTGACAGGGGGGCACTGTTAGAGAACAAAGGCTTAGAATATACGGAATATTAAAACAAGAACAAAGGGGAAACTTGACGGCAACATTATAGGCAGATTACACCTATCGAGTAGTGAAGCGAGACAGTAAAAATGTCACTCAGCCGAAACAGTGCTGTGTGTTTATACCAACCGAGTACTCGGCCGAGGACACTGACTCGCCACTGTACTCGGTAGGTGTCATCTGCCCGTTAGTTCCGATTTTCGCCACGCGCCAAGATAGCCTTGTCGCACTGTACTATATTTTAGTATTTAATGGAGAAGTTTGAGGATGTTGCAATGGAAATAAAATATAAGTAGATCAAAATTAATACATAGTTCTAAAAAACCGGCCAAGTGCGAGTCAGGCTCGCGCAACGAGGGTTCCGTAATCCGTACTACAGTCGTATTTTTTCGATATTTTGCACGATAATTCAAAAACTATGATGCATAAAAATAAATAAAAATCTGTTTTAGAATGCACAGGTCAAGACCTTTCATATGATACCTCAATTGATATAGTTAGCTTACTTCGAAAATCGAAAATACCTAAGTACTAATTATTAGTTCATGACCACAATTTAATTTTTTTTTGTGTGATGTAACCGCAAATTCACAGTTTTCAGATTTGCCCCCCTAATGTCTGCTACAAGACCTACCTACCTGCCAAATTTCATGATTCTAGGTCAACGGGAAATACCCTGTAGGTTTCTTGACAGACCGACACAGACAGACAGACAACAAAGTGCTCCTATAAGGGTTCCGGTTTTTTCCTTTTGTGGTACGGTCTACGGAACCCTAAAAATAAACCTACAACCAACTACTAATCCAGCGGCTGCCTGCGACTCTACTAGTCTTATGTCATCTGTCCACCTAAGTAGTCTATCATAGAATACCTACAGTTGACAAAGTAGGTACATTATAATTAACACGAATTTTTAAAAATCCAATCAGCTGGTACATTGTATGCTCCAGCTATCACCTGTCAACGGTGTTTTAACTGCTATTACGGGGCCCGATTACCTAGCCTTCGCTGTCCGTCCGTCCGTCTGTCTGTCAATGGGAATAGGATAGGGAGTATAAAGAGTTGATCTCACAGTGTGTATCTCTGTGTCTATTTCTATTGCCGTTATAATAACATAACAAACCAAGATGGCGAATAACAAAATGGCCGCCATGCAAATTAATAAAAAAAAAGTACGGAACCCTTTGTTTGCTAGTGCGACTCGCACTTGACCGGTTTTTTTATTTGTATTCCAGAGAAAACTGTGGTGCGTGGTGTTAATGCTCTCATTCCTCATGCTGGTCGACGGGAGACCACAAGAGTCATATGGCGGAGGGAATCATGCTTCTGAGCGAAAAGGTATGTAGGAACATACCTACCTTCATCATCATCATCATCGTCATCGTGTGCCTTCTTCGAAACGAAGTTTGGAGCAGTGTTGGCATTTACCTATGACCTACTGATCGTATACCTACCACGAGACGACCGCAAGTCGCAACAAACAGACCCTCAGTGGTTTCACTGAGGCTGCGGCCTCAACAACAGCGGGAGGCGGTGTGGGTGGCGAGGCGGGAGCGGCGGCGGGAGCGAGACTATGATACAATACAATACGCATTCATTTATATGGTGGTCAACCAACCAATGTCAAATGAGCTTGATTACTATCATTTAGTATTGATCATGATCACTACTTAGTTAACGAATCACCATAATATAAATGAATGCGTACTGTATCATCGTTCCGCTCTCGCCGCTGCTCCCGTCTCGCCCACCGCTGTCGTCGAGGCTGCGGCCTAATCAGGAACTCGGATCTTGAATTCGCACAGTGGGCGATTTGTCAATCTATACAGTAGCACAAAATCCCATCCTCACTGAAACACGGCTTCGTACATAACTGACTTTATTTCGAATCCATGCAAGCAAGTGTTGCCTGTAGGTTACACACACATCTATAGCTATTGTATATCTACATACGTCACAGGCGCACGATAGCGGCTGTGTCTGTGCCGCTGCGCAACTGATTCGGCAATCAACCTTCCATTAGAGAGTAGTAGAGAAGTCTTTTTATCTGACGCCAAATAAACTGTTTTCAGATGACGCTGGCAGAGTCCAGATAAAGGTGTACCGTGGACCTACCAGGCTCGACGGAACCGCGCCCTGGGGCTTCTGGGTCAAGCAGCCATCTGATGAGAAATGAACCCAGTAGCACTATCTATTGCCCGCCCATGCCATTTCGTAGCTTGGAGCAGCGCGGCGAGTGGTGCCTAGGCATACTCATGTAGCCTCGGCACGGATCTAAAGGAATACCTTGAATGCGTAGAATTCATATTGTATCCCAATGGCGGATTCCACCAATCAGATTATTGAAAATTGACGCGATACAGTGATCTGATTGTTGGAACCTGCACAAGTGCGTTCTAGCGCACCTACCAACAGAACGCATTGTTGACCACGTCTTGGGGGGGGGGGGGGTAGGGGGGGGGGGGGGCGATTGTATACTCTCCACGCCGCTTCTTTCCGTCTTGTTAAATATTAAGAGTTTGTTTTACACGCTTGCCACCCCACAGGACGCGCTCCCACCTGGGCCGCCCACTAAGACTCATTAATTACGAGTACAAGCTCGGCTGAGATCTGTGTATTTTACAACAATGTGCAGTCATACGCCTCGTCTTCAGATTGGACTACTTTTATTGCGCGCATTCATCCATACATTTTATTCTCCGCGCCCCGCTCCGCTCGCCGCAACGCTAAAGTCGTGGATAGGCATTAGTAAATACAAGTTCACCAAAGACTATCTAATTAAATAACTAATAAGTATATTGCATCGTGTAAGTATTTCATTAAAGTATTCTGATTTTCATGAGTGGTTTTATTTTATTTGGACAGTAATGAAGACAGGATGAATTAAACACCTTAGGACCTAAACTAATATTTCAGGCAAAGCGTGTACTGGGTATGCGCCAGAAAATAATGTACATCGGCCTTTGGAATGTGATTTCGGCTTTGTAGAGCGTTATATCTGTCACCACTGTCACTCATACCCATATGACGTTTTGTCGGTCTCAACGACAGAGACAATGCTCTACAAATCCGCTATCTCCTTCTAAAGGTCGATGTACATTACTTTCTGCCGCGTACTGCAGGTACTTAGTTATTTTATCAATCAATTCAGAGTTTCCATACTTTTTCGTTCACACAGATCACTGCCCATTTCCATAATATAATAATATTATCATTGTGTTGAATTCCAATGTTTGTATGTTTTACCTCTAACTTTTCAGAGTTATGTGCGTTTTAATTAATTAAATATCACTTGCTTTAACGGTGAAGGAAAACATCGTGAGGAAACCTGGCATGCCTGAGAGTTCTCCATAATGTTCCCAAAGGTGTGTGAAGTCTACCAATACGCACATGGCCAGCGTGGTAGAGTATGGCCAAAACGCCCAAAACCCTTCTCACTCTGAGAGGAGATCCGTGCTCTGTAGTGAGCCGGCTATGACTTGATCATGATGATGATGATGATACCTATGCAAAAAATCACGCCGATCCGTTGCGGCGTGATTGAAGGACAAAATAACTAGAATAGAATAGAAATGTTTTCGGTCAAATAAACTTTTCTACATAAGTACTTTTGAATCTTCAATATCTACCAATGCTTCAGAATGCCAATCCTATCGAGAAGAACTATCATTTCATCGAGGAACCTGGCCACAGAACACATTTACTCCAGGAGAAGAAGCCCAACTACATACAAATAAAGTGCAGACTATGCACCGTCACGCCATCTATTAGTGATTCCATAGAATTAAAATTTTGGCGCGAAATTACGAACCCCGTATTTTTTTTTTTTCTATATTAGGCCCGCATTCCAATCGCCAAATAATCTTTAACCGAGGAGTTTATTCCACAGTTAAAGATTATTATTTATGGCGATTGAAAAGCGGTCATAACAAAACTGGAATAAAACAAGTAAATACTTTTTAAAATGCTATAATTTTTAGAAATAAATTTTTATATTATACTGTGAAAAGCATACAAAGATTTAAGTTATGTTTTTACTTATTTTTTTTCTAAGCTATTAGATGAAGTAAATAAATGTACTTTTAAAGTGTTTTATTACAAATATGTCATAATCCACAGCATACATAATGAAGAAATTACAAAAACAGGTTATAGTTAAACCAAAGTTGGATTACAGTAATAAATCTTAATAGAATTATTATCTTTTAAACAGATTAATTATTATTAAAGATCTAATACTGAAATGTTTTTCAAACTAGGGAATGTTACATAGCAAGAACTACTTATTCAATATATCATAAATAGAATAATGAACAGAACCAATATAGGCATATAGGCATATTTAGTAGTGGTTTGTGGAAGCACAGACAGGTCCTGAAATAAGGCAAAATACACAAAATTATTATATTTTTTTAACTGATGATTTATAAAAAATTACAATAGAAACATTATATTACATACCACTGTGATGTATCTGGTGGCCGAGATAAGATAGGCACATTTGGTACCTAGTAGGTTGCGGAAGCCACACTGACTGTTCCTGGAATAAGGCAAAATACACAAAATCAATATATTTGTTTCTCTACTGAGAATGTGTTAAGTAGGTACATATTGCAATAGAAATTTATATTATGTACCAACTGAATAAAATGTTGCTGTGATGTGTCTGCTGGCAGAGACAAGATAGGCACATTAGGACAGGTTCTAAAATGAGGCAAAATGAACAAAATTGATGTTTTTCTGAGATTTTTTTACAAATTGCAATAGAAATGAATAGTTACTAGGTACATACCACTGAAATTGAATGTTGTTGCAATGTTTCTGCTGGTGAGCCAGGCACACTGCTGGTGTGCAAGCTTTTCAACACCTACTCAGTTACATTGGCAAAACAATATTCTGCCCAAATTCGAAGTCTGAAACATTATAATAATACTATATAATAAACCAAAATATCAAAAACACCAGCGTTTCTGACTTCTTTAGCCGGTTTGTAGATAAAAAGAACAGCTGGTACTTAAGGGACACGACAATATTTACCTTGCATAATTAGATGCCTTTCCGGCTCTTGGTAAAGAGTGGATAGTAAGTGTTGGGTCGAAAGCCGATGCACAGCACTTAACACGCTTTCTATATTTATCAGACATGATAAATTTAATCTTACAAACGAAAAGAGTCACCAAACAATAAGTCACTGTCCTTATTTTTCTCTAGTCTCAATCACACTGCTGCGAGTTTCTTCAAGCTAACAGGGAGAGAAAAATAGAAGCAAAAACACTAAACCACATGAAATACAACTAAAAATATACAAATTTATCACAACTGTTGGGAAAGAAAACTTTCATATTTAAACCAACAACCTAAAAACAAACGTACCATAGAGTAGATAGTTGCCAGTTGTTTATAGTTTGAAACTTTGTCTCTGACTTTGAAGTTTAGAATGAGACAAAGAATGTCTTTGTTTCATTCTAAATGATTCCATAAAAAGTCTGCAGTGGCCCCATACAAAGTTGCCACCCCCTGAACCTGTAGGGCGATTGTCTAAAACCTGCATCAATCATTATTACAATCTCAATTGTTCTGATTGGCTGAATTTGTGCTATTCTTGTTGCAACAATGCATTGTAGCCAATAGCGAGTGAGCATTAACCAATCAGAGATGATTGCGATCGTGACATTGTAGCTGTCAAACAACCGCGGTAGGGCCACTGGCTACGATTTGACGTTTGGTAGGTAAGGTACCTTTTTTTTTTTTTTTTTTTAAATTTATTTTACGGCCCTGGATAACAGTCCTTTAAGGCCTGGTAAGGTACCTTTTAAGGAAAACCCAAAGAATTTGTATGTACTACTACGTAGTACACCGGAAAACCAAAGCAGGTTGTATGGTAATACGTTTGTATGGAAAACTTAGGAGTGCGCTAGGGTTAGGTACCTACTTCTCTTAAAATAATTGGCTAGGCATGGAGCGAGACCAATAATTAATCTATGTGGCTAGGTCTAAGAAATGAAATGTTCATAGATGACCAATAAGTAATCTTTACTCAAGATAAGGATAACACTCCAAAACTCGAAATATCGTTTGCGGTTAGTTTACGAAAGATAATACAAGCGCACTCGCGTCTGTGATTCTAAGTTCTAACACTAGGTATTTCAAAGTTATAGTTAGGCCCGATTAGGAGTGGCGTAGCCATGCCTACTTGATTTTTTAATAATAATATTATTTTCGTACATTACAAAAATAGCGATGCTTTAAGACAATGTGTTTTGCTCTAGTGCATCAATAAATAATTGGTAAGTAGGAATTTTACTAGTTTTTACTACTTTACGGGTGGGTTGGGCACTCTATAGGCAAATTAGACTTATTAAAAAAGTAAATATATGACTGCCCTGCCAAAAAATTAACCAGAAACAAATCTTTTATTCAATTTGAAAATGGCGCCATACCAACGCCATACAGACTGCAGTCACCATTTTATTATTACAAGATTATTACCATGTACCTACCATGATTTTACATAAAACCATAGACTTATAAATTACTTGAAAGTTGAATCCAACCTGATAGTAAGTACAAGTGGTTCAACCTTACAACCTTAATAAAGAAAAAAGAATTGACAAAATCGGTTTAGATTTGACAGAATTATGGAGTGACAATCCTACCTCTACACACTACACAGCTCTACACACTACACAGCTCTACACACTACACAGCTCTACACTCTACACACTACACAGGTCTACACACTACACAGCTCTACACACTACACAGCTCTACACATCCTCTACATTTAAAAATCTACAATTTTTTCAGGAAAATGAAGCGCAAGGTGCCTTATCTGAAATTGTTTTGTAAGTAATTTAAATATAATGCGTAAAAAATGACTTTCACGCGCCATTTTAACTTTTTGTTTCAAATTTCATGTCAAAACGTACCTACTTTTGACATGACAGTTGACCCATAGAGATAAAATGGCGTGAGAGAAGTTATTTTGTACGGACTATATACCTACTTTAAGCCTTTATTTATTTTCCTTATCTTTAAAATTACAATAAGCTTTCTTACTACTATCTAGTTAATTATTTTACAATTTTTACCTTTACGTTAGTTTTGTTAATATGTGTTTAGTATATTATATGTTTTGACATTTGTATGTGTATGCGTTTATGAGGTTTACATGTTAGGTATATAATGTTATGTGCAGTGTCGGTCAGTAAAACTGTTAGTTTACAGAAGTTTTAAACTAGTATATACCTACATTTATATCTATTGCTAATTACTATTGCCTAATTATCTATTTATTTGAGTAGATAGGAATTCACTATTCAGTCCAGATAAGGATCCCATATTTGGGTATACCTATACCTATATATACCTACTTATCCTACATATTATAATAAAAAGTCCTGACTCGCTGATTGAGTCATCAACGCTCAGCCCAAACTCTTGCCTTGGGTCTAGATTGTTGAAAACTGAAATTTTGCACAGAGGTTCGTTTATAATGTAGATCAATGTAGTTGTCTAAGACCGACCGTCGAATAAGACCGGTTTTCTTGAACAATTTCCACGGTAGGTATAATAAATAATAAAGATCCATAATTTCGCCGAGCGAAGCTGCGGGCGGTAGTTAGTTTTATAATATTTATAATTGAGAATGGAAAATGTAGTCTGTACAAAATGAGTTCTCACGCGTCATTTTAACTTTGTGTCAATTGTCATGTCAAGAGTACAAGTTTAGATGAACCGTACTGATACCGACCGTACGATAACCGTACCGACCGAACGGGGTAGGTATTATGCTTTTCACGGCCCAAGAGTTTAACCGATTCTGATAAAATTTCGTACAGAGTTAGTTACATCCCGATGAAGGACATAGGCTAACTTTTATACCGAAAAATTAAATAGTTCCCACAGGATTTTTAAAAATCTTAATCCACGCGTACGAAGTCGCGGGCATCGTCTAGTCCTACATAAATCGAGTTACCTATTTATTTATTGATTTTTCCCAATCTATCACCTGATAATACTATTAGATAGGAAACATTTATTATCACTGTTATCAACATCGAGCAAGTGCGTAGGTACGGGGTATCGGGGTACCGGGGTATCGGGGTATCGGGTAGGTAGTGGTACCCACATTTCATAGCAATGGAGTTATTGCCACTTTCGGTATAAATACATGATTGCTGATGATTTATTGTACCTACTTATAAAATGACTAGATGATCCCCGCGACTTCAACTGCGTGCATTTAGATCCCCTTGATTTTTAGGGTTCTGTACCTACCTCGAAAGGAAAAACGGAATCCTCATAGGATCACTTTGTCTGTCTGTCTGCCTGTCGGTCTGTCAAGAAACCTACAGGGTACTTACCGTTGACCTAGAATCATGAAATTTGGCAGGTAGGTAAGTCTTATAGCAGACATTTCGGAGAAAATCTGAAAACCGTGAATTTGTGGTTACATCACACAAAAAAATTAAATCATAGTCATGAACGAAATAATTAGTATTTTCAACTTTCGAAGTGAGATAACTATATCAAGTGGGATATCATAATATTATGAAAGGTCTTCAACTGTACATTCTAAAACAGATTTTTATTTATGTTTATGGATCATAGTTTTTGAATGATAATAAAATTGCAAAATGTCGAAAAAATACGACTGTAGTACGGAACCCTCGTTGCGCGAGCCTGACTCACACTTGGCCGGTTTTTCGGGATAAGAAGTAGACGGTAGTCGATGTCTGTCTCCAGGATGCAAGCTATTTCAGTTACAAGACTTACATGTATAGTACGGGACAGGTTGAGATGGCAATCGGGGAGGGAACGCTCCGCGTACCCAAAGACCTCCCACAAGGTGGATGGACAGACGACATCAAACGAGTCGCAGGGAGCCGCTGGATCCAGGTCCTCTAGGCGGCGTAAGACCATGAATGAAATGAAATGAATGAATGAATGAATGAATGAATGAAAATCTTTTTTATTCGTATAAACTTTTACAAGTGCTTACGAATAGTCGGATGCATCTACCATGCATGTGGCTCGTGGAAGTCCCTACAAGAGACCCATGTCCAGCAGTGGACGTCTATCGGTTGACAATGATGATACCAAGAAATAAAAACAATTAGTAATTCATTAACCAATTAACTGAATTATTACTTCTGTGGTATTGGTTTTTTTTAAAAGAATAGGTGTTAGACACGTTTATCATGACTAATATTCCCCTTTCCCCTCCAACTAAGCGAGCCTGTGCTAGGAGTAGGTAGGTACGACAATAGTGCAACGGGCGGGGTTTGAACCGGCGACCTTTCGGATTTCAGTCCGCTCCTTTAACCGTTGAGCTATTGATATAATTTAATTTTAAGGTAATGATGTAATTTTAGCTTAATCCATAATAATATTATAAATGCGAAAGTGTGTCTGTCTGTCTGTCTGCCAGCTTTTCACAGCTCAGCTGTCCAACCGATTTTGACGAAATATTTTGATACAGAGATAGCTGGCATCTCGGGGAAGGACATAGGCTACTTTTTATTCCGGAAAATCAAAGGGTTCCCACGGGATTTTTAAACACTTAAATCCACGCGCACGAAGTCGTCGCATCATCTAGTGATGATAATTAATTTTTTTTAGCCATCAACTCCCTATCTATCTCGACTGACTAATAGATAGGTATGGGTATACAAACAGCGACCTATTTCCTTGTGCCCATTTTGATAATAATCGTAAAGTAAATCTGTTTTTATATTTTCACTAGCGACTTCGTCCGCGTGGTGTTAGTTAGGGTTTTAAAAATCCCGTGGGAACTTTTTGAGTTTACGGGATCGCAGTTAATTTTTGAACCGACTTCCAAAAAGGAGGTGGTGTTCAATTCGGTTGGTTTTTTTTATGTGGGTACCTATGTAGTTACATCGATTTTTCCATGTTTCTGAACCGATTTGTATGTATTTGTTGTTATAGCGACAATAGAATCTTTGAATCTTCAGAAATACACATGACAATTTCAACTCTCTATCTACGAGATACAGCCCGCTGATAGACAGACGGACGGACGGACACTCGGACGGCGAAGTCTTAGTAGTAAAAACCGGCCAAGCGCGTGGCGGGCCACACGCAGTGTAGGGTTCCATAGTCACAACTTAGCCATGGTTATCATCATCATCATGGCTATTAAGTTCAATCAATCAACGAATCTATAGAAATCGAAAAATGATGTTCCTATACCCACAGTACTTTTAAAAGACCTATTCAACGATACCCCACACTATGGGGTAGACGAGAAAAAAATAATCATCCCCACTTTACATGTAGGGGAGCTACCCTAAAGAAAAATATTTATCACAATTCTATTTCACCACTTTGTCGGCGTGATTAATATTTAAACCCATGCCAAATTACAGATTTCTAGCAACTAATAGTCTCTGGGATTAACCGAGGACGGACGGACGGATAGACGGACAGACGGGCGGACATGGCGAAACTATAAGGGTTCCTAAACAAGGAACCCTTATAGTTTCGCCATGTCCGCCCGTAGTAAACAACTACGGAACCCTAAAATGTGTAAATTTCTTCCATGTGTTCGCAGTACCGCGTCGCAGAGGCATAGCAGTGCGCCTCGCGGTATTGTCGCTGGTGCTGGCTGCCATCACGGCTGCGTGGTGCCTGGCCGACCTGACCAGCCAGGTCTTGGTGCCCCCACAGCCGATACTGGCCCTAGACCACTATGCCATCAACAGAAGCCTCAAGAGCTACCTCGATAACATGTAAGACGGTATTTCCTCTCACTGCGTCTTCTTCTTCCTCATTTCGTAGGATCGTTCCCATCGATAACACTGTGGGGGTTGTCATAATTGCAACTATAGATGGCGCTATTCAATCGATAACATTTCATGACGTAGTCCCGCCGACAGTACTCGCACTAACGGAGTTTTCTGCAATCTGGACTATATAAAGAAGTTTCAAGACAAAACCGTCATCGGCCCAGCTGGCGCTACCGAGCGAACCAACCGCTCGGTGGGAGATCTCCCTTTGGTGCGGCCGAGCCTGCACAACCACTCCCGTACAAACACGATGGTAGAAGTTTTCTTGCGTTAATAATGCGGTGATTCCCAGATCCCTTCCGCATACAACTCAACTAAGATTTCGGGTAAGTATTACGTTTTATAGTTATTATTATCAATGTTAGTGACAATAATAAAATAATCGGGACTGCCGCGAGTTTAATGTAGGTACTCGTCTAGGCACGGAGGAAATGAAAAGGCTGAATTCGGATCTACAAAGTAGGTCATCCATCGATTACCGACTAGGGTCAACGTTGGTAACTTAAATCGTCTGTCATGCAACAGTAGGGCTATTACGTAAAACCTGCATCAATCATTATTACAATTTCAATTTTTGTGATTGGCTGAATTTGAGCGATTCTTGTTGCAACAATGCATTGTAGTAAATTTTTCGTACCTCGAAATTCGTACTTCGTTTAGCTCGGTCAATAAAACAAAACTGTTCTTTTTTCTCTTCTGGACAGATTTCTGACGTTAAACGAAAAACAATCAGACTATTAAATCTTTTAGAAGCGTCCTCATCGAGCCTTCCATTACGGTGTGCTCTGACAGCGAGCGGGTGGAGCTGCTGGTGCTGGTGACGTCATCGCCCAAGAGGTTCGTCCAGCGGCAGGCCATCAGGGACACGTGGGGGAAGCATGTGCCTGCCTACTTCGTGCTGGGTCTGGATGGAGTTGCGGTGGAGGATCTTACGGTGAGCCTATTCCCCGAACCCCCAATCATCTCGAAATAAACAAAAAAAACCGGCCAGCTGCGAGTCAGACTCGCGCACCGAGGGTTCCGTATTACAGTCGTATTTTTTTCGACATTTTGTACGATAAATCAAAAACTATTATGCATAAAAATACTTAAATAAAAATCTGTTTAAGAATGATACTTGATTCATGAACACATTTTAATTTTTTTATTATGATGTAACCACAAATTCACGGGTTTCAGATTTTTCCCCTTACGTGTGCTATAAGACAGACATACAACGAAATGATCCTATAAGGGTTCCTTTTTCCTTTTGAGGCACAGAACCTAAAAATATGTTTTTATGTCGAAGTTTTTGTTCCGTACTTAGAAAAAATTCCAAGGATACGTACAAAGCGATTTGCTTCTTCGTTTCCAATTCGATAGGTAGGTATTTAGCTTCACTTTTTCTATCCAGGCACATAATGATCAAGAATGAACAGGGATCTTTTAGCAAGAGCGGTTCCACCTTAGGCTGCATATCATTTGTCAACAGAGTTGATTGCAGTCAACCGCTAGTCCATAAATAAAAAACATAACATTACTCCTCAAGCTCAATCATCAAGGCAATCAATCAGCACTCTACAAGCGTGGATAAGTAGATTATAAAAGTTTTGACACTTGCTTCAAAAAGTGTTCCCATTAGTGTAAAGCTTTGCTTTTAAACATATATATGGATGTGAATTCACTCAAGCGTCGAATCAAATCAAATAATTTATTGAAAATAGGTAATAAATTACACTTTTCGATGAAGATTCAGAAAGTATGTTATGTATAGGTTAACACCTGGAAGATGTTATTGTTAAAATTGAACTTGTTTCAGGCAGACAATTACTTAGAAGCCAAGGAGTACAGTGACATGATAATCTTCCAGTTCCAGGACCACTACCAGAATCTGACCCTGAAGACGGCTCTGATGATGCAGTGGACTGCAGCAAGGTAAACAGAAGGCAATCAATTTTTTGTTTTGTTTTCGGGGTGTGAAAACGGTTGGTTCTATTTTTTTATTTTTGAAAGAATATTAGCCAAGTTTATTATGCTGACTAATATCCCCTTCCCCCTCCTTTCCCCTCCAATTAAGCGTAAAGCTTGTGCTAGGTGTAGGTACGACAATAGTGCAACGGGTGGAGTTTGAACCGGCGCGACGACCTTCCAGATTTCAGTCCGCTTTTTTAACCGTTGTGCTGTGCCACCTATGAAACGTGTATTTGCAATAATAAATTATGATTATGATTATGTGCTATCGAGGCTCAACTACCTATTTTTTTTTTAATTTTTTTTTTATTGTTTTTTTGCAATCAACAGCGATATATACAATATAATTTTACATAATAACAGACTGAAAATAAGGCCAAATAGGATTACAATTTTTTACAGATTACTTAAATAGATATGAAATATAAATTATTTATAACAGTACGTTTGATAATTTAAACAAGCTTTACAATAATATAATAATATGAAAATATAAAAGTCAATTAACTAGTAAAAATACCTAGTAGGTGATTCACAACATATGTATGTGTGTGTGTGAGTGTGTGTGGGTGTGTGTTTGTGTATTGATCATCATAACATTCTGTCTGTGACGGTGGCGATCGCTAAGCTCGTATCCCAGCTCTGGATGAAATCGAGAAACGTCGTCTCCTAAGGGAGGAGGGACTTTGACCTCAGTTGAGGACGACTTTTTTTTGTTGGGGAGACCCATCCTCAGTAGTGAGCTGATGATGGGTTGAGATGATGAATCTAGCGGTTATGAATCCGTATGAGCCGAGATCGTAAAAGGAGTCCATGTTCGCGGTCTGGGCGACGAGTGACGACGTCATAAATGAAAACTCTTTATAGTGTGAAAAAGTTGTAAAGGTATGAGTGACAGAGACAACGCTCTACAAAGCCGAAATGTCATTCTAATGGCCGATGTACAGTACTTTCTGTCGCGTTCTGTAGGTGCATTATTAGGGCAACGTTGCGCTCTGTAAAGCCCACCATAGAAGTGTGAATTGATTTATTAATTGAAGGTGTCCTTCCCACCTGGACGAGCTGATGCTGTTCAAGACTGATGACGACGTGCTGGTCAACCCCTGGCTCCTCAGGCGGGTGGTCCGGCAGAACTCCGGGAAGGACCTCGTTGGTAACATAGTATTTCTATTCTTTTAATTTGACAAGTACTTAAAACTGACAGTTCAAAGCTGATGAAGTGGTAATAGAGCACATAGTTCGAAGATCCGATAGCTGGTGGAGTCCCAAAGTGCTTAAAAATGGCGATTTTGTACAGAACATTAGGAAAACCCACACCCTCACAAAGAAGACGGACATGTGATGCAATAATAATTACTCACTGGAAACCCCAAAAAGTTCCCTTCCAGCATCAGTTTCCCCTCCAATTATAATATGGGTAGGTACCTTCAAATCAAGAGTAAATAGGCATCTTCTAGGCGAGCGCGCTCCATCTTGGGCTGCATCATCACTTGCCACCCAAGTCTGATTGCAGCCAAGCGCTAATCTATGAATTAAAAAAAGTGTAAAGTATCAGTCAGGGATCTACTACTCCCATGCTTCTTTATGTGCCATTTTTAGGGTTCCGTACCTCAAAAGGAAAAACGGAACCCTTATAGGATTACTTTGTTGTCTGTCTGTCTGTCAAGAAACCTACAGGGTACTTCCCGTTGACCTAGAGTCATGAAATTTGGCAGGTAAGTAGGTCTTATAGCTGATATTTGGGGAAAAATCTGAAAACCGTAAATTTAAGGTTAAATCACACAAAAAAAAAAATCAAATTGTGGTCATGAACTAATAATTAGTGTTTTCAATTTTCGAAGTAAGATAACTATATCATATGAAAGGGATTTACCTGTACATTCTAAAACAGGTTTTTATTTATTTTTATGCATCATAGTTTTTGAATTATCGTGCAAAATGTCGAAAAAATACGATTGTATTACGGAACCCTCGTTGCGCGAGTCTGACTCGCACTTGGCCGGTTTTTTTTTAAATTCAGCAGTGAACTTCTATCGAGAACTAATAATAATCTTTTGGATACCTAATACTATTGGGTGCACATCCCTGGTGCGCAGGGTACGGACTAGCTCCAATGGCATCCTGAGGGCATTTGCTGACAGGTTCGATTGTCAGCATCTGAACCATTGTCATATGGTGCACGTGCTGACTAATCGCCTGTCTTAGATAATTAGTATTAGGTAAATAGTTATAAGATTACCAACGTTAGTTTTTTAAGGCGTGTGTTATTACTAACAATTATATGATCCTGATAATATTTTATTTTATTTTATTTTATTTAACAGGAAAACTTACAGCTAATATGAAAAAATGAATAGGTAAAAACAAAAGAAGATTAAAGCTAATGATAAGTTTTCACAGATAGAATAAACATAAGAATAACAAACAAAAAAATTCGACTGGGGGAGAGAAAATTCAGGGAAAAGTAATAAATAAGGAGATCTGGCCAACGAATTATTTAACTGAAGTATGAGCGTTAAAGAATTCATTGGCCAGAGCTTTCCGAATAGTGGTACCAGTGATGCAGAATAGGTCCAAATTATTGTCATTTTTACAAATTTTATTAAACGATGAGGCAGATCTAAGCATAAACGAGTTTCTACGAAAATTGGTATGCGTATGCGGTGTGTGAAACATTGAAAAGAAGCGAGGATGAGTATTGCTAGGGACTTTAAAGTGTAACTTCTCAAGAAGCGGCGCACAGTCAACTGAGTTTATTTTATTTTATTTTATTTTATTGGTTTGCCAACAGATAGTTCACATATTATAAAATAACAATTACAATTCACAGAGATAAAATTTAGAGTGTACACCCAATTACTGGCAAACCGGCATGCATTTTAAAAGCTTGCAAGTGCGGGATTACCAGTTAACTTAAAGCTAAAAATACAAATATGAAAAAATAAAAAATAAAAACACTGCAATTTACAATAGTACTAAATATTAAATACTAAATATTACATAAAACAAGAAAAATAAGAAAAATTACGAATAAATTACGAATAATATTTGCAATATTGATTAGATAGGAAATATCACTTATATTTCTCCGAGTGGTCAGTGGTAATAGGTGCAACTGGGCACAAATGCCTTCGTAGCTCGTATTAGATTTGAGTTTAAATTTGTATTTGAGGAACCGAGTGAATTTTTTCTGGATTCTCTCAATACGTTGAATATATACATACTTCATACTGAGGGGTCCAAATTTGAGATGCATATTCAAGATTGCTCCTAACCAAGGCACAATAAAGAACTTTAATGGTTTTGAGTTTAGTGAAATCTTTAGAGGATCGGATTAAGAATACCAACATTTTTGATGCCTTGCTCACAATTTGATTGATGAATTGAATATGGTCGACATAAAGGATTTTGTTTAATCGGCAGGGTATAGGAAGATGAACAGCTACCTCCACCGCGACGCGTACAACAAGTGGTTCGTGCCGCGCTGGCTGCACCGCCCGGACCTCGTGCCCCAGTACCTCTCGGGGACAGGCTATCTGATAAGAGGTGAGCATTCGTTTATACATTGCTAGCTGATACCCACGACTTCGAACGCGTGGATTTAGGTTTTCAAAAATCCCGTGGGAACTCTTTGCTTTTGCGGGATAAAAAGTAGCCTAAGTCATTCCCAGGGATGTAAGCCAACGCTATACCAAATTTCATCGAAATCAGTTAAACTGTTGGGCCGTGAAAAGCTAGCAGACCGACAGACAGACAGACACACTTTCGCATTTATAATATGAGTATGGATATGGATATACAACGATTTATTTTTATATTATATAGATTTTCGAAAAGAGAGTCCCTGAAAAGTTCTTTTTAAAGATAATAATAGCTTGGATAAATTAAAAAGCTTCATTTTGTAAACAATCGATACGTAATGTAAATTCAAAATTAAATGTTTATTATTTCAGAATCATACGAGTATTCATATAATCATGCGTGTGTGTCTGTGTATCATCATATTATGTATCTTATGCTTGCTTATATATAATATAGATACCTATTGTTCACAGGCAGCAGATTAGAGGAGATTCTTCAGGCAGCATTCGAAATTCCCATCATTAATTTAGAAGATGTCTACTTCACGTACATTGTGTCTAAGTTTAAGTTAAACTTAACTTTAACCCATGACCGCAGGTTAAGCCCTTATAAACCCTGGCTGCCCCTAGACTGTATATATTGGGGGTTGGGTTCCATGCATAGTTTGACGTCAAACGAAATGTTGGGCGCGTGGCCAAGTATCGAAAGGTTAGGAAAAAAGTATGAACAAGGTTTTGAAAATTGTCGATATTTTGTTGTTAATATTTGGACCGAATTGTTTTTATGTTGATTTTTAAAGGCATTTAATTGTATTTATTTGATTTCTAACTCTGAGCCTCATGAGG
The DNA here is from genome assembly GCF_902806685.2 of Maniola hyperantus. Taxonomy (NCBI): domain Eukaryota; kingdom Metazoa; phylum Arthropoda; class Insecta; order Lepidoptera; family Nymphalidae; genus Maniola; species Maniola hyperantus. The sequence continues at coordinate 410,951 of NC_048542.1, read as the reverse complement.
AAGCTCAGAGTCACACAGCGGGCGATGGAGAGAGCTATGCTTGAATGCTTGGAATATCTCTACGCGATCAATTTGAATTGAAATGATTCGTAGAGAACTAGAGTGAGCGACATAGACAATTGGGGCCGATTCTCTTATACACAATTTCTAAACTAAACTAAATTAACAGGTCTCTAAATCTAGTGCTATCCTTGCAACATTATGAAAGGGATAGCAATATATTTAGACGTGCTATTTTAGTTTAGTTTAGAGATTGTGTACAACGGAATTAGCCACAATGGGTTGCAATGCGAAACTAAAGTGGCAACGGACAATGTTCATAGTTTCGAAAACTTATGAGCCGCTGGATTCAGGCGGCGTAAGACCGTGGCGTGTGTGTGGAACTGTGGAACTCCCTACAAGAGACCTATACCTACCTATTTTATACTTACTTACTGGATTTATACTGAAAATAAAGATTATTATTATTATTTAGTTAAACAGAGTAGGTAGTTGTAATTAAGAAAAGTACGATAACAATTATTATATTTTGTGATAACGTTTAAAACGTTTTTTTAGTTTTTTTTTAGAGTAAGTAGTACAAAATTGGTTGTGCCAAGAGTCAAGAGTCAAGAGTCAAGACTGATTAGAATAAACTAGTTAAGTGCTTTTAACTAATGTTTAACACTAACACACGGTTTAACGGATTCCTAATTCAGTAACACCTTATTTTAACCACACCCCCGACACCCCCATACAGACGAACTGATTCATTTACCTATTACTATTACCGGAATACCAGCCTGTCCGTAGTCCGCAAAAACGAACTGATTCAATTATCGATTGCTACTACCAGAACACCGGCCTGTTCGCACACAATTTGAGTGTGTGTGGGTAATGGTATAGCTGAGGTCTGAGCGAAGCTTATTGAGCGGGACAAGGACAACATTATAGTAAGCAACATCAGTGCTTCTCGCTCGTATGATAGCAATATGGCAGGTACTGAGAACCGAGTGACGCCAGCGTGGCAGTGCCAGCTGTAGCCGTGCCATTATGTTACGGTCGAGTACATTGGCAGGGGGAGTGAAGCTGAGATTTATAGAGCGTAGGTAGTTAAAGTCAAAGTCAAATGATCTATTCAAAATAGGTAATAAATTACTCTTTTTGATAGTCAGATGTTGGATTTGTAAGATAATATAGTTAGTGGTGATAATTATTACGCAAACTTAAAACTAAAGCTACGAGGGTTCCAAATGCGCCCAGGTCTGAGAAGAGCCCACAACAAACTCAGCTATCTTGCAGGTATCGGTATCGGTAAACGCATTTATATTGACTTTGTTCAGACTTAAGTTTAAGGCTGAGATCTATAGAGCGCACTTTGACTTTAGATTTAAGATTGAGACGAGACAGATTTATGTGAGTGAGAGATTTAGCTCTGTCTCCTTTTAACTCTGACTTAGCTTAGACTTAAGACAGAGTTAAAACGGGACAGAGCTATATCTCTCACATAAATCTGTCTCGTTTTAACTCAATCTTAAGTCTGAGCAAAGTCAAAGTGTGCTCTATAGATCTCAGCCTAAGTGTCAGTTAAAAGGAGACAGATTTATGCCAGCGTAGCGATACAACGCTCTCTTGTTTTAACAATGTCTGAGCAAAGTCAAAGTGCGCTCTATAGATTTGATAGCATACGGAAGTGTCACTTTCTTACGTAGTAACAGTTAGTATTCTTGCTTTAACCGTCTGTTGTGCAACTGGATGTCGATTAGCTTACATCTCTCTCATCATCAAAAAACTTGTTTGTTTAATTTGGACTAATTACTTATTTGATAAGCGGCAGACACATAATACTAAGATAATACGCTAGTTCAACTTTTTAAATTTAAATAGTAAGGCAGTGGTCTGACTACCGACGATGAACGACAAACGAGTAGAACTAGAAACTATAAACGAGTTGGCGATCAGCGGGAAGCGAGTAAGTATGTAGTTTCGATAATTTTGTCGCCGGGCTATAAGCAAGTGTGCAAGTGCGACAAGCGATTACTCGCGCCATTCGCAAGCGGTCGCTCAGTCCTGTGCAAACCTGCGCGCGCGTTACACGAGAAAATCGCCGATAGTTAGTCGTTTTCTCGCCGGCAGTCGGACCACTGCCTAATAAAGGTTGTTTCTTTTCCCTATAATTATAACTAGCTTATGTCCGCAACTTCGTCCGCGTGGACTACACAAACTTCGAACCCCTATTTTACCCCCTTAGGGGTTGAATTTTCAAAAATCGTTCCGTAGCGGATGTCTATGTCATAATACTTAGGTAGCTATCTGCATGCCAAATTTTAGCCCGATCCGTCCAGTAGTTTGAGCTGTGCGTTGATAGATCAGTCAGTCAGTCACCTTTTCGTTTTACATAATATTTGGGTAATTTTATTTATGTCAAGAAGAACAATACATTGTAATAATTTAACGTAGGTATCTAATATTCTTACAACTTTTTATCTACCTACAGTATAATAAAAATCTAACAAAACGATTTGTTTGTTTTCTTTGGTCACCACTCCACCCTACTGAAGCAGGGACAGAAAACAGGAATCGAATCTGAAACAATCAGGGTGATATGGCAAGCGGGGTGTGAGGTGGAGGGACGCCCCGCACACCCCCACGTCACCCGCACTCGCCCGCACCGGGTTAACGCGGGAGCTTTGCGGGTGTGCGGGGCATTCTCACCCCGATTGCCATCTCGACCTATCGCGTACTATACGTCATACAGTACGCGGCAGAAAATAATGCACATCGGCCTTTAGAATGAAATTTCGGCTTTGTAGAGCGTTGTCTCTCTCACTCATACCTATTTTTGTCGGTCTCAACGACAGAGATAATGCTCTATAAATCTGCTATCGCCTTCAAAAGGTCGATGTACATTACTTTCTGCCTCGTAGGTAGGTACTGTACGTCCGATTTGAATCTGAGGCACATGGGAGAGGATGACGGAAGTTGGACGTAGTGTGTAAACTACCATACAAACAGTTCTATGAGTACTTCGCAACGTATTTTCACGGACTCGGAACGGATGCGGTGCGTAATTGCCCTTAAAAGTCCTGTGTTAAATTTTTGATTTTCTGGGATAAATAGTAGAAGTATGTCGATCCGCGGGATGCAAGCTATCTCTGCACGTACCAATTTCGTCAAACAGATGACACAACAAACAGTCGGACACAATTTCGCATTTCTAATATTAGCTCGGGATCAAACCCCCGACCTCCCGAAAAGAAGGCCAACATCTTAACCACTATACTTAGGCTGTCTAAGGTGCTGGAATGGGGACCTCGCACAGGATAACGCAGCATTGGAAGACCCCCCACTAGGTGGACGGACGACATCAGACGAGTCGCAGGGAGCCGCTGGATTCAGGCGGCGCAAGACCGTGGCGTGTGGAAGTCAAGAGACCTATGTCCAACAGTGGACGTCTATCGGTTGATGATGATGATGATGACTTAGGCTATCACCGCTTATCTCTCTCGCACGCACTTCTAACTTTTCAGAGCTAAGTATGTGCGTTTTAAAAATAAATATCACTTGCTTTAACGGTGAGGAAACCTGCACGTCTGAGAGTTCTCCATAATGTTCTCAAAGGTGTCTTAAGTCGGCCAATACTAGGCCAGCGTGGCAGACTATAGCCCTTCTCAATGTGAGAGAAGACCCGTCCTCAGTAGTGAGCCGGCGATGGATTGATCATGATGAATAATAGCTCGGATTGATATTGTAAAATGCATTGATGGTCAAAACAGGTGTTTGTGGTTAGTAGTTTGTGCGATAAGCGTTTAATAGTTCCTCGTCTTATTGGAATATACACATTGTGATCGAGCCATTCATGGCGGCCAGGGACGGACTCCCACTACAACATTACAGTACCCGGCAGGAAATATTGTACATCAACCTTTCATCAACCTTTAGAAAGACATAGTGGTTTCGGAGAGCGTTGTCTCTGTCGTTGAGACACATCAGTCGTCGTCGAGAGTCGTCACACATACCATCGAGCGTCGTGTTGCCTATGCAATGTGTTCGTACAGGTATGAGTGACAGAGACAACGCTCTACGAAGCCGAAATCTTTTTCGAAAGGTCGATGTATGTATGTACAATATTTCCTGCCGGCTACTGTATATCTAATCTGTGATCTTTAATAGCATCCGTTTGATTTATTGGTTACTAGCTACCCGCCCCGGCTTTGTATGGGTGGCTTATTACAATTTCGTAGAGATCACTCAGGAATAATGTAGCATCCTCAGGAGATGTAAACTCCACAATGCACGACTTGAATTGCAAGACTTTGCAATTCTTTTAGAAGATTTGTGTGGTGTTGTGTGTTGGTGGTGTTTATTGCTTATTGTTCCTGCTTTTTTAGTAGTGGGAGGGACAACGGTGCATATCTCATACTGATCACAGATTTGTCTATTTTGGTTTGGCTTTGGCTTGAATTTTTAAAAATTCTTTCTTAGTGGATGTTAACGTCATAATAGCTATTTGCATGCCAAATTTCAGCCAGATCCGTCTTGTATTTTGAGCTGTGCGTTGATAGATCAGTGAGTCAGCCAGTCAGTCTATTTTTTACTATTTAGAGTTTTCTTTTAACAAAAAAAAAAAAACAATATTTTTTTCAGCTCGAACCGGGACCTGAACCTGAGATCACATGATCCGTAGCCCAATAAGCCAACAAGACAGTCAATAGCAAGTAGGTATGGGGAGATAATAACATCTGTTTCATAATATTTTGCAATTCAAATCCGCCTCTGCACTATCGCCAATCAGAGTTAAGCTAAGCTAAGGCTAGCGGAAAGTAATATAAGTGTGTGCTCAGAAGTCAGTCAGTACGAGTCGCCATGGATATCAAACTGGTGCTGCTCATAGTGGGCCTGATGGCGCTCTTGGACACGCCTGTAGAAGCCGGTGAGAATTCAATACTTCATAATTATTTTAATCACTATAAGTCCCGCAAATTCCTATTGCGCTGGAACCATGTCTTATTAACATCGAAATGATGTCATTTTGACGTCAGCCGAAATAAAAATATACCATCAGCTCGATACTTCAGTCTTCGGTAAATTGGTGGCCACGCGGGTTAGCAATTTGCGGGAATTATAACCAAAAATATTAATAAAAAAACCCGGCCAAATGCTAGTCAGGCTCAAGCAACGAGGGTTCCGTACTACAGTCGTATTTTTTCGTCATTTTGCACGATAATCCAAAAACTATGATGAATAAAAATCAATAATTAAATCAATTTTAGAATGCACAGGCAAAGCCCTTTATGATACCCCACTTGGTATAGTTATCTTACTTTGAAAATTGAAAATACTAATTATTCGTTCATGACAACATTTTAATATTTTTTTATGATTTAACCACAAATTCACGGTTTTCAGATTTTTCCCCTTATGTCTGCTATAAACTTACCTACCTGCCAAACTTCATGATTCTAGGTCAACGGGAAATACCCTGTAGGTTTCTTGACAAACATGATAGACAGACAGACAACAAAGTGATCCTATAGGTAAGGGTTCCTTTTTTCCTTTTGAGGTGCGGAACCCTAAAAAACATCTGACTGACGCTAGAGGTCAATGAATGTTGCGTAGATAGGTGCCGCGATGTCCCGCCCACGACGCGGCATTGACCCCGTAGATCAAATAGTTTCTTAGCACGCTCTCCAAAATATATCCTATCTAGACAGGTCGGCCTATGATCTAATCTAAACTTAGCAAGAAAGATAAATTAATTTATTGTTCAACACAAACTCTTAATACAATAAGTAGGTAATGAGTTAGGCAAAAACTTACCGAAAAAGATTTTAGATTTCCTTTACAACCCTCGCACACCAACCGCTGACGAAATGGAAATGCGTGGTCTCAAATGCCTCCCTGGACGCACAGTCATTAAGGTCGGACAAAACAAACAGCTGGAGGATTCCGAATCCGAAGAGTCAAGACGAACACATATGAACACACGAACAGACGATGAAACCTGCACGATTTGTGTGTGTTCTATTGAAGGGAAAGATGAATACTGCTCGAAAAGACCAGCGAGGAACGTTAACGAATGTATCCATATGAGTCTTTTGAAGAAGAGGATAGAGAAGAATATGCCCTTTGAACACGAAAGGTCCTTGTCTTTTAGGATTAGGAGAGGTTAGTCTGGAGTTAGGGAGGATGCTTGAAGAATCAGTGCAGTTGAAATTAGGTGATTCGATTCAAACTAATGAGTTCTACTTCATCAAGATGCTTCACGTTCAATTAAAGATTCAAATTCGAAAGTAAGTAGGTACTTAGTAAAAGGTTATTTGAATAATTTTTTAAAAATTCTATTTTGAGATAAATCTATTTGTAAATTAAAAGACACATGCAATGGTAGAGACGTGGATAGATCGTGAACTATCAAAATATTGTTTGTGAAATTTTAGTGTAAAGTTTTGGTTGATAATTTTTCTCTGTTAGAAAATATATTCTCTGAAAAAGAAACAGTACCATCAGGCGCCTGATAGCAATATTGACCAGGAGAAGATTAGTATCTGCCCTCTGCTCACGAAGGGGAACAATTGATGATTGACTATGATGACAATTTGAAGAGATTAGGTTTTCCATAAAAAATATCATTTTAACGCCAATTATAGGGTAGAGTTTTGAGATTAATCAACCCTACGTTTTATGATAATGTAAGGAGGACGTTTCGAATACTAAATAATGAGGCACACCTTCAATTGACATTCTTTTAGGATATTTCCACATAATTTAGCTCATTTTATTGAGGTATCTCTTTAATTTCGTGGCGTATCCGTTAGCTGTATAGTGGTATCCTGACATTTAAAACATTTCTTCCTTTATTTCTCCAACAATTTAGATTATATCTGGCACTACGACGAGATACCATACGAATCGACCGCGAAATGCAGAAGGAGTACATCCTACTACAGCAATAGCATCACTGCTAATGATACTGACATCGACGTAGAGAGCGACATCGAATCCCTGCTGGACTATTCCAATAAGGACGTCTGCTTCTTCTGCGTTTGTTCTGCTGACGGCAAGCACGCAGCCTGCATCAGCAGAGACCCGTGGCTCTGCGAATACTACCGAGTCCTTCGTGATCCCCGTGCAATTAAAGATCGGTACCACAAGCTCTTTCAACAGGACCGACCGGATTACTTTAGACAAATATCGTATAGGTTGCGAAGGACTATGGATGATGGAATTTTTACATTTTATGATGCCGGTACGACGATTTCTCTCTGAAGGGCTTGATACTGTCTTTTCTACACTTTGCACATAGTATAATTCAGTGTTTCACTAATGCAGTTCTATCGATTGTGTTATTTTTGTTTACACATATTATTTTACTTATTATTAATTATTATAGTGGTTTTGTAAATTAATTGATTGTTTAAAAAAAAAATTACTAAAAATAATTGCTATTAATTTTTTAAGGCGTATTTTTACCAAACACTTGTAGGAATTTGCGTCAGGTCCGTACAGATTATACGAATTCTATTGTATTTTGTGAGTTGTGTTCGAGCTCCTACTGCCAGATTTTGATGAAATCAATTTAATTTGTCTGGTGGCATTTTTTGAATTTTGGCTAAAATGCCTGCACAAAGTTTAAACAAGAATAATAACACTCCAAAATCGAGTTGATACGAGTGTTCACCTAATAATCATAGCGACGACAATATAAAGCCTTCGCGAATGATGTAATTATTATTAATCAGGAAAAGTTCTTGTTTTCATGAAATTATATCATGTAATGCGTGCAGACAGACAGACTAAAAATACTGTTTTAGGCAATATATCGATAATAATAAACCATTTAAGGTAAAGAAATCATCCACTTACAGTTTTATTATAAGTGCAAATGCAAACAGTGATATCAAAATTCCTGTTCAAAAATTTTGAGAAGAAATTAAATATCATCGTGATCGCGAATCTGCAACCAATCATCCAAAAAATACCAAAAAGTTTTTAAGAGATGCTCCTTTCTAAAATTAAGTTATGTTTTTGTGTGTTCATGATTTTAAACGAGTGATTGGTTGCAGGTGGCGACACGCTGTGCTGTAGCCATCCGTACGGGCACCGGAGGACGCTGCACGACCAGGTCAGGGCCAAGATACGGCTGATGAGGAGGAAGATACCCAAGGAGAACATACTGTCCAAAAGTCCGACGAAGGATTACGTCGATTTTATTGTCAACAATGATTAAAGATATGAAGATAATAATTATTGTTAAGAGAGATGGAACACGATGAAAAAAAAATTTGTGCCGAGCTAAACGTTCATTAGCTAAAAATAATATTGCAGGCAGATGTTTTTTCACTCACATGCAACCTGTGGAACCAACTCAAGTTATTCAAGGGGTGGATCAACAAATTCCTGAAAAACCGGCAATGCATTGGCGATTCCTCTGGTGCTGCAAATGTTCATGGCGGTGGTAATCACTTAACATTAACCCGCCTGTCCGTTTGCTCAGGTTTAAAAAAAAAAATAGAATGAAATCCACAAAATTTTCAACAAAAGAGTGTAAAACGTATGTTTGTGTTGTTTAAAATATTAAGAAATGTGTTTAGTGAAGTGATGTTTTTTTATTTTTGTACTGTATTAAATGTTTTTTTTGTAATAATGATAATAAATAAACATAATGCAATTATTATTACTTTATTTTCCTTTTTAAGTTTTCTTCACATTGATTTGAATAATGAGATAAGTAGGCATTTCAATTATTTGCAAATTGCACTGTTACACTTTTACTAAGTCCTTGTCTTTGGAGTGATTTTTTGTGGACACCAATTTTCAGCTGCACTGATTCTAGCACGCATCTTGCTTTTCTATACTTACTTTAATATTTTATTATTTTTAGTCATTGTAATAATTATTATACTTACTTGATTACACTTAGTTTGTAATGATTTTAAACGCTCATTTTCGTTACTCAATTAATTATTTAAAAACTATACAATTGACAATCAATAAGCATACCATAGTACCCAATGGTCATGTCTTTGGTTGATGATTCGATCTGATACTTTTAAAGGCAGGTAATTCGAATCTTTTTGCTGTGACGTCTATTATTATAAATCAAAAATTAAATGGTGCGAGCGGTGCGGCGACCCGCCTTGTCGAGATAGAGCAATTTGGGTCGACCTAATTTTGTCACTGAATTCAGTTTCTTGCGGAAAAATTAAAAATTTAAGCCGCCCTGTATTTTAGAAATGGGGTCTGTAATAATGTATTCTTTATTGAGTAATGAAAACGAATTACCTAGTGAAATAGTCCAAGGAACAAAATGAAATATGATTGACCAAAATTAACATTGGTAATTTTTTCCAACATTTTGTGAATGAAGTTAGCATTTGATTTTATGTAGATTATTACTTAGTCACTATTAATAAATTAATACTTTCAGTGGGTGAGGATGTTTTGAACAGCAGTGAATGTGTTCCGTTTGTCTCCGAGTATTCTGATTGCACTGAAGGTAAGCTTATTTTCAGTCTTTAAGGAGAGCTATTTGCGTAAAGTATTTTTTTGGAAACATAATATAAAGTAAGTAAAGTAAAAATAATATAGATATGCGCTTGACTGCAATCACACGAAATAGTAGGTGGTGATCACTGGTTTGATGATCTTCCGTGAGATAACTAAAAGAACCGAAATAGATCAGCGGGTAGCGAAACTGAAGTGGCAATGGTAAGGGCCATAGTTCGAAAAACCGATAGACGTTGGGGTCCCAAGGTGCTGGAATGGCGACCTCGCAGCGTTGGAAGAACCCCCACTAGGTGGATGGACGACATCAGATGAGTCGCAAGGAGCCGCTGGATTCAGGCGGCGCAAGACCGTGGCGTGTGGTAGTCCCTATAAGAGACCTATGTCCAGCAGTGGACGTCTATCGGTTGATGATGATGATGACCACGGAGTTTACATAGTAATGATTCAGCCTAATGTGGAGCTGGCCTGCCTAGAAAACGTGTATATATTCACTCCTGCTGGTTCCGCAATTTAGATTTGATTTGATGTTTGTAGCGAACTACTGCTCAGGCTGCAACAGATGCAGTTGCACATCTGAGGGTCAGTGGTCATGCCAGGAAGTGTTCATGTGTCCCGTCGACGAGGAAGAGGTGCCATCCGACCAGGACAGCGTCATCACTGCCCTGGGCGACTTGCAGTCGTTCATTGGTAAGCTTACCATCAACTGCTCAGGCTGCAAGTAGTAATAACTTAGTGGTTAAGAGGTCGGCCTCCCGTTCGGAGAGTCGGGGGTTTGATTCCAGGTACTAACTCTAACTTTTCGGAGTTTGTGCGTTTTAAGAAACTGCATGTCTGAGAGTCCTCCATAATATTCTCAAAGGTGTGTGAAGTCTATCAATCTGCACTTCTTACGATCTGAGAAGAAACCTGTGCAGTAGTGGGCCGGCGATGAGTTGATCATGATGAAACTAATGAAATTCTGAAAAATTCAAATGAGAGTCTAACTACGTTTGTTTGGCCTTGTTTGGTATACTACGATTAGGCCCCTCTAAATAAGCCTTTTCTTCAACCAATTTTTATGATCCCTTGTTGATATTTTTTGTTCCAGAAATGAAAAAGAAGCAGAAAAAATCTCGTGCAATTGTTCCGCCTCCGCCAAATCCAGACGACGAACTGATAGGTATTCAACACAAGCGTATTTTGATAGGCTCATTTGCTATAATGTCTTCCTCTATCTAAATTATTGTATTATTTTCAGGTTACTTAATAGCTATACCTTGAAGAACTTTTTAAATCACAAATTTTATAAATAAATATTGCACTAAAGCACATTCTTTGATTTTCGAGCACACACTTCTAGAATATCAGAATTTTTTATTCTATTACTCCGACAAGGTAAGATTTATTTGAATATCTGAAAGCAGTTTACAAGCAAAATAATAAGTTGAATATAGTTCCAGAACAAAATCCTCACGAGGAAAACTTCGAGACTTGGTTTTCGAGGCAGAAAAGATCAGTAAAACAAGATTCTGAAGCGAAAAGTAAGGAGAATACTACAGTAAAATTCTTTCATACCGTCGATGAAATAAATGAAGGTAATTTTCAGTCCGTAAAATATATTATTTAAATACTAAGATATGTAGCAATGGTTTCATTAAAAAAACGATATAAATTTTTTCCTTGTTGCAGATACTCTAAAAACTTCTAATAAATCAGGAACTATTACGGCTCAAAAAGTACAAACCAATCAAACACCGAAAATATCTCGAAGGACTATTTTATCAGACAATTTTAATAAGTCTGAATTAAGTTCTTTGCATATTGAATATAATCAACCGCAGGATTATGACCCTCACATTGCAGCAAATAAAATTGATGCAGCTTCTCACGTTATCAATAAGATAGATGAAAAAGAACTCCAGAAACTTATCGGTAATTATTCACAAATAACAAAAGATAAAGATTTATCTAAGCTTGTAGTAAATGAACTAAAAGCAGGAGATGAAGTTATTGGTGATAAAAATGTTCCACCAACATCAAACATAACTTTTACGCCTGAAAATGATACCTTAACTGCGATGGCATTTATTGCTGGAAATCTTTTAAGTAAACTGTGGGATATGGAGAAAGATGCCGGTGATGATTCTGTTGAAACTGAAGTACTCAAACATGAAAAAATAAACGATTTGTTAGAATTATTTAAGGAGCCACTTAGTATAAGGCAAGAAACTTTCCTCAAGAATGCCTTAGAAAAATTATCTGAATCTCTAAACAAAAACCAGAGCGTGAAAAATGTTACTATATGCGAAACAATCACAGATTCGGATACATTTAATGATAATGATGAAAAGGGTGATATAAATAACATGAGAGGACATAATACAAAATGCCAACAAGCAGAGCAAATAAAACAAATAAATGAAAAAGAAAACCAGTATAATTTAACAGTAGGCGTAATATCGAAATTAAATAATGTTTTAGGTTTAATTAAAAAATTTGAAAGTGTTCAAAAAAACTTAAAGGATATGAAACATCAAACATCCACTGAGCAAAATAATGCTAAACGTGTGGATGTGGATAAAAATCCTTCATTTGAATTATTTGGAACCTTATTGGATAAAATTACGAAACTGCTAATTCCAAATAAAAGCAAAAGTAAAAAAGTGACGCACAAATTGGAAAATTCTTATCAATTCGCAAACAAGAGCAGTGTTAGTAATATTTTCGAAAATAAATTTCATATAAATTTAGGTAAAATAAACTTGACGACTAAAGATAAGTTAGTTTTAGATTATCTTAATCACATCGAAAGTAATCCAAATTGTTTATTTAGAAGTAACACACAACAAAACACCGATAGTGTTAGTATGGATACTAAAGGGAATATACTATATAATTTATCAGAGTTTTTTAAAATAAAATCATTTGTTGATTTGATGAAGTTAACAAACCCTGAGCCAGCAACCAAACTGCAAATTAAGCCAACAACTGAAATCCCTAATGAAGCAACAAGTTTAACCAGTTTGTTAAAAGGTATGACCGATGGTGTGTTAGAACCAAGAAGCACTAAAGGAAAACTCAAAGCACATTTAAAAGCAATTACTGATGATTTACAACAACTTCAAAAGGAGCATGGTATGAAAAATGTTAAAAATGTTAATATTATGGATGCTCTCCCATGCATTTACAAAATTCTTTATACTAATAAAGTTTTAAATGACCAAGATTCCCAGAAATTTAATGTAACTCAAGTTACAAACTTAGACAAGCTGAAAAATCTGATAGATGCGTTAAAAATTGAATTTGTGTCTAACTTATCCACGCGAAGAAGTAATAGCTTCGTGCCTCAGGGAATGACAAAATCTGCAAAAGTATGGCAGAGAATGATAAAGAATATTCAACATGCTCAGAAAGATACACGCAGAAGTTCTAATACTGAAAAACCTAAGACCTATGAAGAATTAAAAGACATTATGGAAAAAGTTGAACTAATGGGTAATACTTATAAAAATTTTGCTATTTTTTCTCAAATACCACCTCATAAACGGTTAATGTTATTGAAAACCTTAGAAGCAGATACTAAACAACAGTCATTTGCTTTAGCAAATATTAAAAAATCAATGGAAGTGCTTGATAGTATACACCTGGAGAAAAGTAATGAAATCAAAGAATTTATTGAAAATGTGAGAAATAATTTGAAACTAAGCACTAAAGTATTGAAAAGCGTTGAAAATGTAAAACAAAATACAAGTAAAAAGTCTGAAGAAGTGTTATTTACTAAAGTGAACAAACAGGCATTTAAGTTACCAAAACCTTTAGATCTGCATAAGGATGGCGTTGAATATAAAAACAATATAAAATATAACAATATAAAGCTAAGCAGAAGTCAAATTTTAAATCAACTAATAATGAATCGTGTGCTACTTTATTTAAAGTCAAAGGAGGCTAGTGGTGCAGAGCTCAATGATGATATAAATTATAATATTGGAAAAAGGATTTTGTTCTACATTCAAAGCGGAAATCTGAATATTGCCAAAGAGCTATTTAGAATTTTTATAGCTAATAAACAAAATGAAGAAAAACAAAGAATAAAAGGTAATCAATCTACAATAGATTGCAAAATCTTCCAAAGTAATTTGTTTAGTCTCTGTCTTATTTGTCTAAGTAAGTCGATTGTAGTAACTAATGGAAATCAGTACCCTTATTATAAATGCGAAAGTGTGTTTGTTTGTTGGTTTGTCCTTCAATCACGTCGCAACGGTGCAACGGATTGACGTGATTTTTTGCATGGGTTTAGATAAAGACCTGCAGTGTGACATAGGCTACTTTTTATCCCGGAAAATAAAAGAGTTCCCATGGGATTTTTAAAAAACCTAATTCCACGCAGACGAAGTCGCGGGCATCAGCTAGTAATTTATATGTTTTCAGATTCAATAGCGACTGGTAATCACTCCAGAAAAAGAGCACCTCTAGTAGCTGCAGGACTAAAAGAACCAATAACGAGATTTAATGAACCAGGAAAAGAAATGGACCTGCAGACCAGGGAAGATTTGTTTAAGACGTTATTTTAATATACTTAACTTTTTCTTTAAAACTCTAAATTGTTTAGGTATGTGGAAAGCGTAAATAGTGAAAAATATTTTTTTATTTTTATAAACGATTTTTTCTATTAAATATTAGCAGTTTCATTTTAACCAAGTACTTATTCGTGATAAATAATTTCTGATAAAACAAAATAATCCAAAAATCGTTAAATCATTGAAAAAAGTTCTACTCATGGTATCTACTATAATATTAGGGAGTTATAAATAAATATAAGCAATTTAATCAAATTAATATTATAACTTTTGTACTTTAATATAATCATTATTTTATTATCAAAGTAGTTCCGTTCTAGCGATGCATAAGTACTTTGGGTGTAGTTGACTTTGGTTTTATTCGCTTGCTGGTTTTATGCCCTGAAAAACATACTTTTATTAAAGTTCTGTTTGATTTCATCTGCAAACATCTTCCTTCAGACCTTATTCGTCATAGTACTTCTTTATTTCACTCCTTTGATTGGGAAATACTACAATAAAATTAAGAAATATAATATACCTACCTCGATTGGAATGTTTCCTTTTAACTCTCATGGTTTTATTACCACTCTTCTTATGAACTTCTGGTTTTACTTTTCCTCTCAAATATTCAGAAATTATATTTTTCAAACGATTGAAAAAGTTTCCTATCTCTCCAGCAGATCTTTTGTTTCGTACATTTAAATTATTCTGCCACCTCTGCATGGTTTCTTCGTATTCGGAGAGTTTCTTTTTTGTCATTTCATCGATCTACTTTTTTGCGATAATTATGTTTTATGATATCTGATTTAGGAACTTTATTATGAAATAAATCACGAATATCTTTTTTAGAATTTCTCAATAATCTCTTAATAGTTTGTAGAAACGACTTTCTTTTTCTGTTTTTATTTTGTGGCAATTTTCCAAATGATTTTTGACGGATCTATTTAGTTCTTGTAACTGTACAATTTGCTTAGCACGATCATTTATTCTGTTCAAATTATCTCCTATTTTGGAAATGATTTTTTCCTCGACGCCCTCTTCAATTAGTAGTATGCGCTGATTTTCTGCAGCTTGCAGTAATTCTAATACAAGTCTAACTTTTCCGATATAATATGCTGATATCTTTATGTGTAGCAACTTCATCAAATAAAGTTGATTTTAAGATGAATTATTTTTTAAAATATTTGTAACACCTTCCCTATCCCATCCATTTCCTATATCGTTTAATAAACTAGTAATATCGTACTGAGGATCGACGATTTTTGAGCTTGTACTAATGAAATTATTTCTATAAAGCTGTTTGATTATTCTCATTAAAATTTGTTTTCCTCTATTTGAGGTAGTTTCGAAGGCTTTAGTTACCGGTACGTCCTTTTCTAATATTTCAAAAATGTTATTAAGTACGATTATAGGATGAAACTGCTTTGAGTTCGAGTCAACATCGAATACTCTTCGTAAATTAATAGTAATAGGAAGTATCGGTTTAATGAATTTTTCACTTTGTTGTCACATGATCTGGAAGGAAAAGTCATAAGATTAAAACTATGCCATTTTTAGTGGTATTCTTCAAAAAATAACATATTGTTTCTTACCAATGTCATTAACTCGTTTACTTATATTGTTTGGCGTTATAATTTTTTCCGTTCCGTTCCTTTTGTGATTATGTTCTAAATTTTGTATTCCATACAGAAGTTTTAGTATATCTTCATAATTCATTCGCTCCTTTTCTGTTCCATTGTCGTATATTACAGATCTTTTTCTCTTTGTTTTTTGTAAAACGTTTATATCTAGAAGTTAAAATTAGAGTTTGGTAATGTCGATTTTGTATATTTCATTTAGCGCACAAAACACTAATGAATGATAACTGCTTACAATCTTTTAATTTTTCAATTTTTCTTTGACTACAGCCAAGGTCGTATGACTGAAGTCCATACTATCAGTAGAATCACAACGCTGCACTATGCTGCAATTCCATCTTCCCATACCATCGCAGTTACAAATACGACAGCCAGAGCAAATATTTTCAGTGAAAAATAATTGATAACACATTAAAAACGTCTTTACAGTGCGACAAGGCTACCTTCGCGTGGCGAAAATCGGAACTAACGTTGCCGTCAAGAATCCCCTTTGTTCTTGTTGGTATATTCTAAGCCTTTGTTCTTCAACAGCGCCCCCCTGTGAATGTCATTCAAGTGCCAAGAGAGCATTGTCGCAGTATACAGTCTCCTTGCTGCCAATATACCTCTTATATTTTAATGAGACTTGTATATTTATTAGTCCAAGACTTCGGCCAATGCATGGCAAATATATAGGAAAACAGCTTGACTATGAACAACAGAAGATATTCTATTTTATTTTTACTTCTTCAGAAAATGCTCCTACTTACCTCCGGGACTTCTATGTACTACAATACTAATATTATAAAGAAAGAGTGCGAATTCAGTGACTTTGTGCGTATTTGGAGCGCTGCAACCACTGCACCTATTTAAAAAATTCTTTCACGATTTGTGAGGTAAGTAGGTACATTATTCCAGATGGACTATAAATGTAAATATTTATTGTTCAACCCAGACGAAGTTGGAGTGAGCCACCGGTTTGATAAATATATCACTAGTTGGTCATTCTACACAAAAAAATATTGTGGGGTGCAAATTCCTTTTCCTTAAAACTTGATGGCCAGTATCCTACTAACTTTGACAACTTTATAGAACATACTAGTTTTGGTCGGAATGACCCATCCAGTGCGTAATACATATAGGTCATTGCTTACCTCTATTACAATTTGTATACTGTGAGACTAAAGGTATACAGTCAATTTCTGCCCATGAATCTGTAATTAAGGAACAATAACATTTACTCCTACGTTCCGCCTCAGGAAAGTCCAAAAGTCATTTGTGGGTATGGGTATAACCTTTTATAACAAAATCCCGCAAACTATTTTGGACTTGCCTTTACACAAGTTTAAAAAATCTGATAAAAGTATGCTCCTGAAAAAAGCATATTACACAATTGAAGATTATCTAAATGATAAAAGAGCGTGGATTTGCCCTACAGCTCGTTCCAGCAACGCGCAGGACTGCAAATACATTTCTTATGGCACCTACCTACATGGCATAATATTGTATATCAAATCTTTGAAAAGAACAACCGCCGAGTTTCTTGCTGGTTCTTTTCGGTAGGAAAGGCGTTCCAAACCAGTGGTAGTGCATCTGATCTGACGATTCAAAAATACTTGTAAAAGTTTAATTGAATAAAAAATAATATTTTTTATTTATTTTATTTTAGCATTTTCATCAATAGACAATAGAATAATGGAAATTTAAATAGGTTTCAGATCAGTACCTTGATGGACATGCTCCATTAAATACCCATCGATTCTATCTCTAATTTCGGTATCCTAAGCTTCATAATTTCCTAGGTCATCGCTAAGAATATTTTCTGTTTGTCTATAATATTCACATCTGGTTTCTTCTATATTGAAACAGTTAGCCCCATAGCAAATTTCGCAGTGCTCTCTTTGCTTGATGCTAGTAGAAAACTGGAGGTCCTGAATATCTGGAAATGTTGCTGAAAAAATATAATCTCATACCTATATGACGTTTTATCGGTCTCAACGACAGAGACAGTGCTCTACAAATCCGCTATCTCCTTCTAAAGGTCGATGTACATTACTTTCTGCCGCGTACTGTACAGTATTCATCACCATCATCTCAACCCATCACTGGCTGAGAATGATCTCCTCTCAGAATGAAGGGCTTAGGCCATAGTCCAGTTACAGCATTACAGTGGAACAAAAGAACAAACAAACTTACCAGAAATGCCGAGAATGCCGGCGAGCAGTAGTGTGGCGAGCATCGCAACAATGCGTGTGATTTGGTAACACGAGATGTTTGCGCCGTTATTGGCGCCGAGGGACGGATTCAGAATTAATTTTCTTTTGATACTGTACTTTCTATATAAAAAAGATTCAGAGGAATTGAGGAGGAGGAAAAGCTGACTGACTGTCGGATTCATCTATCAGCGCACAGCTCAAACTACTAGACGGATTGGGCTTAAATTTAGCATACAGATAGCTATTATGTCGTAGACACCCGCTAAGAAAGAATTTTTGAAAATTAAACACCTAAGGAGGTGAAATAGGGGTTTGAAATTTGTGTAGTTCACGCGCGGTTCGCGAGCTTAAGCTAAGTAGTATTGTTATACAAATAGTTTGAAGAACCGATAGACGTTTGGGTCCCAAGGTTCTGGAATGTCAAAGTGCAGGATGGCAGACCTCTACTAGCTGGACAGCTAGATGACATTAAACGAGTCGTAGGGATGGAGTCAGGTAGCACAAGACTGTGGCGTGTGGAAGTCCCAACAAGAGGCTTATGTCCAGCTATGGGCTCCCTGCAACTCGTTTGAAGTCATCTGTCAGTGGAGGTCTTTCTTCTAACGCTGCGCTTGCCGGTGTGAGATCACCATTCTAGCACCTTAGGACCCCAACAACTATGGTTTTTTGAACTATGTTTCCTGCTCATTCAACTTCAACTTCACAACCCGTTCAGCTATCTCGATTACTCTGGTTCTCCTACGGATCTCCTCATTTCTGATTTGTCTTCTGAGCTGTCTGGCATCGCCCGCTGAGTGACTCTGAGCTTTCTTATGAGGCATATAGCGATCAAAATTACGTAAATCCCTCCCTGGCACGATATCGCGCTAGTTTTCAGGATGTTTACAAACAGCGGCCGCGGCGCTCGGCTCGACTCGGCTCGGCTCAGTCGGCGAGCATGCTTGCGTTGCTGCTGCTGCTTCACCATGCCACCGCGAGGGGTAAGACCAGACCCTCTTTTTTAACGCTGGGAAATGCGTTTACGCATCCCCCCTTGGGAAGCCAAGCCAGCCAGCTTACCAGCCAACTGGAGGGAAGGTATGTGGGACCGGAATACCCACTAAAGCTCAGCGGCGCTCCTGCGCGTCACCTGGCGACTGGGTCACGGGAACACCGAAGCAAACGACCACGACCCAGCCAGCGACGTCCGCCGAGGCGGACCCTCCAACGGGGACCCACTCAGGAGATCCCCCACTGCACGCTCGAGGCGCACTAATGATGAATTAATGAGAGGTAAGTAGATATGGGTTTAAAAAACTTGCATATCCCTTCCAAGTTAGCCCACTTCTATCTTAGACTGCATCATCACTTACCACTTTGAAAGTGTCTCTTACGCAAACTATTCAGTTTAAAAAAAAATTATATTGAAAACCTCAATATCATTTTTGAAGACGTATCCATAGATGCCCCACACATATGGGTTTGATGATAAGTTCTAAGTATGGGGAACCCCAAAATTTATTGTTTTTTTTTATATTTTTGTGTAAAAATCTTAATGCGGTTCACAGAATACATCTAGTTACCAAGTTTCAACAGTATAGCTCTTATAGTTTCAGAAAAAAGTGGCTGTGACATACTGACGGACAGACGGACAGACAGACATGACAAATCTATAAGGGTTCCGTTTTTGCCATTCGGCTACGGAACCCTAAAAGTATCATAACACTGGATTGTGTATCGCAGCTGGTCGCGGGAACTGACGCTTGCGATTGTTTCTCAGTTTTTGTCGGTTTTTCCCATTTTCCTGACTTCCACTTATTGTTATGCTTATAAACTTTTTATCAATAGTAAACAGGAAAGACTTATGCTTTAGTTATTTTTCTCAGCTTGTTTCCGATGTTTATGCAATCTGCTTCATCATCATCATCATTTACAATCGAAAGACGTCCACTGCTGGACATAGATCTTTCGTAGGGACTTCCACACGCCACTGTCTTGCGCCGCCTGAATCCAGCGGCCCCCTGCGACTCGTTTGATGTCGTCTGCCCATCTAATGGCTTAGTATCTTTACGTATCTTTAACTTTTTGTAGTGATGTGCGTTTTAAGCAATTAAATATATAGTCCGCGACAGGTTGAGATGACAATCAGGCAATGAGGTGGAGGGGCGCCCCGCACACCCGCACGTCACTGCGCTCGCCCGCAACGGAAATGTGCGAGCGTTCCCTCCCCGATTGCCATCTCAACCTGTCGCGTACCTACTACTATCTAGTAGCTTTTGTTACTCAGGAACAATGTAGCTTTCTACTAATGAAAGAATTTTTAAAATCGGTTCAGTAGTTCCAGAGATTTCCCCCTACAAACAAACTTACAAACTTTACCTACTTCCTTTATAATATAAGTATAGAAAGCCACGCGAAGTCACAGGCATCAGCTAGTTAAATATAACCTTTCCCGTATGTAATTTCAGATACCCCACAAGGAGCCCCCATCATCAAACACATAGCCTCTTGCCCCGACGTGGGCTACTACTTTAACCGGGAGTCGAACCTGAACTCGATCGAGCCTGGCTGCCACCTCTGCTTCTGCCAGGGCGATGGCTCGGCGGTGTGCTGGCCGAGGGAGTCCAGCAGGTGTGATGACAAGCACTACCGACATTACGGGAGGAAAAAGAGGTAGGGTGCTTTTTTACCCGAAGAATGCCAACTAAGAAGTATATCATGTTATTATCAAACACGATGTATAAAGGATGTACCTCTAGTAATCTAAATATATAAAAGGAAAAGGTGACTGACTGACTGAATGACTGACTGACTGACTGACTGATCTATCAACGCACAGCTTAAACTACTGGACGGATCGGACTGAAATTTGACATGCAGATAGTTATTATGACGTAGGCATCCGCTAAGAAAGGATTTTTGAAAATTCAACCCCTCAGGGGGTGAAATAGGAGTTTGAAATTTGTGTAGTCCACGCGGACGAAGTCGCGAGCATAAGCTAGTCCATAATAATATAGTAATCATACAGATTATTTTTATTCTCTTACGTCATGTTCGTATCTTCTCTACATAGTATAAAATAAAGTCGCTTCCCGCGTCTGTATGTATGTATGTATGAACGCGTAGATCTTTTAAACTACGCAACGGATTTTAATGCGGTTGACACCAATAGATAGAGTGATTCAAGAGAAAGGTTTATAGGTATAGTTTAATTCTCAAAAAATTAGAGATCCCTAGGGAAATTGAAATAATGTGAATTATTTTGGAAAAAATCCTCTCATTTGTGAGTTTCCAGGCGTGCGCTGCCTAAATGGTCAAAGTTACATGAAAACAATGTATGTAGAAATTGTTTCTCTTAAAAAGTTTTACAAAAAGTCCCCGATAGCATACCTGTGTCTTTGAAGGTTGGCTCACAATACTCAATTTTATGATTTACGGCGATGCCGCGGCGCCTATAATAATCTCTTCACTGACACCACACGAGGTCTATAATCGGATTCCCCACGACATAAAAATGCGCAAAATATTAAGATTTTCAAAAGAAAAATGAAAAGCTGGCTTGTCGAGGAGTCTTTCTATAGTTATAATGAATTTCTACTTGGGAAGATCCAAGACTAAATTGTTTAAAACATTTATTTTATTTTATATTTTTAAAAAATCTATTCTTGAAACAAGAATATGTTAGGTATTAAATATTAAGAAAAAGAATTTAAATTATTGTAATTGACGTATAATGTGTATTTATGAATAAATGACTATGACTATGACTATCTGACACCACCTTAGGTTCTACGTCGCACCCATGCGAAGCCGGGGCGAGTCGCTAGTACAAAATAATTATCTTATCATAGAGTCTCGTCACGCTACTAATTTATTTATTTATTTATTTTTATATCTTATTAGAACGGCAGTGCCACTTACACTAACTAGATAATAGATAATCTCGTAAGTATATATTATATTGCAAATAAAACATCTGACTGACGCTAGAGGTCAACGAACGTTACGTTAGTAGGTCACTCGGAGTCAATGCCGCATCGTAGGTAGGGTATTGACCCGAGTTTTGCACGCTGTACATTGCGGGTTTGAAAAATACTAAATCACTAAAACTAGTTATGGCAAACTGAGGCAAATGGTTATTGGTATTGGATTGTTTTTAGGTAGTATAACAATAACGCTAAGTTTTTGCTAGCGGTTTCTGGTTACACCCTGTATTTTTCAGGTTGAGTAGAGTACGCAGGAGTCCTGGCTTCACTGATATATTCTTCAGCGACGCTGCGAAGGATGGTAAGTGATAAGTAGAGACGCACAAAACCACTCACTACTAATGCTTGGCCATAGACCATAGTCCACCTCTCTGGCCAAGTGTGGATTGACAGACTTCGCACATCTTTGAGAATATTGTTACGGAGAATTCTCAGGCATGCAGGTTTCCTCACGATGTTTCCTTTTTTTTTTTTTAATAGAGATAGCGAGCAAGCGAGCAGGCGGGTCACCTGATGTTAAGTGAGTACCGCCGCCCATGAACATTTGCAGCACCAGAGGAACCGCCAATGCATTGCCGGTCCTTTAGGAACTTGTTGGTCTGCCCCTTGAATAACCCCACGTTGTAATCTAGTGGGAACACCGCCGATGGGAGTTGGTTCCACAGTTTGCACGTGCGTGGAAAGAAGGATCTGGCGCAGCGGACGGTCGAAGTGCACCAGACACCCAGATGGTGAGGGTGAAATTCCTTACGGTGGCGCGCGGTGCGTTTGTAGAAAAATGAGGGTGGAATGAGGTCAAAAAGCTCTTCAGAGCACTCCCCATTATACAGGCGATAGAACACGCATAGAGAGCTAACGTCTCTGCGGTGCTCCAGGCTTTCCAACGAGCCGGTTAGTTTGGGATCATTCACAAGTCGAACAGCCCTCACCGCCTCAGCCTTCACCTTTAAAGCAAGTGTGTTGGGGATCGAACCCGGACTTCCTGACTAGGAGGCCGACGTCTTAACCACTAGGCTATCACACCGCTTCTAATAATACAACAAATTCAAAAATAAATTCACTTTTATTTTATTTTTATTTACATATACACGTTTACCTTTGACTGCAATCTCACCTGTTGGTAAGTGATGATGCAACATAAGATGGATGCGGGCTAACCTGGAAAGGGTATGGTAGTTTTTATTAAACCCATACCCGTTTGGTTTCTACACGGCATCGTACCGGAACGCTAAACGCTTGGCGGTACGGCTTTGCCGGTAGGGTGGTAACGAAGCCTCCCACCAGTCCAAACCAAAAAATTGGAAAATATTAAATTCCAAACCCCTGCCGGGAATCGAACGCGGGACCTCCCACTAACAAGAATACAGCGCTTACCATTGCGCCAGGGAGGTCGTCACTTCATATGAAGTGGATTCATTTTTAAAATTAATCGATATAGAATAATAAATTTTTTTTTTTTTTTTTTTTTTTAATACAATAAAACTTAAAGCTAGCCTTATCTAATTACTATATAAATCATGACCGCGTGGAATGGTGCCAAGAATACTGGCTGCATTTCCGCGCTGGACAGCCAAGCTGATCCGCTGCGCAAAAAATGAGCCAGCCCTTCTGTCACCAGTTGAGGCTATTAATCGCGGTGAAATGTCTCGTAAAAAAATTTAAATGTTTTAAAAATTTTAATACTAAAATTGTAAATGTTTTTAGTTTTTAACAAAAATACCCCTAAGGAATGCCAGCCGCACGAAGCCAGCTACAGCGAAGGATGCCCTCCAGGTACCTACTACGAATCAATGAATTATTAAAAACTTCATAATGTCTGTGACTTCTTCCGCGTGGATTTCCTAAAAATCCCGCAGAAATTCACCGATTTTCTAGGATAAGAAGAAGCCTGTGTTCGTTTCCGGGATGCTGTCTATGTACCAAATTTCATCAAAACCGGTTAACCGGAGGTCCTTTACAAGTTCCGTTGGAACTCTTTAGTTTTCCGGGATGAAAAACACCTAGGTATATCGTCTCCGGGATGTATAAACCCAAGTACCAAATTTCGTAAAATTGGTAAAACGGTAGGTCTTTAAAAACACCGTGGTAAATCTTTGGATCTTTCTACAGGATTTCTCTCTCAGACAGAGTATCTCTGCAAGCGATCTCAGTACCCACCGAAGTCAATTAAACAGATGCTACGGGATTTTAGTAATTAGATTTTAAAAAATTGTTGAAAAAGATTTTTCATTAAAAACTTATAGCTGCATTTTTAACCATCTTTTGGGAGGTTTATGATTTTTTTTCAGTGGATTGGTGCATTGGCTGTACAGTTTGTGATTGCAATGCTAATGGAAGATGGGACTGTCACGTCTTAAGCTTCTGTGATGATGGTGAGTTATGTGTTACAAATTTTTTTATAGAGGAAGAAATCGATGAATTGTTTTTATCTATGATGAAGATTTATTTTGTAAACATATCTTTTCAATTTTTGTAGCAAAGGGAAAGAAGAAAATGAAAAAGAAAAGAGGAAAAGTCGGAAAACGTCAAGCCAAGATGCCTTCGACTACAATGACTACAAAGAAACCGACATCTAAAACAACGAAAAAGCAAAATAATCCCCTGAGAAAATCTAACAAACAACGAGTTACAACAAACCAAAGAATACAAAACAATTTGCCAGCTAAATCACAAAGTAAACCAAATAAAAGCAAACCTCAGAAAGTAATATCAGTAAAAAAAACAAAAGTACCAGTTTACAAAAAGAAATCAATACCAAAAAACAAAGAACAACCTAACAGTAAAATAATAAGAAAATCTAAGAATCCATCAACTATACAAATTGTGAAAAGAAACACCAAAACATTAAACGAACATGAGGAGATGGTGAAGAACCTTACCCACACTATTTTCAAAAAAGTTATGAATTCTGTTGAGAAAATTATTCGTGAAAGCCAGAAAAATATAACGCACACACTTCAACAAAAAATTATACAAGAACGATCGATGCCTATACATTATAATAATGAAACGAGCAAGAAAAATAATAAACAAAAGCCTAATTTTAAGAAGATAAAAAAAGAATCAAAAGGCTTGCAAAATAACCAAAACCTTAAATCGAACGGGGGCAGAAGAAGTAAAAGAGCTGCTATCATTTCTTCCATATATATTTCACAAGAAGGTAATTTTAACCTCAAAACCTATTTAATTAGAGATTCTCGATTTCTGTACTTTATTTTGTTAAATGATTTCCTCAGTTTATTTAGATACATTTAAAATTTGCACTTTTCAGGTAACATAACTAATGCAACAGATACAAATGTGACTGAAAACATATTTGTATACAATACTTCGGACAATGATCATAAAATATTAAACAAACCTAATTATTTTAAATATACTGTTTTCGATATAGTTACCTTAACTGGTAATAAAAATTCTAATCAAACTCATATACAGCGATACTCAATTCCTAATGAAGCAAAAAATACAACCAGTGAAGTTACTTCAAATGCTGGAGGTTTAAAAATGAACGCTTCTAAGGAAAATTTTCATGCTATTGATAAAGATAAATTGAAAATTGGCGCAACAGTCCAAGCCGAAAATAATTTCACCAAAGATTTCATGAATATAAGTAAATTACTATTTACAAATGGTGCAAGTATTGGGAATATGACTAACAATTTCCATAATTTTACTTTAAAAAATAATATTGCATGTGGAAAGATATGCAAGTTCAAAAAAATCTTTAAAAAGTTCGTTGGATTTGGTAATGCAAATACAACGACGCCAGTGAAGAATAAAATTAAGAAAAAGAACATTTTAAAATATTTGAAAACAATGTTCCGAAAAGTTTTTATAAAGAAAAAAGTAAAGAATAAAAATACAATAAAGCAACCCAACCGAAAACATAATTTGATCACAACTATTTGTCAAAATTTTGGATCTTGTACAGTAGATCTAAAAAACAAAAAACTAACATATAAAATTGATCAGCTAAGAGCAGAAAGTATTAAAATAATGCAATCCGTAAATATTATCAAAGGGCTTTTACAACTACTCGATGTGGATGGCAAAAAAATGAAAAATAATTCGATATGTATCAATAAACAGATTTGTAATGACGACATAGACAAATTAAATGCAATAATTAAATGTAATTACGAGAAATTTAATTTAGATAATTTGACAGAAACAGCGAGTATCCAAATTTCTTATATCAAGCAAAATATAGAAATATTCATGCAATCAATGGAAAAATTTGCTCATATTCTAAACGATGTTGTACAAATATTAATACATAGTAAAACTCATTACTCGAAAGTTTCGAATCATTTGTACAGAAATCCCAAAAAACAAGGAATTAGCAAGAGTATTAAAAATAATTCAATTGAAGAAAAGTTAGGTAAAATTAAGGAGGTTCTAACCAGTTATAATTTAGTTCAAAACCAATTTATGAAACGGATGTATGACGTTATAAAAACATTAGGACCTAAGACAAATCAGGAGACAACAAATAACAAGATAAATAATGAAAATAAGAAAATTAATAACGCTGTTACTATAGAAATTTACACGCAAAATATAATTAAAAACCTCAGGAAGTTGAATGATCTTGCACACAAATTGAGTTTTAAGAACCGAAGAAAAAGAGAGACTATGGATGACAATGGTGTTCTAGAATACCTTTTAATATTAATGGAA
Source organism: Maniola hyperantus (assembly GCF_902806685.2). Taxonomy (NCBI): domain Eukaryota; kingdom Metazoa; phylum Arthropoda; class Insecta; order Lepidoptera; family Nymphalidae; genus Maniola; species Maniola hyperantus. Next base: position 384,444 of record NC_048542.1, on the reverse strand, counting down.
TATTTACTAAAGCAACAAAATCAATTAAAAATATCTCCAGGTAGACATCATGTTTAATTTCACGAGAAATAGTTGTAAGTCTTTATTTGATAGCTCTTTATTATATCAGTGGACTTATTTTATTTCAGCATCCGATGGCATCGATTTATTGATAGATGCGATCAAAAGTGCACCTAATATAAAAGCTACCCGGAAAAAAGTACTTGACCATATTCCTTTGACCATGGAAATAGAGACTACAGAAGCTGCTTCAATTATTCTAAATACTAATGAAATTGCAGATGAAACAAATGGCACATCAAATTCTAATACTGTTAAGTTCAAAACTTTTGAATCAATCGACGAAGACGAAGAAAGTAGTGATTTGTATCAGTATAATAAAAAGTTTCACAAAAAAAATAAGAAAGGAAAGTTTGAAACCGAAGAAATAAAAGAAGACATAATTTACACATTGACTACTCCAAGTTATAATATTAATTCAGCGGATGATGAAAAAACTAGCGCAGTTATGGATAAAACGGACACTAAGAAAACAGATGATGGTAAAGAATTTGAAGTATTTATTGATGATGCAAATGACGATGATGGAACTATTATGACCACGACCAAATCACCTGTAGTAGAAGTAGTAGAATCTGAAACAGCTAGATATAATAAACCAATGAGAACATATCCTTTCCATAAACTGAGAGACGAGCAGTCAATTCACAAAGATTCTAATGATACCTATATAAGCCAATACAATAGAATAAAGTTAAATTGGATAGAAGACAGTTATAACCAAGAAGACGAACGTAAAGAATTACCCAGATTCATTGAAACTACAACACAAAAGCAATCACCAACTCACACAATACTCGCTGCAGATGTCACTATAACAACTACAAGAAAAAAAGAAAAGAAAGCAGATAAATACGACGATCCTTTAAGTAGTATCTCTAGAGAAAGTGAAGATGAAGATAGAAAAAGAACTAAAAATTTAAATCCAGAATATGTTATGTACAAGAAACAAATGAATTTGTTAAATTCCTTGGACTATGGTACGGAAAAAATAGAAATTGAGGAAGACTCGACGGAAGAAAAATCTAATGTGGAACAGTTTCATCCGTATTTTGTATGAAGTGTTTGTGTGGCAGGATAGACAGACGCCCATAAATATCGTTTTTATCTGTATAAAGCAAAGGTTATTGATTGATTGTTTAACGTTGCAATGTAGAGTATGAGCACCCTAATACCTACACTCGACATAGCAAGGTTTTGCAGACGTTTGTGATCAATAGGTACGCGTATAAGTTTCTTATTACTGAACTCTATCTGTAATCTATCAATAAGTAAAGCTTTTTTTATTAAAAAGAAAATTAGCCATGTTACTCATGATCAATGACTAATATTCCCCTTTCCTCTCTAACTAAGCGTCAAGCTTGTGCTTGTACGAGTAGGTAGGACAATTATTATTAAAAGTCAAAAGTCAAAAGTCAAATGATTTATTAAAAATAGGAAATTAATAACTCTTTTTGATGGTCAGATGTTGGATTTCTAAGATATAGTGGTGATAATTATTACGCAAACTTAAAACTAAAGCTACGAGGGTTCCAAACGCGCCCAGGTCTGAGAAGAGCCCACAACAAACTCATTTATAGTGCAACGGCCGGGGTTTGAACCGCCGACCTTTTCGGTTTTCAAATGTAGCATATTATGTCACCCGGACTATAATAACAAATCGATTGACACCTCATTCATCAAAATCAACTCAGTAGTTTAGGCAAAACGGTTGAACACACATAAATACAAAAATACATACATACTGCTAAAATCATAACCCTTCCTTTTGGCTTTGCGTAGTCGGGTAAAAAAACAATTAGTAATCGTGTTGGACATCCGTGCAACATCGGAAGCGGCGAAGCGGCGATAGCATCTGAATAGTCGCTCAACAATTAAAATGTTTCGCAATGCGCCAGCGGGAATTGTCGATGGTTGAGTGGTGCCTGGGTGCCTGCTGCCTGGAGGACATGCTTGCAATATCTAGAATTTTTAAACTTAGTGTTCAAAAATTTAATATCGATGTCAAGGTTCTAGCCACTAGGTTCTTGGTAGGTAACTTAGAAATGATAATCTTAATCTAAATATATAAAAGGAAAAGGTGACTGACTGACTGACTGACTGACTGACTGGCTGGCTGACTGACTGACTGACTAATCTATGAACGCACAGCTCAAACTACTGGACGGAACGGGCTGAAATTTGGCATACAGATAGCTATTATGACGTAGACATCCGCTAAGAAAGGATTTTTGAAAATTTAACCACTAAATAGGTAAAATAGGGGTTTCAAATTTGTGTAGTCCACGCGGACGAAGTCGCGGGCATAAGCACAAAAAATGTTTTTACCTGTGTCCGTTACTTTTGAAACCATGCAACCGATGTGCCCCAAACTGGATTGATTAAAAAGGTAATAATGCAAATATGGTTTTAGACGAAAAAAAAGAAAAATCTAAGTAGGTATGAAATTTTTTTTCAGCACGCCGGGTATCCGCTAGTATAATATCATGTTCTCTATAACTTACAGAGGTTTGACGAAGCCGTTTTAAGTACATTTTTGCTAAGTACCCTAAACCCTATTTTGCTTTGATTTCACGTCACCAGTCACCATAGCCGAATATTTGACATATTATGGTCTATTCAGGATCAACCCGAGAGCTCCTTCACTCCAGTTCACTCTGGTACTGATATAACCTTTAAGGGCTGTCGTTGAACCGTACATTCATAGACAAAGTATGAACGCTTACGAAACGTTCCGCACCGACACGCGCGAGCTTCCTATCCGCTAACTGTTGCACCATACAATTAACACGCACCTACACTGTGCGACAGGCTGAGATGGCAACCGGGGTATGAGGCAGGGGGACGCCCCGCACACCCGCACGTCACCCGCTCTCGCCTGCGCCGGGTTAGCGCGGGGGCTATGCGGTTGTACGAAGCGTTCCCTCCCCGATTGCCACCTTGACCTGTCGCGTACTATCCCTACACTTTTAATACAACCAACAATTTGCATTTATAGATGCCTTGTTGTGGAAATCTATTGGAAAGATTATAATTATTCGTTGCAATGAAGGATTAATTAGACGTGTCATTGTAGTTTAGTTTCTAGACGAGAATTTCTACGCTTCTAAATGTTATGGGTTGTATTTTCATTGCCTGAAATAAAATTATTATAATTATTATATTATATTAATGGTAAAAAAAGGTATTTCTATATACCAAAAAAAAGTAAAAAGGTCTAGGTACTGAATCGTTTTGCCAGCTATTTAGGTAAAGCATCCCACCACCATACCAGACCAGAGAAAATTTAAAAATTATAAATTCCCAAATTGCGCACGCCGGAAATCAAACCCGAGACCATCACCCTTGTGCAAACAGCATATCTGAGGCCGCATAGCTTGCTTTTTTATAGACTAGATAGCGCTTGGCTGCAATCAGACCTGGCACCTGGCACCTGGCAGCGAGTGATGATGCAGCCTAAGATGGATGGATGGATAATAGACTCTTCACCTTCATCATGATCAACCCATCGCCGGCCCATTACTGAGAACGGACTTCCTCTCAGCATGAGAAGGGCTTGCGGATTGGCAGATTTCACATTCCTTTGAGAACATTATGGAGGCTTCGAACTGGAGGTTGCAATTTTAACCACTACACTTCCTACATTCCCGGTAGTCGAACCGTCAGCCCTTTCTACTTATAATTTTTTTTTACAAAAAAATAAAAACCGACTTCGTTACACAAACACTAAAAATTGAAAAATAATTTAATTTATTACCGAATATATTATCTATACAAGAGTTAATATAGTTTCATAATAATACTTTTTGGTGCCGGTGCCAATGAGGTGCCATTGTGGAGTCCCATAAAAATATGAAGCCTAGACGATTCGCGCAGCTAAAGCTAATTGGCACCGGCACCAAAAAGTATTATTATGAAACTATATTAACGAAGTCGGTTTTAATTTTTTTGTAAAAAAAATTTATTTCACAATTTTTAGTGGCCCCATGGAGTTATGCTATGACTGGTTAAAAATCTACTGTTTACTAAGCTATTACACTGATCGCGAGCAATTTACTCTTATCCGTTGAGGAGTTCCAGTATATTCATCAGATCTTCACCAAATTAAAATGGGACCAACTTTGAAGTATACCCTTTCAAACAAAAAAGAATTTTCAAATCGGTCCAGGCGTTTTAGAGTAATCGGAGAACACACATAAAAAAAAAAAAAAGATTCCGACGAATTGAGAACCTCCTCCTTTTTTTGAAGTCGGTTAAAAAGCGGACAGCTTACTGCGCTAGGCAGGTTGCATATCTTGCTTAGCATTGATCTGGTTGTACACCATCAACCTAATAGCAAAACCCTTCACCCTACCCATAACAATGCAAGCTACTCGTATCTCATAATATTACTCTGTGACTGCATCCCCGCCCGGCGCCGCTCGACCTCCCACAAGCCAAGTTTACACATTTCACTTCACTCGGCGGCAATAGCCCAGAAGCTGTGTGCGACTGTACATGTTTTTTTAAATTTAAAATTTAAAAACGCGCGAAGGTACTTTAAGTTTCATATGTTACCAAAAAGGTTTATAGTAAATAGTTTACGTAACATTTGAATGTAAAGTGATTTTAGTGATTTATTTTGGTGTAAAAGTGCAGTGATAAGAGTGGAGGGTTTTTGTTTTAGGTATGTAAACAAATTTTTATTAATTTATGTAAATCAATTCGATTAAATTGCTGGGATAGCCTAGTGGTTAGGACGTCCGCCTCATAATCGGAGATCGGACGTTCGATCCTGGGCAGGCACCGCTAACTTTTTGGAGTTATATATGCATTTTAAGTAGGTAATTAAATATCACTTGCTTCAGCGGTGAAGAAAAATATCGCGAGGAAACCTGCATGCCTGAGAGTTCTCCATAATGTTCTCAAATGTCAATCTGCACTTGAGCAGCGCGGTATGATCCACTTCATTTCCACTTTCCACTTTTCCACCTTTCCACTCTGAGGAGAGACCCGTGCTCTGTAGTGAGCCGATGGGTTGCTTATGATGATGACGATGATGATGGAAATGTCTCTGATCTGGTCTGGTAGAAGGCCCTACCAACAAAGACGCGTGCCGCTAAACGATTTAACGTTCCGGTACGATGCGTGTAGAAACCGATAAGGGATACGGGTTTAGTAAAATTACCATAGCTCTTCCAAGTTAGCCCACTTCCATTGACTGCATCCTCACTTACCACCAAGTGAGTTTGCAGTCAAGGGCAAACTTGTAATAGAATAAAAGAAAATACTTTTTTTATAGAATTGATATTAGTACAATTGAGATTCGTGATGAGTTCGTGATCGTTGATGTATTTTATATGAAAGACAAATTCGAGAATTTTGACATGAATCGATCGGTTTTTTCGATATGTAGGTACGTATAGACGATATTCTCTCTCAAAAAGGAGATACCTATAAAGAGAGTTTTTGAGTTTAGAAATTTTACACCTTTGTAAATACCTGTTATCTCCCAAAGCCACCATAATCTAAACTTCATAGTCGCTGATCGTTCCTCCCAGTGTCGCAGACAATACGAAGAGAAACTTTCAGCTTTTATAAAATAACGAAGGTCTGGCCCTCCCGGACTCTCAATCTGTAAAGGCGAATGACTTGTTAATTATTTAATTAACCTTGATTGTATATCGATACCTTGTAGCACAAACTGTCTCAAATTTCGTCAAAATCGGTTTAACGGATGGACCGTGAAAAGGTAAACAGACAGACACTTTTCGGATTTATTATATTACAAGCTTATGCTTACGACTTCGCCTGCGTGGATTACACAAATTTCAAACCCCTCATAAGGTTGAATTTTCAAAAATACTTTCTTAGCGGATATCTACGTCATAATAACTATCTGCATGCCTAAGCCCGATCCGTCCAGTAGTTTGAGTTGAGCGTTGATAGATCAGTCAGTCAGTCAGTCTTTTCCTTTTACATTTAGATGAGCTGATGTCTGCAATTTCGCCCACATGGACGACACACGAACCCCTATTTTACCCCCTTTGGGGTTGAATTTTCAAAAATCCTTTCTTAGCGGATGTCTACGTCATAATAAAGCTATTTGCATGACCTGTGTGATGAATTGTGCGTTATTAGATCAGCCAGTCAGTCAGTGAGCTTTCCTTTTATATTTTACCCCTTTAAGGGTTGAATTTTCAAAAATCCTTTTTAAACGGATGTCTAAATACGTTATAATAAAACTATATATTATGCATGCGAAATTTCAGCTCGATCTGTCTAATGGTTTGAGTTGTGCGTTAATAGATCAATCAGTCAGTCAAACAGTCAGTAAGTTAGCTTTTCCTGTATATTACTAGCGACCCGCCCCGGCTTCGCACGGATAGCTTATTACAACTTTCGCAAGGATCTCCAGTTTTGTAGAAAATAAAATATAGCCTATGTGACTCATGAATGATGTAAGCTCTCCACTGGTGAAACATTTTTCAAAAGTTCACAGTTCCAGAGATTACCTTGTACAAATAAACTAACAAACTTTACCTCTTTATAATATTAGTATAGATTAGTATGGATAAATACCTGCTATCTCCCGCGGTAAAGAGGCGACGATAGTATACAAATTGCTCTTCGATAGCGGTTTATATCTTCTCGTAATAACTACGTATTACTTTATTGTTTCAGCGTTTTCTAACCGTGAGACGGTTAACTTTAACGGATAAAAAGTAAAAGTGTATCAAGCGGAAGGTTGCTTGTTACACGAGCGATGACGTCACATACGGGATGTTATTGAGGACGTAACCGCAGCGTTAAAGTAATTACGAAGGATTAAGTAGTACAGCTTAAGACGTTTATAATATAAAAATAGCGAGCAAATGAGCCGACAAAAAAGTTTCTGTTAAGCTTTCAAGTCTGCTCCATGCATCGATATACCTAAATGTCAAGATAATAATATGGTCAAGCAAACAAAATTTTTCACGATTTTGGAACCAAATAAATCAGCGCCACCTCTTAGACACTAATGAACGACCCGTTTGAAATCCAGACGTCACGGAGATTGCATTGGTGCATAAGCACCACTGAGTCGGTGCCATTTTGTTTGTTCAATAACCCTGTCCATAAGTCAATGGCTCCATGATTTGTTTTAAGCATACCAATTTCAACCTACGTCAAATTGCATAAACCGTGCCGCCGTGCCGTGGATGCCGTGTAGAAACCAAAGGGGTATGGGTTTAATAAAAACTGCCATACCCCTTCCATGTTAGCCCGCTATCATCTTAGACTGCATCATCACTTACCACCAGGTGAGATTGCAGACAAGGGCTAACTTGTATCTGAATTAAAAAAAAAAAAAAAAGCTGAAATTAAGTCCATATCGCTCCTAACTCAATTTCTGGTGTAAAAGACGCCCGTATGTTTTCGTCGCAGTAAAGTGTGCCGCGAGATGTCGTAACAACCATGATATTGTAATTGATTGTTGTTTCTCGCTCCTATTGAGAGATTTGACTGTTTGGTTCAAATTACGAAATAAACCAAAAATCTATAGGTAATAGTTATCACATTTCATTGTGAAACATTGTGAAAAATCTATTTGAATAGAAATATAATTTCCTTTTGTGTAAACAAGTCGTGACGTGATTACTTAAATAAAAAACGCGACTGTCCACCGACTGTCCTACCAAAAAAGGACTAAGTAAAAAGTAAAAAAATCTGTTTGAAAATCGTGTCATACAGCTGCCATATTGATTTTTTTTTCAAAAAAATTATAGCTAAGTAGTGAAGAAAATAGAAGAAGAAAGAATCGGAAGAGAATATAAGAATTTGGACATATATGAAGTATAATTATACCTACTCCATATACGTCCAAACACACGTACAAGTTATGGTGTAATAAATAAACTCACATACGTGAACCCTGAAATATTTCATTTCATTTTTTGAGCAGTTCGATTCCAGACTCAAAACATAAGTTGTCTTACCACAAAAAATAAAACAAGTTTAACTGATGTTTAAATTGATATTTTAATAGTTTTTGTATAAGAAATCTGTCAAGTTGAAAATGTTGTTTAAGTTTTTTGTCGTAAAGCCATTGTCTTATAGAATAATTACTACTGCGTACAATTTAAATCACCTTGATAGCCTAGTGGTTAAGAGGTCGGCCTCCTGTCGGAGGATTCGGGTATCGATCCCGGGCATGCACCCCTAAACTTTTGCAGTTACGTGCGTTTTATGCAATTTTATCACTTTCTTTAACGGCGAAGGAAAACATCGTGCGGAAACCTGCATAGAGTTTTCCATTAATTCTCAAAGGTGAGTGAAGTCTATCAATCCGCACATGGCCAGCGTGGTAGACTATGGCCAAAACCCTTCCCAATCTGCCCCCCAATTGTGTAAGAATAACCATTTGATGGCTATCGCAATCGTCAAGAATTCTGCCCTTTGATTGGCTGTGAAAAAATGTAAACAGCGAATCAACCAATCAAAGGGCAGAATTTCTTACACAATTGGGGGGCTGGATCAACCCATCGCCGGCTCTGTAGTAAAGTCGGCGATGGGTTGATGTGGTATAATTGCCTCCTATTCGGAGCATCTGGGGTTCGATTCGATTTTATGCAATTGGGTATTTGACTCCAATTTTTTTATTACTTTATTATAAACTCGGATAAAAATAATGACGTACCTATACTGAAAAAACTAATTAAATCGATCAAATTAATAATAAAAAAGTTATAAGCATTTAAATATTTCTGATTAGACAGAGATAGCAATATAGTATTATGACGTCACACCTTACTTATTCCATAAAGGGATAGAAGACCCTCCCACTCCAAAATTAAAATGCCTGTATAACTTTGTAAATCTTTGTTGGATTTTAATATTTTTTTTCAGCTTACGTCATAATTTTCATCCTAGTTTATAACAAAGTTATAATATTTATTAAATTCAAAAGTAGTAAAATACCCAATTTTTTCACTTGCTTTAACAGTGAAAGAAAACAGCTGTGCGCAAATCTGCATATATGAAAGTTCTGCATAGGTAATGTTCTCAAAGGTGAGTGAAGTCCGTCTCTTGAAGTCATGATTAAAGATCGGACTCAGATCATTTCATAACACAATAATGAGTACTTTGAGTAGCGATAAAATGTCAAGGCGACGTTAGCTACGAGTGAGCCTTTATTCTACAAACAGTTATGAAATCTCTCGAGCTTTATGCATATTGGGCTCAATGCCCATCGTGGGTCAATATGTCCAAACTTGACCTTACGGGGCTTATGTAAATATTTGTAATTTTATTGTAAAAATTGTTTTTATGGTTCCGTACCGTGAATAGTAAAACGGACACTCAGACACCCGTTGATGCGGGAGGGATCTGTGTATATGCAGAGCCTATCAGGAGCTTTTTTCTAAACCATGAAACGTAAGAATTTGTAATTGGGTGTATTCTTGTAATATACGGGTATTATATTATTGTAAGCCAATGGTTAATGAAAATGTTTTATTTTTGAAGAAATGAAATGTGATTTAGGTATCATCATCTCATCAACCGATAGACGTCCACTGTTGGACATAGATCTCTTGTAGGGACTTCCACACGCAAACTTTATTTACCTCTCGGAAATATGACAGGGCGGGCTCACATTTTCTACGTCCTCGTTATGTCAGATTTTGTAATATTTTTTGTTAGTAAATAACAAACCAGTCGATCGACCTTCGATGGCGGTCACTGAATGGTTTCTATATTGACTTTAGGTATCTATTTTTGGAATTATTTAAATTTGCTAAGTACTTAACTAATAACAAGTGCGAGTCAGACTCGCACATATTATTTATTTTATTTACATGGAGGCTTTGAAATTCGCCATTTTGGTTTTTATTCTGTGTTGTTATAGCAATAGAAAGAAATACAATCTGCGAAAAATTCCACTCTGTAGGTACTCTTTTATAGTACGACAAGGCTCTTTTGGCACGTGGCGAAAATCGGAACTAACGTTGTTGTCGTCAAGTGTCCCCTTTGTTTTTGTTTGAATAGTCTAAAGCCTTTGTTCTCTAACAGCGCCCCCTGTCAATGTCATTCAAGTGCCAAGAGAGCCTTGTCGCACCGTATGGTTCATGAGATACAGCCCGCTGACAGAAAGACGAACGAACAGCGGAGGCTTAGCAATAGGGCACCATTCGGGTACGGATCCCTAAAAATGATTGCGATAATAATGAACAAAAAGCATTTAGTATAAGAACTAGCTTATGCTCGCGACTTCGTCCGCATGGACTACACAAATTTCAAACCACTATTTCACCCCCTTAGGGGTTGAAGTTTCAAAAATCCTTTCTTAGCGGATGCCTACGTCATAAAAGCTATCTGCATGCCAAATTTCAGCCCGATCCGTCCAGTAGTTTCAGCTGTGCGTTGATAGATCAGTCAGTCAGTCAGTCAGACAGTCAGTCAGTCAGTCAGTCACTTTTTCCTTATATATATTTAAATATAGTATAAGAATACTGAAAATCTGTTGTTCGCGTTAATGGTGATTGGTGATAAACGAGCAAACTAAGTAATTTGTTAATAATGTTTTCGTACACCGCGTGCAGTGGTGTGGACTGTGAAGAACCTTTGAAGCAATGTTTGTTTGTTCAATTTCAAACACTCTACGTCAATATTGACTCTCAATTACTGTAATTTTACTTACGGCCGCACTCAGAGTCGCTTAATCGATACTTAAGGCATGAATTAGTATGGATAAGGAATGCCTTAAGTAGGTAACGATTAAACGATATATTGCGGCTGTAAGACTAGCTTTGAGAACGCTGTATTAGCTGTAGTAGGTATATATAAAATTTAAAGTCTTGACTGACTGACTTTTATATCAACGTACAGCCTAAACCGCTGCTCCTAGAGACATGAAATTTGGAGGGTGTAGTTATTCTTTGTAAAGAGTAGGTATCCACTAAGAAAGGATTTTCGAAGTTCCACTTCTAAATGGGTTAAATAAGGGTTTGAAATGTATGTAATCCACGCGGACGAAGTCGCAAGCATAAGCTAGTTTTATAGACCTTGCAAGGCAAGGTCTGCACCACGTACTCAGTCGAAATTCCCACGGACACGTACGAAGCGATTTGCCTCCTCGTTTCTAATTCAAACCGCTAGGATATGGAACAGCAAAGATATTGAGATAGAACCTTAGCGTTAGGCAATCGTAGATATAAAAGCCCTAGGTTATAGAACAGATATAGTACTCAGCAAGCCTGCAAGGTGCGGAACGTGATGTAACCGGTAACCGGTAACCGGTAACCGGTAACCGTACACGTTACGTAACCGGAACGTTTAAATGCTTATGGTACTTATGGTTCATTTCGATTTGTGACACCTGTCTAGTGATTATAATATTATATCAAAAGTTTTCTTTATAATAATAATTAGTGTATTTCTTATCATCATCATGAATGAGAAGGGTTTTGCGATAGTCCACCACGTTGATCAAGTGCAGATTGGCAGATTCCACACACCTTTGAGAACATTATGTAGAACTCTCAGGTGTGCAAGTTTCCTCACGATGTTTTCCTTCACCGTTTAAGCAAGTAATACGCTTTGAAAAGATCGAGGATCGAACCCCCAACCTCTCGAATGGTCGACCTCTTAACCACTTGGCCTCAAAAAATATAATATTTAGAGAAGTGTGATTTTATGACTCGTTTGATGTTGTCTGTATCTACACCTAGTGGGGGGTTTTCCAACGCTGCGCTTTTCGGTGCGAGGTCGCCATTCTAGCACCTTGGGACCCCAACAGCCAGGCAGGAAGCCGCTGGATGGCGGCAGTGCAAGACCGTTGTATGTGGAAGTCCCTGCGCGAGACCCATGTCCAGCTGTGGACGTCTATCGGTTGATAATGATGATGATGGCTTTTATGACGGGACGAAAAATTAAACAAGGTTTCGGGGAAAATGTTAATTTACATCCGAAAATCCAGCAAAACAATGCTAAAGTATAATTCAATTGTTTAGAACGCGTCCCTTGAATACTGCGCGAGGCATTCTTGCGGAACATCTCGTAAAGTAGAGCGTGGGAAATTACTATATTATAAAACTCGCTGATGCTACTATTTGACGACCTCCCTGGCGCAGTCGTGAGCGCTGTGGTCTTATTAGTGGGAGGTCCCGGGTTCGATTCCTGGCAGGGGTTTGGAATTTTATAATTTCTAAATTTCTGGTCTGGTCTGGTGGGAGGCTTCGGCCGTGGCTAGTTACCACCCTACCGGCAAAGCCGTGCCGCCAAGCGATTCAGCGTTCCGGTACGATGCCGTGTAGAAACCAAAGGGGTACGGGTTTAATAAAAACTGCCATATCCCTTCCAGGTTAGCCCGCTATCATCTTAGACTGCATCATCACTTACCATCAGGTGAGATTGCAGTCAAGGGCTTACTTGTATCTGAATTTAAAAAAAATAAATTAAATGCCCGCGACTTCGTCCGTGTGGAATTAGGTTTTTAAAAATCCCGTGGGAACTCCATGATTTTCCTAAATAAAAAGAAGCGTCACTCTCCTGTTGGGCGATTGCCTCACAGGAGAGTGACAGAGCGTGACGGAGAGTGACAGAGCACGGGTCTCCTCTCAGAGTGAGAAGGGTTTTGGCCGTAGACTACCACGCTGGCCATGTGCGGATTGGTTCTGACTTCACACACCTTTGAGAACATTATGGAGAACTCGCAGGCATGCCAGGTTTCCTCACGATGTTTTCCTTCACCGTTAAAGCAAGTGATATTTAATTACTTAAAACGCACGTAACTCCGAAGAGGTAGAGGTGCGTGCCTGAGATCGAACCCCCGACCTCCGATTAGAAGGCGGACGTCCTACCTAACCCCTAGGCTATCACAGCTTAGCTTGAGAGGAACAGTAACAGATATGGTTTACGAAATGTTGTGGTTCTTAGGACCCGGAAAATGGATACCTACTTACTGTCACTGAAACCGAATACTTAGAGTATCGATATACTTATCGTGTAACATTATATTATCGGTTTAATATTATTATACCGATAAATATCATGTGTTAGTTGCCAAATTTTTATTCAATACTTTATTTAAGCTGTTTTTCTATAAGTATTTCATACTTCGAACAATTGAAAAGAACTGTTGGTTTAAAGTATGAGATAATCCATACTAATATTATAAATGCGAAAGTGTGTCTGTCTGTCGGTCTGTTTGCTAGCTTTTCACAGCTCAACCATTCAACCGATTTTGACGAAATCTTTTAAATTCGAAAGTTTTAGCTTGCCTCCCGGGGAAGGACATAGGTTACTTTTTATCCCGGAAAATTGAAGAGCTCCCACAGGATTTTTAAAAACCTATATCCACGCGGACGAAGTCGCGGGCATCATCTAGTACATATAATATAAAAGGAAAAGGTGACTGATTGATCTATCAACGCACAGCTCAAACTACTGGACTGATCGGGCTGAAATTTGACATGCAGATAGCTATTATGACATAGGCATCCGCTAAGAAAGGATTTTTGAAAATTCAACCCCTAAGGGGATGAAACAGAGGTTCAAAATTTGTGTAGTCCACGCTGAATAAAATTCTTAGTGGATGCCTACGTCATAATAGCTATCTGCATGCCAAATTTCAGCTCGATCCGTCCAGTAGTTTGAGCTGTGCGTTGATGTGCGTTGATAGATCAGTCAGTCAGTCACCTTTTCCTTTTATATATTTAGAAGATTTAATGTGCTAGGGTGCAGAGGTGGCCTTATCACTAAGAGTTTCTTAAAGGTATAATTTAATTCCTGCTAGAAAATGCTACCAAAACCGTTTTAGTCAAAATAACTCATTTATTTCCCTCCATTTGGCACATGAATGTCCAGATAGGTACGACCTTTACCAGCTGGTTAGATATAAGTACAGAATATTACAGGCGTGTTACAGCCATCTGTGAGTGGTCTAATGGCTGCGTAGCTCCGTTCACTTCGCATTCCATTATCTCGTGGTCAACTAGTTTTTAAACACTTTTAACTTTAGGTACAAACATCGGCATTTGCCTTAGTACCTATTTTAGGCTGGGTGCACATAGCATACAATCTACTTTTCCTCATCTGTCGGAATCAGAATTACTGTTATAATCTAGCTTTAGTACTATCGGGATAAGTCAAAGTCAAAGTCAAAGTCAAAGTCAAATGATTTATTCAAAATAGGTAATAAATTACTCTTATTGATTGTCTGGTATAGTGTTAGATACGACAAATGATTCGAGTTCTGCTGCTCGATTGCGGTAGAATAACAGCTGCAATGTCACGATGGTAATCACCTCTGATTGGTTGACGCTCGCTCACTATTTTCTACAATGCCTTGTTGGAAAATCGCACAAATTCAGCCAATCACAACAATAAAATTTAGATTGTAATTCAGGTTTTACGAAATACTACCTACCTGCGGCTAAATTTTACGACAGCTCGGCATTTTGCAAATCAACTGGCCACACTATTCAGGACACAGCGAATGTAGTTTGGCAAATTTTGAAATAAGTTCGACAAATCAGCCGACCGGCCGACGCGACTTCTGTGACAGCGAATAGTCCTCTCTTTTGCCTAATCCCGATGGTTGAGTTGGTTGGTTGGTAACTAAAAGTAACCAATGTGCGCCTAGCCTTATATGATGTTGTCTAATTACGACAGAATATTAGGTTATACCATATTGGTCTACCTACACGAACACCTACTCTTTAAGCTAGGCTAGCGTTTAAAAGACGTTTAAAAATAAAATTTTGACGACCTCCCTGGCGCAATGGTAAGCGCTGTGGTCATATTAGTGGAAGGCCTCGGATTCGATTCCCGGCAGGGGTTTGGAATTTTATTATTTCTAAATTTCTGGTCTGGTTTGGTGGGAGGCTTTGGCCGTGGCTAGTTACCACCCTACCGGCAAAGCCGTGCCGCCAAGCGATTTAGCGTTCCAGTACGTTGCCGTGTAGAAACCAAAGGTTTAATAAAAACTGGCATACTCCTTCCAGGTTCTATAGACTGCATCATCACTTACCACCGGGTGAGATTGCAGTCAAGGGCTAACTTGTATCGGAATAAATAAAAATATCGTATCGAATTGTTGCTCTGGCTCTCAGTCCACTAGTTTTCTACTAAGTATTATTTTTAGCTACCATTTTACTGTGACTATAATAAAAACTTTGTTCTAGCAGACAACCTTAAAATCAATTAATTTTCTTTGACGGTTGTAGATGCGTGGATGACAATTTAAAGATTTTTCTTGCAGTTGTAAAATATGATTTATTGAGCGCAGACCGTTGGTTAGTTTTTAACAAGAAGAGAACAAAGGAATTTATGAAAACGTCAATTGATACAAAAAAATATATAGAAAATTGCAGGTGGTTATAAAAATATTATGTTGCGTGAACTGACATTTGGAAAAGATAATAAATGTGTGATTTTAAATTAATAATGTTTGATTCCAAAATATTAACATGAGTTATAAAAGTGACTAATTTATATATATACAATAACAAAAATACTATAAAGAAACAATTAAATAACTAAGTGAACGACAAAATTATGAGTCGACGAATTGGTACGCATTAGCTGCGAAGATGTTGTAGGCGCTTCAACATCCTCCCCTCCGTGGAAAGCGCAGCTTTCAACTTTCTGGATCATCACAGGTAAGTAGTGGACAAAGTTTTACAAATGGTCTTCTGAAGGTGCCCTTGGATGTAGTTACTTCAGCGACGCGTGATATTCCATCTGAGCCAGGAAATAATCGTGAAACTCTTCCAAGCTTCCAGTATAGTGGTGGTAAGTTGTCCTCTATTAGAAGTACTAGATCTCCTTCTTTTAATTTTGCTGAATTCGTTTTCCATTTAGATCGCTGCTGAAGTTCTGCGATGTATTCTTTTTGCCATCGCTGCCAAAAGTGCTGGCGAATTTGTTCGAGTCTTTCATAACGTCGAAGGCGATTTGGATTGTAATGTTGTAGCGGAGGTGACGGTACCGAAGTAAGTGGCCGTCCTATCAAAAAGTGCCCCGGAGTTAGGGAGAGGTAGTCGGTAGGATTGGATGTCAAGGGACATAAAGGTCTACTATTCAAAATAGCTTCAACTTGAGTGAATAATGTTCCTAATTCCTCAAAATTTAGATGGGTATTACCCATGACGCGACGGATGTGGTATTTAGCGGATTTGACACCAGCCTCAAAAATGCCACCAAAGTGAGGACTATACGTGGGTGAGAATATGAATTTAATGTTTTCGCCAGTTGCAGAGTCAATGATAGTTTGTTCATTAGCCTTTAAAAAGATGCCTATTTCCTTGGCTGCCGAGACAAAGTTTTTCCCGTTGTCGCAAAAGATTTCCGCAGGTTTTCCGCGTCTTGACGTAAATCTGCGTAGCGCTTGTAAAAACCCTTCTTTGGTTAGGTCACTGACAGCTTCTAAATGTAAACATTTGAATCTTAGACATACAAATAAACACAAATATGCTTTAATGACTCTGGACCCACGACCCTTCTTATTAGAGATATAGAATGGTCCAGCAAAGTCTATTCCCACAGTCTTAAATGGAAAATCTGGTGTAATTCTTTGGATGGGTAAGTTACCCATTGTGGGATAGATTGCCTTCCCTTGATGGCGCTTGCATGTTACGCAATTGTGAAATGTATTCCTAGCAAGGCGTCTACCATTAATTGGCCATAATGATTCGCGGATTGACGCGAGCAGTAGCTGTGGTCCAGCATGCATATGACGAAGGTGATATTGTTCAAAAATTAATTTAGTGAAATGATGACTTGAGTGTAGCAAAATCGGATGTTTTTTGTCGAAATCGTAATTAGAATTGTCAATTCTGCCACCAACTCGTATTAATTTAGCATCACTATCAAAGAAAGGAGTTAATGATATGATGTGAGATTTATTGCTAATTGGCTTTCCACTTTCTAATAGTTTAAATTCCTTTGGAAAGGATTGCCTTTGAGAAATAGCACAAAGATTTGAAAATGCGTCGTTTAATTCCTCTAAAGATAAACTGCCTGTAAGTTTATTTGTTTTGTGTCGTAGATTATGAATAAATCGTTTTATATATGCAAAAGTTCTTTGTAATTTTGATAGTTTAGAGTAGCGTTCAAATTCTATAACAGAATCAAGAATGTCTACTACCGCAGCTGAAAGGCCTTTAGTTTCTGGTAGGTTTTCTTCAACGCGGTGTGATGAAAGAATAGGCCATTCTGATTCCGGTTTTTGTAAGAACTCGGGACCATGCCACCACATCTGCTTAGATACTATATCTTTAGGAGTAACGCCCCTAGAAATATAGTCTGCAGGATTAAGTGCAGAGGGCACGTAGCGCCATGAAGATATATCTGTTGTTTCGGATATCTCCACGACCCTATTCGCTACAAAGGTTTTTAATTTTCGACAGTTTGTATGAAGCCATCCAAGAACAACTGTGGAGTCACACCAATGCACCTGACGCGAAACCGAACATCTAAGAGATTTGACGACGGTCTTGGATAATTTAGCCGCCAGGAGAGCTCCACTGAGTTCCAAACGAGGTATAGTCGTAGGTTTCATTGGAGACACTTTAGATTTAGAACATAATAATTTTACGCTGATACCTTCATCGTTGATGGATCGTATATAGATGCAAGCTCCGTACGCACCTTGTGAAGCATCGCTAAATGAATGAAGCTCTATTATGGTAGGATTGTCACAAAGTACGTTTCGAGGAACTTCAAAATTTGCAAGACTTGGTAATGTATTAGAAAATTCATCCCAAGTGTTTTGTATGTCTCTGGGAACGGGATCATCCCAATCAATTTTTTGTAGCCACAGAGATTGCAATAGCATTTTAGGTAAAATGACACATGGACTTATCAGACCCAATGGATCAAAAATTTTAAATGTGAATGACAAGATTAAACGTTTGGTCACCTTTGATGATTTGTCAGGGATCTGAAATGATATCTGGAGTTTGTCATTCCCCGGAGTCCACCCAAGTCCTAAAGTGGAAGTGGAAGAACTAATGCTTAGTTTTTCTTCTGGATTTATGGCATTCAAAATTGATTTCGAATTGGATCGATATTTCCGAAGGTTGAAGCATCCAGATTTAAGAGTATTGGATACCGAATTTTGAATGTGTATTAGTTCGTATTCGGTGTTAGCTCCGGTAATAAGATCTTCGACATAGAAATCATTTTTAATTATTGTTTCGATTGATTTGTCTGTACACTCGTGCCCTAATTGCCAAAGACAACGTGTACTTAAGAAGCTTGAACTTGCTAGACCGTACTTCACGGTTTTTAGACGCAGTATTTTAATTGGTTCGGATTCTTGCTCTCGCCATAAAATCAACTGGAGATTTTGATTGTCATCATGTAACGCAATTTGCCGATACATTTTTTCGATGTCAGCTGTTAGTAAAAATTTATATTGTCTGGCTCGAATTAGAATTGCAAAGAGTGAATCCTGGATATTTGGCCCCACCATTAGGATATCATTGAGCGAGTAGCCTGAAGGGGTGGGGGCAGATCCGTCATAGACGACCCTAATTTTCGTAGACTCGCTTGTCTCTTTGAATACAGCATGATGACACAAAAAATAGGATAGTTCAGGTGGTTTAGTTATAGGAAGAACTTCTAAGTGACCAAGTTCAGCATATTCGCGTATAAATTCGACGTATTGTTCTTTAATCTGCGGATTTCTCCTAAAACGCTTTTCCAAATTTAAAAATCGCTGCTTAGCCATCGTATAGGAATCACCTAAACAATCGGGTGTGTCAATGAGTGGAAGTTGAACACAAAACCTTCCACTAGACAATCGAGTGGTATTGGATACAAAATGTTGTTCACACGCCTTTTCTGTTTTAGTAAGGCATGTTTTGTTTGGAATCTCTTCGATGTTCCAGAATTTTGGCAATAAGTCATGTATGCTTTCAGTTTCTTCATTTTGTTTAAGTATTGACTTATTACATTGAATCTCATTAGATATATTGACATTTGTATAAATAGGACCGGCAATTATCCAGCCAAACTTTGTGTTTCGTAATTTTGGAAAACTTGGACCTAATGTGAGTGTATCATTGCCTAGAACATCCCAGAAGAGGTCTGCACCAATGAGGACATCGATGGACGAAGGAATGTCGAAATTAGGATCTGCAAGTTTCAAATTAGTTGGTATATTAAAACCTTGTAAATTTATAGGAGCAGCAGGAATCGAACCTGTCAACTCTTTGAGTATATAGCAAGTCAAAGCAACGTTATATTCTTTGTGTATTGAACTGATGTGTGCAATGCAACTCTCAGTGATGAAATTTGAAGAGTTGTTGCCGATACCGATAACGTTAATTTTATTAATAGGCTGTGACTCGAGACCTAGAATGTCTTTCAAACGATTGGTTAGAAAAGATGATTGACTTCCGCAATCCAGTAAAGCTCGGACCTTTAATGATTTGTTTATTTTAGGATTGCTAACTTCGACTATGGCTGTAGATAATATGACTTGATTCGCTGGTTGTCTAGAAAAATTGACTATTGTTTCGGTAGTGTTTGTAGAATCGTTGTTGTTGGAGTTAGAATGCGCTGTTTGTTCACACAAAAAACTATTGTGAAATTTCTTGCACTTGCGACAAGGACCAAGCCTGCAGTTGCGTTGATTGTGGCCTAACCTGAGGCAATTCGCGCATAGCTTCAGCCGCTGTACGTCAGCTTTTCTTTCCTCTATACACTTGGCCTTGAAATTAGCGCAGTCATATATTCTATGCTCACCATTGCATATGACACAACGTTTAGTATTGTTATTTGGAGTTAATGAGCTAAAAGATTTTGTTTGAATGCTAGTGCTAGTATGCTGACCTGTAGCAGGACGTGAAGGGGTGTGTGACGTCTTAGATCTCTCCAACCTATTGCGATTTAGTGTTTCTAAAATGTCTGCGCGATCTGTTAAAAATTTGTTAAATTGATTAAGTGTGGGTATGTCATCCAAAGAATTACGCATCTCTTCCCATTTACTTAATGTACGTGGGTCTAATTTTGAGCAAATCATATGAATTATTATTAAGTCCCAATGTTCAGTAGCTTGACCCAAACTGGACAATGCACGTAAATTCTTAGTAACTGTGTCCACCACAAAGCGCAATGAACGATCAGTCTCACGTGTCATAGTTTCGATTTTGAAAAGAGCATTTAAATGATGATTAATAAGTTGTCGCTTGTTGTCGTACCTATCGCACAATAAGCGCCACGCGTCATTATAGTTAGAGGCAGAAACCTCAAGATTCGCGATAACACGAGCGGCGTCACCTTCTAAGTACGATACCAAATAATGAAATTTATGAATAGGCTTGATGCGCTCGTTGTTGTGTATAAGCGATAAAAATGTGTCGCGGAATTCGAGCCACCGAAAATAGGCACCATCGAATTTATTAATTTGCAATTGCGGTAACTTAAACTCAGCTTCATAGTGTTCGTGATGGCACTGAGACAAGGACGAGTGACTACGATCGTGACTGTCTTTAGGACTATTTGAGTCGTTGATAATTGTTTGAGCAATAGCAATACATGTCGCACAGTCCTGCTCAATGGCATCTCGTTCATTAATCTCAAAAGCTATGTTTTCTGAATTTAAAACATCAATTGAATCTTGCAACTGCTCGTATTGAACCGAAAGTAACCGAAATTTCTCTAATTTAATTGTTAATTCAGATATTTGAATTGCCGTTAAAACTTCTTTTTTTGAAAAATTATCTATATAGTTTTTAAACTTTGTGATACGACCCTTAATGGACGTTCTTTTTGTGAGTAGGCTCTTTAAATCGCCTTTGTCGTTAGACATTTTGTATATTTGTTACTCGAATTATTTAAATAAAGCAAAACTAATAAATACTAATAAATAGAATAATAAAAAATTCTCACGCTCCTCGTATAGTGTCTTTGGTGTCACCTGTGACCCGGCAAGCGCAGCTCGGCTCTGTCGAACGCGCTGTGTAGCCCGCGCCCGCCACGCCACGTCGCGTCGTGAGTAGGTATACCAGCCAAGCTGAAATAGTCGGCACACTGACCTTAAGTACGTATTTCAGTACAATAGCAAAAGAGTTAACTATATTATATTAATAATAATTGGCTAGTTGCGTTAGATATACTAAAACTACAATGATAAAACTAACAAGATAAAACAACAAAACTAACAAATAGTTTTATACTTTCACTCGTTAGGCAGCGATAAATAGGTATATCGAGTTTAATTTTACAATATCTAGTTGTTTAGAACACGAAAAAGCCTCCGGCGCGAAAAAAAATAACAAAATAAAGTATGATGCAATCGTTATGATAATGACGTAATCTGATTTATAACTGTTTTATTTCACTAATAAATGTATTATTTCACTATTATTGCACTGTATTTTAATAGTAGCCCTTATGCAAGAAAGGATTTAAATGAGATTTTATAGGAATGTGTATTTAGGTATGGGATATTGATGGAACAAAAGGGTTATGTGTAGGAAAGTAAGGCACTTATCTGAATAGGCCGGCACAGATGCGAATGCTGATCGGTGCTGACTTCAGCGCTGGTGTCCTCCAATTCCAGAAATACGATCACCTTCCCGGCTTGAGCTGCTCTGACCAGATGATGTTGCAATAAGTAGCTGGATCGTCGAGTAGCCGCCAAGTTGTAATTGCGTAATTTCTTCGTTGTTGTTCGTCGAATCCTTTTGTTTACAGGTTCGTGTTGATAAAAAACGGTCGCCAAAACTTGTAGATGCGTGGATGACAATTTAAAGATTTTTCTTGCAGTTGTAAAATATGATTTATTGAGCGCAGACCGTTGGTTAGTTTTTAACAAGAAGAGAACAAAGGAATTTATGAAAACGTCAATTGATACAAAAAAATATATAGAAAATTGCAGGTGGTTATAAAAATATTATGTTGCGTGAACTGACATTTGGAAAAGATAATAAATGTGTGATTTTAAATTAATAATGTTTGATTCCAAAATATTAACATGAGTTATAAAAGTGACTAATTTATATATATACAATAACAAAAATACTATAAAGAAACAATTAAATAACTAAGTGAACGACAAAATTATGAGTCGACGAATTGGTACGCATTAGCTGCGAAGATGTTGTAGGCGCTTCAACAACGGTCTTTTGTAACTTAAATTTATTTCGAATTGTGAATTGTGATAGAGTTGCACTCAGATACAATGCTTGTGAAAGCCAATCTAAAGCAATGATGAACTCTGACACGCTAGCTTAGAATAATTACTTTACAATAATGATGCCCACGATTTCGTCCGCGTGGACTTAGGTTTTTAAAAACCCGTGGGAACTCTTTGATTTTTCGGGATAAAAAGTTGCTGTCGCTCTTCAAGCCTTTAATTTAAAAAATAATGTTGATCTGTTGTCCTGTTGAACTGTGATTGAAGGGCAAACCAACAAACAAACACACTTTCGCATTTATAATGGTGATAATAAAAAGAATACCCAGCTGAGTTCAAGTGTCGCTACTAATGGTAGGGGAGCCCAAGAGGGGATTTTGGGATTTACTCGAGCGCGTCAGATTAAGACAAGGTAAGTTAATTAGATGCAGAAAAGTATGCATTTCATTGATCTGACAATTTGAGGGTGACCTAAGGAAATGGGAGAGTCACAAAGTTTCAAACATCGGCCATGACTTTTGCACTTGCGTCCAGTGCCCTGTTTATCAAACATTACAAGTCTACAAGCTACAAGTTACAAGTTACAAGAACTTTTTTACAAACTCTTGTAAATTATGTTTATCAAATAATTTCACAAGACTTGTAGGATTTTACAAGACTTGTAAGAACTTGTATTTTTATTTATAACACTTTATTTTTGCTAAATTGCAAAATAATTTTTCAACCGTAATAAATGACGATAAAATAGAAATTACGGTACCATAACTAGTCAAGTTATTGTTAAAAATAATTTTATATTTCAAATAATTTAATTTTGTGTTAAATAACCTATTTGTAAAACCTGTTGCTTCTTATTTTATTTACCTATCTACTTTTATTTATTCTATTTCGGTACACCAACAGAAAGTACCGACACAAAAAGTTTAAATTAAAAATATTACATTCTTTTTCATGAATTAAGGTTAGACTTAAAATTTGAAAAAAAGGATAGACTTTAAAAAATTTCGCTATTCGAATTACACTGCAAAAAATGGCGAAATCTGATTCGAAAGTTACAATTATTCTTCAATTAAGTAATTCGTGACAAAAAAGATATTTTATTTGGCGCATTTACTGATAAATTATCTAAAGACCAAAAAATAGCAGAGTGGAAAGAGATACTATTGCTATGTCAGTCGCTTGGACTTGTATCTGCCGAAAAAGATTATGCCAGCATACTCGTATGTACATGAGACACGTTTTGGTCAAATTTAAAAAGAGCAGCATTGATAAGTTTAATAAAATTACACCTCTGAATTATTTTATAGTTATTTTACCTATTTACTACTAGGTACTAGATAATTTAATTATTCTTTTATACAATATCATACTTGCATACAACTTGTAAAATAAATTAAGAGTCAACGGAGGCTCTCCAACTTTTTCGTTACAAGTTACAAGCTACAAGTTACAAATGCATTTTTGATGAACAAAACCACAAATACAAGTGTGAAAAACACATGTATTACAAGTGATATTACTCGTAGCTTGTAGTTTACAAGTGTAGTTTTGATAAACGCATTCTTGTAAAAATGCAAAAATTTACAAGAGAAACGCTTGTAATACAAGACTTGTAACGTTTGATAAACAGGGCACTAATCGTCAGTTTTTAGGGTTCCGTACCTCAAAAGGAAAAACGGAACCCTTATTGGATCACTTTGTTGTCTGTCTGTCTGTCTGTCTGTCACTTGGCTGGTTTTTTTATTTGAATAGGGGCTACGTCTTGAGGATTCACTTAACATCCCTTCTTAATATCTGACGCGCTCGATAAATATTTTTGGGTCTATTTTCTTTCTTCCTTTCTTTTTTTTAAATTCATAGACTCGCGCTTGGCTGCAATGAGACCTTGGGAAGTGATAATGCAGCCTAATTTGGAGCGCCCCCTCCTACACCTTCGTACAACCACCCCCACACCCCCACCATGCAAACCGGCAGATAATTATTTTTGCGATAAAAAACACATGGGGCGCATTATATACTACTATTAATATCTCAAGCGCTCGAGTATTTCTTTGTGATTTTTTTTAAACATTTTTGGAAACCTGTACGCGCTCTCTCCACCAGTGAAAGGGGTTACATCATATAACCTTTTTTTCTTTTTTACACCTAATCTTCATAATCCAATAGGTCCCCACGACGCTCGAGTAAATCCCTATTTAGCATCTTGGGCTCCCCTACTATAAAAATATGTACAAGCTTTTGTTAAATAATTTGATTTAATGCCTATTTGTACTTACTTGGAGCTAGGCAATTAGATTGATGCAGTCAAAGGTCGCAAGAAATAACGAAGCCAAATAGGACTCCAAAAACGCATTACCATTGATAATTACACGTTTGCAGATGTAATCGACAGAGCAGAATAAAATATGACGAAACAGTACAGTCCGCTAAGCATTTAGTTCAATGACAATAACAACTTTTGTTTTTTTTTTCTTCATTCAATTAACTTTTATTTTTTCAGATGGACCAATCAAGATGTACCGGCGGGTGCGGCGGAAAATGAAGATAGAAATCAGTGCCATATTAGTTTTAAGTTACGTAACATTGGTATTTTCGAAGGCGTTTGATATCAAACGAATTAACGATAATATTAGTGATGATATTGAAAATGATATTATAGATTTTGATAACGAGTATTCTGTAAAATATGATAAGAAATACGAAGTTTTACCGTGGGATTCGAACGACTTCAAGAAAGACTCATATAGGTACAGCGTGATTAAAGACAAAGTTCACGAAAAACACAAAAATGAGGATGTCGATACTACAAATCAAAAAACAAAACAAAAAGCGGAGGAAATCAAAGCAGACACAAGTAAAGAGGCTAATGTCACAACTAGTGTATTGCCAGTTACTGAAGTAATGGAAAAGACAACAGAACTTAGTGTTATCCCTTTAGAATTAATAAGCACAACTGAAAGCGTTCCAGTTAGTGCAGTTGAAAGTACAACAGAATTCGATTTAACAGTTATCCCATTAAGTTCAAGTGAGAAAGTCCCCGTTACAAGAGAAGTTTATCAGACAGTAAATTTGTCTGTATCGACAGAATCCTCTGAGGATTATAATTTAAGTACAGGTTTTTATGAAATGACAACAAAAGCAAATGTTTATTTAAAGGAAACTTCAACAGAAAGTTTAGTGAATGAAATGGAAACATCGACAGATATTGTTATAAATGAAACTTTAAAACTTAAAAGTACAACAGTAAATGTAAATGAAACATTAGAATTGGTTACAACTACCTTATATGATACTAGTAATTTTACAGAAATAGTTACTGTCCTTCCTGATTCTAATAATCCTACTGGATATGCCACTGAAATTTTTCCGTCTACAACTACAACAAATGAAGTTATAAATACAAATTCTAGCAGTTCGAATGAAACAATAAATCGAGAGGACAATGACAGTACAGAAGTGAATGCTGAGGTTCCAGTTTTTACAGAATTAGATACAGAAGATATTTCAGAGGTTCCAGAAGATTATTATGATTCTAAAGATGTGGTTTCTACGTCTGCACCTAAAACAGATGCTATCTCTGTTATATTTGGTCTAGCGGGCAGTATGGTAGAAAGTGTAGTGGAAAGTGTGGCGGAACGGGTGATGCCTAAAGGCTTGATGGATTTA
This sequence comes from Maniola hyperantus, assembly GCF_902806685.2. Taxonomy (NCBI): domain Eukaryota; kingdom Metazoa; phylum Arthropoda; class Insecta; order Lepidoptera; family Nymphalidae; genus Maniola; species Maniola hyperantus. Next base: position 358,607 of record NC_048542.1, on the reverse strand, counting down.
TTTAGAAGAATGCAAAAACAAAATGAGGCTTTAGAAGCAGAGAAGCTGAGGAGTCGGGAGGAGAATGGAGGATTAGGTAAAATGTTTATTATAATAATAATAATAATTAGCAATAATATAAACTTAATTAATAGTACAATATAGTAGGGCAATTAATTCTATTAATTAATGTGTGGTGGTGGTGCTTATATATTTTATATCAAAGCCAAAATTGTGGTGAAACACATCATTCTTGAAAAACTGTTGTTAGGTTAGGTTAGTTAGTTATATCATTGATTCCTAGCTAGCCAAAGAGGCCTGCAGTTTTTTGCTAATTTATTTTCAACCAGTCATTACAAGATTGACCCAAAAGAATATTGTTCTTATATTCTTTAGGATCAAGGTTAGGATTATTTCTGCTAAAAAGGACATGATTTCAACTTTTTTGTTTTTCACGCAGGTCAGTTCACCCGAGGCGTGATCAAGTCAATATCCTCAGGAATTAGCAAGCCCCTCAGCCAGCTTATGGCCGGTGTCAGAGACATTGGTTCCTTGGACAGTGACCGTGGCTTCGTCAATAGCTTGGCCTCTGGCGTGACGAGCGTGGCCAATGCTGCCAACTCCATGGTCGACCTTTTCAAGGATAGGGTGCAGGCTATTTACCCTGGTAAGTAACCCACGTGTCTTGAAAGATGAGCAAGCTGTAGTTACCGGCAGACCAGTCTGTCGTGCCTGATAGAGTTATAGTGATGTGAGGAGAAAAATTAATCCTTATAAACAGAGATAGGATATCTTATAATGTAAATAATGGGTCACAAATAATGGGCCATTACACAAAAAACATTGTTTAACACACACTAAACTTATAAAATCTATTATACAATTGATAAATTCCTTAGCGATACAGTTGCGTGAAAACAACCGGCTGAGCTTTCTGTTGTCAACAAGATGGTGTCGAATATAGTAGATAATCTATGGTGTTGTGTAGTATTGTAACATAATTATTGTAACTTTTTATGATTTGAAAAGAGCAATTGCTGAGTTTCTTGCCAGCTCTTCTCAGTAAAAGCTGCTTGCTAAACCAGTGGTAAGAGACATCAGTAACTAGTGTCCACAACTGTTGCCCTAAAAGAAAGAAATAAATAATGAATTTGATTTTGAAGTAGAGATCGCGTCCGACACCTTGAAAATAATAACAAATAAAACCTTGAAAAACATAAACAGTGGTTTGTTTATATTGCAATGTGTTTTAAATTTTAATATAATTGAAGGTCAACTTAACTGGTGCGTATAAAAATGGTATAAAAACTCTCACGCACAGTTCACTAAGCAAAATTGTACCCGTTTGCGTCATTTTTAGTTAATACCAATCATTCTAGTATCTAGAATGGTCTATTATTATCGTGGGCGAGTATAATTTGGTGTCAGCAATCATAAGCGAATTGGTCTTTCTAAAATGTTATGAAACATCGTTTTGAGTAAAAAAGAGACTAGTGAAGCAAAGAAAGTAAGCACTGTCGTCATTCTTGGAACAAGTGTAGAACGCCCTTCCAGCATCCAGGTTTTATGTCAAGTGTAACTTGGACGGACAGACGGACAGACAGACAGGCATACTGACAGACAGACAGACAGACATACAGACAGACAACAAAGTGATCCTATTATAGGTTCCGTTTTTCCTTTTGCGTACCTTTTCCGGTCATCTCGGTATCCTCAATATTGCAGGTACAATCTGGTGCGGAGACGGCCACTCCGCTCAGGCCCGCTCCAGCGACCTGGGGCTGTTCTTCTTCACCGACACCTGCTGCCGGCAGCACGACGCATGCAAGCTCTACATCCTGGCTGGCGAGACCAAGTTCGGTCTCACCAACACCGGACTGTTTACCAGGTAAGATTACTGGACCAGGTTTACGTTTGAGGGGAATACTCTTCCAGCGTCCGTGTATCCTGCCCGTATTGAGAAGTCTTTAAGGTAAGAGTGAATAGACAACCACAATAATAATAATATCGATATAATAATTGGACCTGGGCTCGACATCGTTTATCTCACAAAAAAAAAACTGTCGGGTACGGAAAATAAAAAAATACAGTAGGAGAATGTAGTGACATTCTCAGTTCAGGAAATATCATTCACACAAGCGTTCCATATATTTAAAAGCCGCAATGCTTTTGTTTCGTCGCACCTGCGCTTGCGCAATCGAGTTACGTGAATAACGAGACGACTTCTTATCTTTTTATTGTATCTTTCTTTCTCTGCCACAGACCTACTCTCTGCATCGTATTTCACATAGTTGAGGTTCGCGACCCTTCCTATCATGGTACGGGTTTTCATGAAGTGTTGGCTTGGGTTCTCAGGCTAAAATCTAAGAGTGCATTTTGAATCAGTACTCTTATGTTTGTTTGTTGGTTTGTCCTTCAATCACGTCGCAACAGTGCAACGGATTGACGTGATTTTTGCATGGGTAGATAGTTTGCATAGATGGGTAAAGACCTGGAGCGTGACATATGCTATTTTTTAACCCGGAAAATCAAAGAGTTCCCACGGTATTTTTAAAAAACCTAATTCCACGCGGATAATTGCGGGCATCAGCCAGTAAACTATTATACTTAAAAATAAAAAAATACAATCTTTAAAAAAAAATAGTCAGTGCGCAGCACGCTTCAACTATAAAAAGAGCAGATTAAAATCTTCTGTTATTAAAAAAACTGATGTTTCTAGATACTTTCTTACTTACTATACTATGTATTAAACAGGTTGCGGAGATCGGTTGCCAAAATCATGGTAATGTGGAACAGTATACGCTCATATGGCAATTTGTACGCAAGACTAATGTCGCAAGCTTGTGATATCTCGTATAAATAAATTGATGTAATATTATTGTGTTTATTATAAATATTACGATAATATCTTTTATGTTTCAAGATCAAAATCATATTATGAAGTAATAAAACAAATTCCTAATGTGTTGTTACAAAATATTTGGATAAAAATACTTTTATTTCTATTTGTTTATATTATTGTTTCTGTTTCTATCTCTATTTCTATCTCTATCTCTATCTCTATCTCTATTTCCATTTCCATTTCCATTTCCATTTCCATTTCCATTTCCATTTCCATTTCCATTTCCATTTCCATTTCCATTTCTATTTCCATTTCTACAATGTCAGAAAATATAAGTAGATCTAGAGAAATCTAAGAACAAAAGCCATGCATAGAAGAAAAAGCCATGCATTGTTTTCATCAGTCATCTTATGCCCTAAAGTACTACGAGATAACAAAAATGTACTTGACTTTTCATATGCTTTTGCAATACAAAATCTGTCTAGATCGCAATAACAACAAAATAACCGGCTTTTTAAGACAGAAAAGTAAGTAACCTCATTATATAAATAATAGTAGGTACCTACTTACTACATCATTAAGTAACGTGTACGTGTTGGCATTAATTTTCTCACCATGGGTTCTTTCTCGGAAGTTTAATTTCCATTTTTGGGTTTATTGTATACCTAAATAATTAAGTAATTATGTAAGTCTATTGTTATTTGTTGTGGTATCCGTTTAATTAGTATCTTAGTTTTAGTTGTTTTTAAGACAAGAAATAACACGACATACCTATTTACATTTTACACGTATATTTTAGCAGTTATATCACCGGAAATGTTTTTCATTCATTCGTCATTGTAAACGATTCCTAAAATCAGCAGAAATCGTGTGTTTTTTTTTTCATACACATTTCCTGGGCATCTTGTACATTTTCTAAACAGCATTTTTTTCAACCTGGTTCCTTCTTCACCTTTCTACTGTCGTACCGCAAGGCATCGCCAAGGTCTGCACCCGTACCTATATACGTAGTACGAAGCGATTTGTCTCCTCATTTCTAATCCGAACCGCTAAGATATGGAACACCCCTCATGCATCAGTTTTCCCCTCCAATTATAATATAGGTGCCAAGTCAAGAGTGAATAGGCATTTTCTAGGCAAGCGCGCGCTGCATCACAATTGCTACCAGACCCAGGTCTAATTGCAGCCAAGCGCTAGTCTATAAAAAAATAAAAAAATCAGAAATGTGTTATATTGCGGATAAAAAATGTCTATGTAAAAAAAATGTCTGTGTCACCCCGAGTGACACGACAGGCTCGACTCCACGCAGTCTTACCCCTACAATGTTTTTGTGAAACCCGAAGCCGACGACGGAGCAATAATAATTTTAAAAATTGTATTCCAGGTCACATTGCAGCTGCGATGACAAATTTCGGGAGTGCCTGAGGAAGACCAACTCGCTGGTCTCCGCACAGATCGGCCTCACCTACTTCAACGTGCTGGGCCCCCAGTGCTTCCGTCGCGCCCACCCCATTGTCAAATGTCTACGACGGACCAGGTTAGTTCCTATCAGCAATTCCGACTGCGCTTGAGGAATCTGTAGGTCTTAATTGTTTTGATTAGCTGAATGCTGAATTCGTGCTATAATACTGGTTGCAACAATGCATTGTAGCCAATGGTGAGCGAGCTTTAAGGTGACGCAGGACGCTCGACCAAACCTATTTGCTTTTCACTTGACATTGTATGAGAAAGGTGAGAGGCACGATGATTTTCACCGAAATCAAAGGTTTAGGAAAAGTATTTTTGAGAAAGAACTACTGAGTTTATGTTTGCAAAGTAAAGTTATTTCAACTAATGAATAAATAAACTATGTCTAATGTTAAATTTCTTTAGAATTTTCATACTCCTAATCTTACTTATTTACGCCCAAAGTTGTCATAAATTTAGTGTTAAAATATGAATCTCTTGAGACTCGTAACTTTAAAATCAATATTATTTTCGATGTTTCATATATCAATAAACCTAGATAATGACGAGATAAATCGATATAATACTTAGTTTTGAGCGTACAATATCAAATAATGTCGTAATTACCCTCCTACGTTTGTATGAAGAAAGCTCCGTCCTGAGCCCTCTTAACCAATCCGAGGTGATTGCGATCGCGACATTGTAGCTGTCATTCTACCGCAATCGAGCAGCTGAACAACCAACTCACGGGTTTCCTCTGAGAAAGAGTCCTCTCTTTCTTAGAGGAGACCCGTGTAGGCCACAGTACACATCACACTGGTCAAGTGCGGATCAGCAGACTTCACACACCTTTGAGAACATTATGGAGAACTCGCAGGCATGCAGGTTTCCCGACCATGTTTTCCTTTCATCGTCAAAGCGAATGTTTAATTACTGAAAACTGCTAGCGTATTCGGAATAATCCTGTAAGGCTAGATGTAAGTGTTGAAAAAAAAAAAGTTATAGGTGCATGCCCTGGATTGAGCCCAGGCCCCTCAAATCACAAGTTATGTACCACAGCGCTTAGTATGATAATATTATTTTACTAAAACAAATTTTATTTTACTAAGGTAATAATAAAATTATTAATATTTATTATTGTGAATTACGTTATTCTTTAATTTTCAGGATTACTGGCCTAAAATGTGAAGAGTACGAATTGGACTACACCAAACCAAAAATGTGGCAGTGGTTCGACAGCGAGACCTACTAATGATCTGACGATGATGAATGAAATGATTTTGCTGTTAAATATATTTTATTTATTATCAAAAAAAATATTCGTGTGCAAGAAAAATATCTAGAAAGTAACATTATAAAGCTGGTCTGAATTTTTGCAGATCATTATAAGTAGATCTAAATGGTGTTCGAATGAATTTCAATGATAAATGATTTATATAATATGCATATATGACATTTTTCGGAGTTTCAGATCTGGTTCAGATCATATTGTATACGGGATTTATAATAAAACTATTTTTTTATTGGTTTTATATAAGAAACATCAGAATATATTTCGAAATGTCACATTTAACAAATAAACTATATTATGCAGTAATGCTAGTTATAACTAAAATAACTTAAATATAAACGTAACAAAAATTCGCTCCAAACTTCGCTTGACATTTTTTATTTTCTAAATTTTTGACAAATTCTCATACTCATCTGTTTATACTTTATGAACTAGCTACGAGTATGTAATGTATGAATTCTAATGTATTCCAACATATTAAACATTTTTTGGAAAAATATTCGTCAGGTATGTAATCAAATGAATTTATCATTGTACTATGTGTAAATAATTAATTAATTATTATTAATGATGAAGTTAAGAAAAGTATTGACATTACATTTCAATGATTGGAGGTCCCAATTTTTGTCAAAGAAATTGTCAAAAACTTACATTGTTTTCAAAAGGTCCCTATGTACACTGACTCTACAATAATATTGTGATATCTATTATGTTGTGCGCAAAAATTTATCTGAAAACTGTGTATATAGATATGTTTCCATTTCTTTATTATAAATTGTTACATTACCAGATAATGATGTGCAGTCTATTAGCGAATTCAAAATTTAATAACATGATTTTAATAATATATTTTGCTAAGTAATTATGATTTTAGGAGTATGTGAGATAAGCAAAATATAATGACATAATATTATTAATTATAAATTAAATTATATTTTTATACAATATTTCCACTAATCGTAATTTTTTTAAAATAAAAAATGACATGAATGCTTAATTTTGTATACTAATGTCGCCATCTAGAGTTAATGTAATCTATGAGTACGTGTGAAATTGAATGAAACTGCAAAATTGTACAAATTATAACTCATACAACATACTAATATTATTACGTAACATAATATTATATTATAATACCTCTAGCACCAATAATAGTAATTATTATTATTGGTTAAATCACAATTTATTGGTTGGAATTCGTCCATACATTCAGGTAAGTACCTATATTATTTCATCCATTCATTATTCGTCCATTATTATTATTAGGTAGGCAAAATGCGTGAAAAATTAAAAAAAATTAAAATGAAACATTTTAACTTTATGTGTCAAACATCATATTAAAAGTATGATTTTAGTCCTTATTTTAAAAGTGAACCGTACATTTGATTTATGACAGTTGACCCATCGAGTTAAAATGGCGCGTGAGAAACCATTTTCTACGGACTATATATTATTTATAGAACAATCGTAATATAATTATCAACTTTGGTGCTAGGGGAGGTACATAGATTATAATATTTTTCAGAAAATTATATTTTTATTTATAATACTTATTTATTAATGAATAACTCATACTTACTAATAATTATTATTAATTAATGATGCAATATTGAAACAGAGATGACGTATTCACAGGGATACACCAATGTTACAGGGATAATAATTTATCATTATAATGATATAAAAATCTAAGGTAAGCTACGCCTACTATGAAAACTATTGGCCTATCAAATATAGAGACATATTGCTTAACGTGGTCCAATGGAATATAATTTAGGCATGAACTTAGGTTTTAGGTTCAGACTTAGGACCTGATTTTTAGCCGTTAGGAGCATAGGAAGAAAGGATTGTTTGAAATGGATTTCATGACAATCATAATGCACAGATTTTTTGACTTAGTTTAGTTGTTACAAGTGGAAGATTTGCGTCTATTTGTGAAGCTATTAATTATTAAAAAATAACCTTAATGAAACTTAAACATACAATTAGGTAACTATATAAATGTTAACATTTTTATAAATAAGCCAGGTACAAAATATTTTTGAACAAATTTCTTTACTTTAGAAACGTGACAACTGAAATATTTTATGAAGTTGAGATAGGAAATCCTTTTAATGCCGTATGGAAAGTTTGTATTACCTAGATGATACCCTTATTGTCAATTCCCTGGTTTTTTCCTACTTCTCTCATTTAGGTATATTTACCAAAATACGACGATGAATATCATAAAATGCTATTTGTTTTTAATATTACCACTTAAACTGTCAAATTAATTTTATATTTATTTTTATTGTGATATTATGTTAAATTTTGATGTCATATTAAAGGCCACGTGATAAAAATTATGTATTAATTAATTATTATTTAGGTTATCATATAAATCACCAGCATTTTAATTTTTAATTTCTGATTACCTAATAAATTTTCTTTTTGATATTGACGACGAATATTTGGTTTTTCGGTTTTTTATTAGATTTTTTGATATTGTTTATGATATTCAACAGTGGTATTTTTAATTAAAACAGCTAAGTTTCTACTTTTCTTTCTAATGATATCTATCTGATGGGCTAGTATAGTTCTAGGATGGTCCAGGATAGTCCAAGGGCGAGGTGAAATTGGTGTTTTAATTTGGACCCTGGGATTTAATAAAGCGTTATAAAACTGCCACAACTAAAATAATATTTGTAGTATGCACAAAGTTTCTAAACTTCTGTGCAATGACATCTAATTATTATGTCTAATGTTGGAGCAGTTCCATTTACTAAATGGCAAATATAAAAATGGATATTTAATTATTACGATACATATTCAATCAATCAGAGCTTTTTTCTATATTTATTTCAATTAAATTAAATTTAAATTCGCTTGTTTGGGATGCAACTTGTGTAGACACTTTAGCTGCATCCCACATTCAGGCGACCTCCTCTATGGCGGGTGCAGCGGCCATCAGCGCCGAACAGGCCAAGAGGCGCAAATATGAAAACCTCGATGGAAGCTTCGTATTCGTGCCTTTTGGTGTGGAGACCTTGGGGCCGTGGGGCCCGGGGGCTCGAGCTCTTTTTGAAGAAATTGCAAAAAGAGTTATCGAGTCAACCGGGGACCCGAGAGCTGGCAGCTACCTTGGTCAAAGAATTAGTTTGGCCATCCAAAGAGGTAATGCTGCCAGCATCTTGGGTACAATGCCTCGCTGCGGTGGTCTCGACGAGGTTTTAGATTTAATTTAATTTATTTTAGTTTTAATTTAATGTTGTTTTTTTTAGATTTAAGTTTATTAATAGTTTATTTGTTGATTATTTGATAATTACGTAGAATTAAATTAAACTCTATAAAATAACAAAATTAAGTTGAATTTTATTCATATTTAATAGACAATATTTTTTTTTCGATAATTTTAAAAGAAAAAAAATAATTGAATATTTATTTTTATGCTTTTAAAGAAAAATTTATAATTTTGTTTGATAGATAAAAAATATTTTTGAGAGTACCTATAATATAAAAGATAGTAATATGATTCTCTTTTTTCTATCTGCAATCTATCATAAATGGAACAATTCCAAATTACATTCAAATTACTATTATGACATCAAAACATGAAATACAACTACTTCTTACAATATTATTAGTAATTCAGATATTTCAATATAATATTATGAATATAATTGTGGTTTTCTAGCGTCTTAATATACGTACTAGAGGCCTTATTATTAAAACACTCAAAAGTTACGACGTTGTATGTACAGCAACTTGTTGGGATTTGAATGTCTTAAACATTAAGGCCTAGCTACGAAATAAATACTAATAAAATAAGGCAAATGGGTATTACGGAGGGATTTAAAATATTCACTAAATATCAGGCACTCAAATTTAAATAATTGTATAAACCAACTCTTACAGGTCTAGGGCATTAATCCTATCAAAACATCGAAACACTATCCGGGTCACTAAAAACCAATGTTTTATACTACCATCAATCCTCATACATAAATGGAGTAGAATCTTTTATATTGTTAGTGTAGTTAAGTAATATTTTTTTAAATAGTATTGAGTACACTGACGAGATTTTGGTTTTACATTTTTCTTCGTTGATATTTTATGAAGAGTTGGCGCAGTCGCGGTAGGATTTCACGAAAGTATGTTTCATTATTGCTTACATTTTTATGGTAAGTCCTCTTGCGAATGTAAGTTGAAAATTTTGTATTCTAATCCATTTATAAAGGGCTTTTCTTATAAGCTACAGGTAGGCCCGCTAAAAAGTAAATTCTTCTAAGCTACCGCATCGTTCATTTTGTAAGTTTTGGCAAAAAATTTAATGGATGGATTCAATTTTATCGTTTAATTCATAATATTAGATTTTTCATGTCGTCAGTAATTTTTTTTTATGATTGCGATATTATACTCTACACCCATAAGATATACGATATAAAATTGCCCTGTTTGATTACAGCTGGCCAATTTTTAGCTTTGACATCCTATCATGCACTATACCGAATGTCTCTCTCTACAACTAATCCTTTAATTTAAAACGATTTGTCTATCCCTAATTCGTTAGCTTACATTTCGAAGCCGTGGACCCGTTTGGTATGATGTTTATTTTACATCTCGAGAAGGATAGGAAGAAGTTTTACACTAATATTTTTAACAAGTAAAAATATCATAGATAATAAAAAATAATCATTAAATAGAAACTAATATTATTTATTAATATTTAAAGGGAAGTTTTAAATAACTCTTAGATTGGTTAAAATTATCTTAATGGCGGAAGAATAAATTATTCAGAGTACAAATTTAATTCTATACAACCACTACATTTTTACAATACTGTACGCAATCACTAATTTGTCTGACCATTGAATTAATATACATTGAAACATTGTTATTTTATCTTAATACTTATTATAATAAACATTTTTTTTCAATAATTGGCAATCTAAAATTCAAAATTACAGAGTAAATACATGCGTGTACAAAAATTCATAAATATGCGAGACGTTTTCTAAATATGCTCTGGTAATTTAAACATATTGATATAATTATTGTATTTTTAAATTGTATATTTTGGTAGCCTTTATAATAAAGTATTGATAAACTTATAGTTTTATTAAAAGCTGCATTATAATAATATCATAATAAAATGATAATATTTTAGCTATAATTTATTATAATATCCTAACATCTACTTGGAATATAAATATTTACCGAGGAGACACATTGGGATCACAATATATTTTTATAACTATATTATACTTCAATAATACTTTTACCGTTTTTATCAATAATTTTACAAAAAACTTTTGATCAGTGCCATTTATTTTAAAAAATAATCTAAATAAATTATTTAATTTTTCAAGGTGGCAAATAATAATGTTTCTGTATTTAACTTGAACTGATATAAAATCCTAAATAATATTCTAATTTAATTTAGTAAAATTAAAATCCCATGTACCAAAGAGAAAAAAAATTAACATTAATAATAATTCAATTAAAACAATGTTCAATTGAATCAATATGAACAAAAGAATATTATAAATTTATTGATTTATTTAACTTAGTTTTACTGTTCAAAATGTTTTATGGAACGTTTGCCTTAAAAATTATGTATTTCATATTTTAAGATTTCTAATATTTATTTGCTCAATTTTGACTTTGAGATGTCAATATAAAAGTGTCGCCGGCCCGCCATATTTGTGTTTGCGTTCTATCAGAAAGCAATTGCTCATAAGTTATCATCGATGATACTTTTTAAAAATCTTTAAACGCCTTGTACTTCTATAGCTTTTGTAATTTTTTATCAAGTTATTGTGTAGTCTTTGAATTGATTCATTTAGAATTTTTTGTATTGAACAATGTTATAAAAAATTCTGCATTCATCATTTTCATATGTTTAGCAATCTACAAGATAAAATTCTGTGTTAAATATATTCTTTGCACGCGGCAAACGTATGCCAAGTGACTGTAAACTTTCACCGAGGGCATTGGGGTAAAGTGAACTTAGTCTCTTACGGGTTTTGCATGAAAATAAAAATGATACAAGTAGTTTTAGCGTTTAAACTATCGTGAGTGATTTGCATTAGGAATATAGATTACTCCGGCTATACTCACGTGTTTAGTCGACATAAGCCCGACTAGTTTCCTAGTTTCCGCGACGCGTTGCGAGCTGAGTCCCTGTGGAAAAGAACCCCGGATGGGTTCTAAACTAGTCGAGCTTACGTCGACTAATCACGTGAGTATAGCCGGAACAATATAGATTGGGTAGATAAGTGTGGTTAAGCGTAGTTAGCTCCGCAGTCGAAGAAGGGGAAGCAGGCGACGGGCTCGGCGACGGAGTGCTAGAGCACGTGCAGGTTCTCGCACGACTTGGACTTGGAGTCGCGCGCCCACACGCGGCCCAGCAGCCCTCGGACCTGAGGATGGAGAAGGAATGTATCTAGCAGTTGCCCGCGACTTCGTCCGCGTAAAATTTCTGGTTTCTCATGATATTAGAAATAGTCCCGCTACAAAAGGCCTGCAAAAGAGATTTTTACGTCGCTAACTTCAAAAACATAGGATTTTCATATTTAACATTTCAAGCCCTATTTCACCCCCGGGTGGGATTTTCGTAAGATCCTTTCTTATCTTAAACATGTCATTCCTGCGCCTGATCTCTCTCCGGTCGTGTCGGATTACCGTCCCGTTGGACTATGAGAGTGAGGGAACAAACAGTGTACCAATGTTTGCGCAAACATTAATGCTCTATTAGATGATGCCCGTGACCTTAGAATAACCACGTGACTTCGCGTGGATTTAGTTTTTTTAAATCCCGTTTCCCATTATGTCACTCTTCAGGTTTTAACTAAACCCATGCAAGATCACGTCATCTGTTGCTCGATTGCATGATTGAAGAACAAACCAACTTTCGAATTTATAATAATATAGGTGTAGGTTGGTCCGTTAGCCAAGTGCGTTGGGCCGATGTGTAGAAGACTCTAAGCATTATAATAGTTAGGTACCTTTACACTGGCAGACAATCGCGTGCGTTTTCTGGGCGTGCTGGACGCGGAAGCTGGCGCGGGTGTCGCTACTATTTCAGTTTCGAGCGGCGACCGCGCGCGGCTGCGGTTCTTGCGAGAAGTGCTGCGTTTTCTGCAATTGAGTGATTACAGGCTTGAATTTTCAAACGTAAGCTTGAATTTAATTAAATAAATTATGTATCTGATGGGCGGTTAGAACAAAAAGCGAAAGAAGAACAATATTTGATTGCGATAGTAATTAAAAGGTAGCGGAATGTAGCTGGATGAGGAAGGCTGAGGACCGAGTGTGATGGCGCTCTTTAGGGGAGGCCTATGTCCAACAGTGGAGGTCCACAGGCTGATGATGATGACGGTGATGAATAATAATTAAAAGATTGGTACGAGGTTAGACGTGTGTAGTCTTGCACGATACTTCAAGCTAGATGATGACTTAGGCTGAGATCTTTAAAATGAACTTTGAATGCTCAGACTTTTTGACAGACTTAACTGACAGAGACATAATTATGTCTCGTTTTAAGTGTCCTAAGTTGCTCTTTACTGCTGTCTCGATGAATTTACATTGTTTTGGTTTCACCAATACTAATTATTTTAGTGTTTAAACTATCGTGAGTGATTTCCATTATACATTATATAACACAACGGCTTTACTCACGTGTTAAGTCGATGTTAGCCCGACTAGTTTGGAACCCATCCGGGGTTCATTTTCACAGGGACTCAGTTCGCGCACGCGTTGCGGTTGAGACAGAAAGCGGTTGAACAGCGGTTCAGTCTCAACCGCAACGCTTGCGCGAACTGGGTCCTTGTGAAAATGAACCCGTAGGGGTTCGAAACTAGTCGGGCTACTGTCGACTTAACACGTGAGTAAAGCCGTTGTGTGATTTATGTATAATACTAATGTATTATACATATAATACCTATAGGTAATCATCTTACTCAGGATAATTATATCATGAGTAAGATGATGCTATAAGAGAGGTTCCTCACCTCACTCTTTCTGCATGCTGCTGCTTGAGCCTGATCTGCGTGAGGAGCCCCACCAGCAGCTCGTCCACGTTGTGGTTGATGCCAACTGACGTCTCGATGAATTTGCATTCGTAAGATGTGGCCAGCGCTTTACCCTCTGAATAACAAAATACAAAAAACATGAGAGATCAGTATCCAACATGTTGATTTTCAGGGTTCCGTATCCGAAGGGCGCCAACGGGACTCTATTACTAAGCTTCCACTGTCCATCCGTCCGTTCGTCTGCCAGCGGACAACCCTCCACCTCCCATGGCCTCACCAACCTCTCGGTTGTATGGGCCGAATTGCGGGAGGGCGCCCGTTCGGTACTTGCTCTTGGCGTTTTCCCGGGGCCTCCTCCTTGTTCCTTATGTTCAATCTCCCCCCTTGCGGACGTGACTAGCACAGCTGAGATCCCCGATGCTGCTCCTCTGTAGTTCCGACCTGGCACCTGTACGCTCCGAGCTGCTTCGCGTCTCATAAACCGTAATAGGTAGAGAAGTGAATCTATCTTCTTCTAAATATATAAAAGAGAAATACCACTCACTCACTGACTGACTGACAGACTGACTAATCACGAAATCTCAGAAACTATAAAGCCTACAAACTTGAAATTTGGAAGGTAGGTTCTTTCTAGGACGTAGGTGTCAGCTAAGAAACGGTTTGAGAACATCCCCCCCTAAGGGGGTGAAATGGGGGGTGGAAGGTTGTATGAAAGTCCTATGTTTTTGGAGTTAGAGACGTGAAAATCGACATTTAGGTTATTAGCTTTAAATAATAAAAATCTGTATAATTCAATTTGGGAAATTCCCACCTTAAGGGTGGTAAAATAGGGGGGGAAAGTTTTTATAGAAAAGTTTTAATTATTGTTATTTTTACTTGAAATTTGAAATCAGTGTTTCTAGGGGGTAGGTATCAGATAAGAAATGATCTAACTAAATTCACTCCCTAAGGGGGTGAAATGAGGGTTGAAAAGTTATAGGAAAATCCTATGTTTTTGAAGTTAGAGATATGAAAATTGGCATTTAGGTATTCTGGGTTCCGTGCCTTAAGGTGAGACTGAGTGAGTAGGTAAGTGAGGCCTTTTGCAGCGGGAAAATTTCAGATCTCATGAGAAACCAGAAATTTTACGCGGACGAAGTCGCGGGCAACTGCTACTATTATACATATAAGTGAAGTTTTACAAAATGTGTGTTTCTATTGCTGCTATAACAACAAATAATAATAATTTCAAAATGGCCGCCATGTAAATTAAAAAAGATTAAAAAGTGTAATTTTTTATAAAAAAAAATTATATAATTTTTTATACAATGGTACGGAGCCCTTCGAGTGCGTGTCCGACTCGCACTGAGCCGATTATATTTTAGCTCAGGCGCCTGCACTACATTCATAAATCGTTAGGTACCTATTACAGAATTGCTAGCATTGTTAACGTAGACACCAGCAATGCAAATTATCGACTTGACGAAGGGGACTTCAAATAAAATAAAAAAGGAGAGGAAATAAAAAAGAACAGATCACAAAGGCAGAATTACCGCGCATTGTGAAATGTTTGGAGAGGATTCGAAGCCTATTTGAGACCCCACTCCACCTCTGTAACAGATTTTGCCAAATTAATTGCTGAATTTCAATTTTAAAAAACCGGCCAAGTGCGTGCCGCCACGCGCAGTGTAGGGTTCCGTGATTGCCCATCACAATAATAGCTGTTTTACTAGGAGATCGACTTCGCGGACAGACCGATGGAACGGCGAATCTAGAAGTGTTTCTAATTGACTACGGAACCATAAAAAGGATTTTTGGAAATTCTAGCCCCAAAGGAGTTAAACAGGGGTTGAGAATTTGTAACAAAAGGCCGTATTTTTCAAGTTAGTTTTATCCATAAAAATTGGTCTGCCAATCCGCACTTAGCCAGCGTGGTGGAGACCCGTGCTCTGTAGTGAACCAGCGATGGGTGAAAATTATGATGATGATAATGATGAAATATATTTCTACGGCTAATTATTATCAAGCGGGTCAGTTCGCGCACGCGTCGCGTTTAAGAAGAGTCTTAAACGCGACGCGTGCGCGAACTGACCCGCTTGATAAAGGATGGGTTCGAAACTAGTCGGGCTAACGTCGACTGGATACGTGAGTATAGCCGTAGAAATATATATATATATATATTATAAATATATATATATATATTAGTTTAAACACTAAAATAATGATGAAAATTGGTATTATAGAGCTTTCGTTTGAAAAAAAGAAATATCTCGGTATGTGTTTCAGGATTTTTGAAAATTGTTTGTTGGTTTCTCCTTCAAACACGATGGACTTCAAACCGCAAAGGAGCGGCGTGTTATTTTCACAGTTAATACCTGGAGGGTGAGAGGCTAGTATAGAATAGAATAGAATAGAATGTTTTTTTATTCATGTAAACTTTTTAAAAGTGCTTATGAAGAGTCAGCTTATGAATAGTCGCGGGCATCAGCTAGTACATAATAATCCATATCCATACTAATATTATAAATGCGAAAGTATGTCTGTCTGTCTCTCTGCCCGTCTGTCTGTCTGTCTGCTAGCCTTTCACTCCCCATCCGTTCAACCGATTTTGACGAAATTTGGTACAGCGATAGCTTGCATTACGGGGAAGGACATAGGCTACTTTTTATTCTGGAAAATCAAAGAGTTCCCACGGGAATTTTAAAAACCTAAATCCATGCGGACGAAGTCGCGGGCATCATCTAGTATTAAGATAAATTGGAAATATTTATTGATTTCTATTAGTATAAGAATCCAATTTCCTTCCCCGCGTTACATTACTCGTGTTCCATCGATTTTCGTTCAATTTATTTGAACCGTACCTACCCATCATATTATCTATCTGCCCAGGATCGAACCTCCGACCCGCCGAACAACTTATAAATGCTAAAAAATAAATAATACTCAATAGTAATTGTAACTAAAGATACTTTGCGCTTAGACAGACTATTTGAATTGTAAATTTCTTTCGCAGTCGGTGTTACTTAGTTATGTAGAAAGAGATTCAGATACAGAATAAATAGGAATAAATTACAGAGATAAAAAACGGTCAAGTGCGAGTCGGAATTCCGTACCATCGTACTTGTACGATCTTGATGTACCTAACACTTTTATGTAGAACACATGTGATTTAATTTTTCCGTGAACACATTTTAATTACGGCTACAAGCCAAGATGGCAGGCCTTAGCCGGTAAAATCCCGGCTAAAAGATCGCCACCAGGGTACAAAGTTGTCCAGCGTCCCACCAGTGGCGTGCAGGTCATAAAGGCATAAATGCACTGCTTACCCCAGTTGTAATGGCTCAATGCACATTTTTCATTATGACCAGCCAGTATTACTAACAGGTTCTCACCTAACTAATGCCTACCCTGGCTTCAAACCCTGTGCACGCCACTGCGTCCCACCCGGGTAAGAAGGCCAAGCCTCGAGGCCCGTACCGCCGCGCCGCCGGAGATGGTTCGTACATCATTTTTTTGGGATGAAACCACAAATTCGCATTTTTCAAGGTTTTTTTAAGGTACTTTTGCTGTAAGACCTATCTACCTGCCAAATGTAATGATTATTATAGGTCAAAAGGAAGTATACTATAGGTTTTCTTGACAGGCACAACAGACAGACGGACAGATGGACAGACAGACAGACAACAAAGTAATCCTATAAGGGTTCCTTTTTTCCTTTTGAGATATGGAACTCTAAAAAAGTTAATATCAAAAACTGAAATTCAAAATCGGGAATTTGAATTGGTAATTATTTCGAAATGAAGTAAGTAAACAGTGGGGCCGGGAAAATGTTGTAAATCTCGTAATCCGGATAGATGGGTAAATTGAATGTAAATACGGGCCTAGTTAGAGGCTACGACGTGGGTTGGACCCTTTCCGCTTACTTTATAGGTCCTTGTTCCTTAGCGGGATTTTTTTTTTTTTTTTAAAGAATATTAGCCATGTTAAATGACTAATATTCCCCTTTCCTCTCCAACTAAGCGTCAAGCTTGTGCTAGGAGTAGGTACGACAATAGTGCAACGGGCGGGGTTTGAACCGTCGACCTTTCGGTTTTCAGTCCACTCCTTTACCGATTGAGCTATTGAGGCTGATAATGAGGCTAATAATGGCCTGAAAATCTGTATTTGCTACGTCCAGTACCCGTAGTACAAGATTTTACGTCTCACCAAACGAAACCAAATTCGAGAGTCGAAATACTTCCGCGTTACAGTAAACTGGATCTTAAATGCCTTGTGTTAAAGCTCACGTTTGTCTACACTTCTACAGCCAGCGCTCCAAGCGGAAACATTGCAAAATTAAAATCAGTGGCATTGAATATTTGACTTCAATTCAAGGCTGTTTAGGTCCATTTTACTGTAACTCGGAAGTATTTCGACTCTCGAATTTGGTTTGGTTTGGTGAGGCGTAAAATCTTGTACTACGGGTACTTGTTCCTTAGCGGGAAAATTAATGACCTGAAAATCTGTATTTGCTACGTCCTGAATCTATTTATCTGAGAACGCCCGCATGGCAAGATACCCACATAACACGAGAACAGAAACTACAAAAATATGAGAATCGTCATCAACCCTTCGCTGGCTTACTACTGAGCACGGGTCTCCTCTCAGAGTGAGAAGAATGCAGTCACAGATTCGGCCATAGTCTACCACGCTAGCCAAGTGCAAATTGGCAGACTTCACTCATCTTTCACAACATGATGGAAAACTCTCAGGCGTGCAGGTTTCTTCAAAATGTTTTCCTTCACCGTTAAACTTTTAACTTTTAATTGCTTTTCAGAAAATTTAGAGGTGCGTGCCCGGGATCGAACCCCCAACCTCCCGGATATCAACGATCCTTAGTTACAATACAATATATACCACTCAAAATCAAATCAAAAATTGAATCCATCGCGAGCATAACTCGGTTAGTATGTGACACACGGACTTACATGATTGAATTATGCATACATGGCACTTGCGAGTAATCTAGTAGTGAAGTTGTCTCGCTGTATACCTATCTACCTCGATGCGATGCGGGCGATAGAGAGATATGTGCGGAGTTTCTCTACGTGATCAAATCAGACATGAGGAGATCCGTAGGAGAACTAGAGTAACCCACATAGCTCAACGGGTTGCGAAGCTGAAGTGGCAACAAGTCTCAAAAGTGAATTTAAGTGTAGTGCTCTAATGGCGACCTCGCACCGGAAGACGCAGCGTTGGAAGCCGGCCGCTGGATTCAGGCGGCGCAAGAACGTGGCGTGTGGATGTGGAATTCTCTAAAAGAGACCGCGAGCAGTGGACGTCTATCCGTTGTTGATGATGATGATGATGATGATGATGATGATACCTACCTTCTCGCCGGAGGATTACCTAAGTACGTCGTTCCGTTGGACTTATCAGTTCTAATTAATATCGTTTATGACAGTTTTGGAGCCAAAACATAAACTTTTATCGCCAATTCGTAGTTTGATCGCTTTCCGGAAACTAAAAGTTTGACTCCGCACGTTAGATTATTGTGGACATTCTATCGGTTTTTCGAACTATGTGCCCTGTCCATTGCCAAGTATTAACACCCCCCTCCAATACGGGTTTTATAGTCTTGGGAGACCCTAATGAATCACATAGTATATTTAGGTACACTTGTAACATTCACTTAGTTTATAGCTAGCTTAATTAATCACCTAGTATATCTCACTTAATTATTTTTATATCATCGTCCAATGTTTACTCTGAATCCTCCCTATCCTGACTGACCTGACCTACCTGACTATTCATAAGCACTTTTAAAAAGTTTACATGAATAAAAAAACATTCTATTCTATTCTATTCTCCCCAACATCTTCTCTCCCTGTCACCCGTCAACGTCAACTGTCTCGTGACAGATGACAGCCATTGCTGTGTGCTTGTGTTGCCAACACAAGTAACCCGCTGAGCTATGTCGGTAACTCCCCTAAAAGTCTCATACTACCGAGTACCCTTAGGCTTTTCAGTGTAATAGGCGGATCCTTACCATCAGTCGGCACAACCCTGGACCGCGCCAAGTCCGCCTTGTTCCCCACCAGGATGACGGCTCGCCTGGTGGTGTGGCCAGCAGCCCAGAGAGTCTGCAACCTTCGCTCCGCCTCCGCAAAGCTGGCTCGGTCTGCTGTCGAGTAGACTACACAGTAGCCATGCGCAGCTCCTTCCGACTAACGACAAAATAGAATGTGTCAATTTTAGCCGCCAAAATTCTAAAAAATTTCAGCTCGTCGATTCCGGAAAAGCCGCTTCAATTATTATTACAATCGCAATATTGTTGTGATGTGAGTTTATTGGTATTGTTGCTGCAACGATACAGTGTAGATAGTGAGCGAGAGTCGAATGTCGGCCAATCAAATGAAATTAATGTTGATGGACCGACAAACAGTTAACACTATTTGGCTTAGTAATGTAAATCTCGAAAAAAGATTGTTTAAAGATTTAGACAAACGGAGTGCATTACTGCAACATTGCAGTTGTCATATAACTGCATCAAAACTGTCAACCGACTGCGTAGTCCGCGTACCGTCAGCGTGCAGTTATAGAACAGGATGGTACACAGTGTAAACTGCAACTGCAGATTGCAATTGCATTGCAAATTTTATGTTAATTACTGTATAACTGCATACAAGCAGAAGAGCAATTTGGCAATTCAAACACAGGCCGTCTGTATAATCCCTTATTATATGTAATGGAAATTATTATTTATCTACTACTTAGCTTATTTCCGCGACTTCGTTGGCATGGACCACACAAATTTCAAACCCCTATTTTACCCCCTTAGGGGTTGAACTTTTAAAAATCCTTCTTTAGCGGATGTCTACATCATAATAGCTATCCGCATGCCAAAAAGCCCGATCCGTTCAGTAGTTTGAGCTGTGCGTTGATAGATCAGTCAGTCAGTCAGTCAGTCTCCTTTTCCTTTTGTATATAAATATACCTAAAGATAAACCAGCACATAGAACTCACGATTACATTGTCTGGAGGAGAATCCAGGAACGTGATCTCAGACTCGTCGCCCGCCAGCAGCACACAAACGGACTTCTCACCAGATTCGTCATCTGTAATTATGTAAGAAGAAATATATATTGATTTAAAAGTATATACTTATTATATAATTATATTCTGTTTTCATGCAAACCTTTATAATATATGCGTACTCTTGAGGTTGAATTCTCTGTGTTTTTTGCTGACATAATCTTTAACTCAAGTTTTTTAACATCGTGCTGAGTTGAATAAAACAATAGTCTGCTGTACTTTTAACAGTTCACTGATCTTAACTGATATGTGGACAAACTTTTTATCGACGCCAGTTAAACTGCCCACTCAGCGATGTCTAGATCGATGTATGTAGTTACAGAGTTCAAAGCGTGACTGCGCTCTATATCCTTAATGATCAAATTTCATGCTTCGATGTTCAGTTTTGATACGTTTTAGAGACTTTGAGGGATGTAAATATTGTTGCCATGATTGTTGTTTTAGATTGATTGAATGAAATAATTTTTATTTTTTAGTGTTAAGATTATAACACAAAAAATTATATTATTGGACGCAACTGTTGGAAAAAAAAAATATAATTGCAAATCGGTCTAGAAACCTTCAACTAATCGATGTACGTAAAAAAACGGTCTTTTTTTTAAAAACAGAGATAGCGGGCAAACGAGCAGGCGGGTCACCTGATGTTAAGTGATTACCGCCGCCCATGAACATTTGCAGCACCAGAGGAACTGCCAATGCGTTGCCAGCCTTTTAGGAATTTGTTGGTCCGCCCCTTGAATAACCCCACTGAATCTGTCTGAATCTGTCTGGTCTGAATTATTGAGAACCATCTCCTTTTTGGAAGTCGGTTAAAAATCAAAGAGTTCTTATGGGATTTTTAAAAAACTTACGCGGCCGAAGTGGTGAACACCATTTAAGTTCTACCTACATATTAAATAGGTATGTTTCAAAACTGGAGTCTTAATATACTGTAGTGAGGTAATTATTCGTATTTATTTACCCTTCAGAGTCATGATTAGCCAAATTGGTTTGGGATTCTGTTTGAAATTCTTTGATCCCTGATGAAAGCGATTAAACCCAATTTCCGAAACGTTTAACATCAAATTAAAGTCATCGCATCAAACATGTTGATGTGGAAAAAGGGCCCAACTTGAAATAAGCTATGTAGTTAATTTTATGGCTAATTTTCAGTGTCTCAGTCAAGAGGCGTGCAGGTCTTCTCACGATATATTTTCCTTCACCGTCAAAGCACCGCATTTAATTTAACATGGATCAGCCCTACACAGTGACAAAAATTTTGAAGACAAATATTAGGAATCTGGACATGATCTATTGTAGGGACTTCCACACTCTACGGTCTTGCACAGCCTGAATGTAGCGGCTCCATGCGACTTGTTCGGTGTCTTATGTCTACCTAGTGGAGAGTCAAAGTCAAAGCCAAATGATTTTCTCAAAATCCATATCCATACTTAATATTAGGCAATTAGCGATAAGGCCGCTAATTGTATGTTCTTCTTTTACATGTTTCTTTTTGTGTCTTTTCTCTTTAAACTAATATTATAAATGCGAAAGTGTGTCTGTCTGTCCGTCTGTCTGACTGCTAGCTTTTTACGGCCCAACAGTTTAACCGATTTTGATGAAATTTGGTACAGAGTTAGCTTACATCCCGGGAAAGGACATAGGCTCCCTTTTATCCCGGAAAGATTTTCTACAAATTAAAGAGTTTCTACAGGATTTTAAAAAACCTACATCTATCTACGAGGACGATGTCGTGGGAATCATCTAGTAGGTAATAAATTACACTTTTTGACAGTCGGTTGTTGCATTTGTAAGATGATGATGTTATAGTGGTGATAATTTTTACGCAAACTTAAAACTAAAGCTACTGAGTGTTCTGAACGCGCCCAGGTCTGAGTTTTCCAAAGATGCGTTTTCCAGTGCGAGGTCACATGCCAAGGTCAAAGTAGCAGATTTTCCCCATAATTCTTTCGGAGCAGGTGACTAATTTGAAATTGACTAATTGCATAATTTGAAATTTTTGTGTTGAGTATTTTGTTATTCCTAAATAGTGAGTAACGCCCTTTTGCTTGTTCTAGATATCGCTAGAAAGAAAGTGAAGTAACCTGATAGCTCTCAAAGTCAACAATTTGCTAAGAGATTGCTTTTGAATTCTGGCGTTGTTTGGTTACACTGACAAAGATTATCTTTGTATCTTTACACCAAAATAGTAGTAGACTTAGACTTGATTGAAGAACATTCCTTACCTATGCTAGTGTCATAAGCGTGCAGGTACTCTGACGTCATGAACTGCCCCACCAGGCTGGACTTGCCGACGCCAGGGCCTCCTAGCACCAGGACTCGGTACGTGCTGAGGCCGGCTGAAGAGTCCCTGGTGAAACAGAATGTTTAGCTTACTCCAGATTTGGTTCAATCTCAACTTTCAATTTTAGTATCAGGTCAAATCCATACTAATATTATAAATGCGAAAGTGTGTCTGTCTGTCTGTCTGTGTGTCTGTCTGTCTGTCTATCTGTCTGTCTGTCTATCCGCTAGCTATTCACGGCCCAACAGTTCAACCGATTTTGATGAAATTTGGTACAGAGTTAGCTTGCATCCCGGGGAAAGAATAGGCTACTTTTTATCCCGGAAAATCAAAGAGTTCCCACGGGATGTTTAAAATCCTAAATCCACGCGTACGAAGTCGCGGGCATCAGCTAATTGTGAATAATTTATCGAGCTGAGTAGTGAGTAGGTATATCATCTAATCTTTCACATAACAGCATTTAGTGCATCAGATAAATTGTGTCTGTTACCTAGAAGACGCCAAGGAGCACGGAGCAGACGCTCTGGTCACAGCTTCGGTACTCGATGCGCTAGATGCTACTGATGTATTGGATCGTGATCTTCTCGATCGTAACGAATCGCCTCTGTTTATTACGCCTTTACCTGGTAAAAATTAAAAAAAAAATTAAAAAAAAAATTTAAATTAAAAAAGTGTTCATTACAAGTTACTCCCACTTAATCTGCTGGTGCTTTAGTTAAAATATTATAGAGTTGTAGATGAGTTGTTGACAAGATTACTAAGTTAAGTTTTAAATTGTTATCCACAAAATGTCTTTGCACACAAAATCTAAACTAAATTAAATCGATAGCTTTAAATCTAGAGCTACCATCTTACGGAGTGAGTCAATATTCTCTGCTCCTTAGATAGAGGTCTTTACTATCCCTGTAATAGATTTTTTGTATTTTTTTTGTATTGTTATACGCACTAGACGGGTCGTTTCAAACGTAATAAAAATTGCTGGCTGTGTTTGGTTTTGCTACCTTGTATAGGTACTCAATGCAGAGTCGTACTAATTTTGAAAGCTTCCTAGAATAGGGACGAGTTTTGTTTGAAATAGCCTTAATATAGGTTCTAATTTAGTTTAATGGGAAATAGCAATCTAGATCTCTCATTTTAGTTTAGCATTTGTGTAAAACAGAATTAGCACGACCCTTCCCCGCGATAAAATATAGCATTACTTTTATATTTAAATATGTGACGAGTTACTTATGTCAGTTAGTAATAATTTCATTAGAACAGCGTTGCCTACAAGACGTCTGTATTGTCAACAAAATTCTGAATTAAGATATTCTCTCTTGTTTGATGACTATAATATAACGTGAGGATAAGATGGATACCAGTAAGCTTAGTACGAGATTTTATGTCTCACCAACGTTAATAGTATTCGAGTGTCGAAAACCTTTCGCGTTATAGTAAACTGGATCTTAACTGCCTTGTTTTAAAGCTCAAGTTTGTCTATACAGCCCAGCTACAGCCAGCGCTCCAAGCGGAAAAGTTACGAAATTAAAATAAGTGGCACTTTAATTCAAGGTTCTTTAGGTCCATTTTACTTTGACGTTATTGTGTTTCGACTCTCGAATTCTAGCAACGTTTGGTGAGACGTAAAATCTTTTACTAAGCGTACTGAAGGAAATTTCATTAGGAAGTGAGAACAGGAAGCGCCGCACACGTATTCATGCCACGTTAATTACGACACAGTTCAAAGCGACTGCGGTGTCAATTAATTAAGACTAATACCACCCAAAGCAGGTGTGAATTTCTGGAATATGAGGAGCTGGAAACAAAACGGTGTACTTTGATTGGGTATTTTCCTACTTTTGAATTTGATAAATATTATACTTTGTCATAAACTAGGATAAAAACAATGACGTACGCTGAAAAAAATATTAAAATCCAACAAAAATTTACAAAGTTACAGGCATTTTAATTTTGGAGTGAGAGGGTCTTCTAGCCCTTTCTCGCAAAACGAAAATTTGTATGAAACCGCACGAAGCTACTATGGCATCAGTAAGGTGTGACGTCAAAATTCTATATCGCTATCTCTGTCTAATCAGAAATATTTAAATGCTTATAACTTTTTTGTTATTTGATCGATTTAATTACCTAGTTTTTTCAGTTTACGTCATTATTTTTATCCTAGTTTATAATAAAGTAATAAAAAATTTGAAGTTGACCTAGAATCATGAAATTTGGCAGGTAGGTAGGTCTCACAGTAGACATTAGGGGAAAAATCTGAAAACCGTGAATTTTTAGTTACATCACACAAAACAAATTAAATTGTGTTCATCCACAAATATTGCTATTTTCAACTTTCAAAGTAATATTACTATAGTAAGTGGGGTATCATATTATGAAAGGGCTTTACTTGTAGGGTGACATGGTAAACAGTGAACCACTAAAATTTCGAACATTTATAGATCCACCGTACGTGAATGTAGTTAAGTACTATTGGCATTAGACGAAAGGTAATTTATTAAACTTGTGTTTTGCATATCAATTTCAGCACTAATTGTAATAGTTTATAGGTAATATTGTTTTATTTAAAAGATGGCGAATGGTTCACTGTGTACCAGTATATGTACACAGTGAATCAGGGGGTGAGTCGACAGTGAACCAATGTGTACACAGTGAATCATCATTTTAATTACCTACATTTGTCACATATCTAAAAATATTTATTGATATAAATGTCGTTAAATAAAACTACAGTAAAGTAATATTTAATCATTTCTTTATATATTTGTATTCTCTAGCAACAATCACATAAAATCAGTACAAAAAACAAACTAGTAGAGAGTAGATACTAATTTAACTTACAAATCTAATTACATTTATTACATTATTATTTTAAATTACATTCTTGTGCTGCTTTGTGTACCTATACTCATTCCGTTCTTTATAAGATCTACAGCTTTTTTCATGTCTTTTGCATCACGTCCGCCAATTTTTCGATTTTTTACTGTAGTTCGACACATTCTAAAACAAAAAGATTACTATTATTATATTAAGTATTAGATCTTCTATTAACGCCATGTTCATAACAATCACAGTTGAAAGTTAATGCATAAATTGTATCGGACATAATGAACAAAGTGATTGGTACACAGTCTAGTGAGTGAACCATGGTTCACTGTGTACCCTACGATTTTGAGCCACTGTGTGCAGACACCACTTTCTAACCTATAAGGTTATATAACTATTAAACATACCAAATTCAAGGGATATTTATATATCTAGGTTATTAAGGAACAATTACTTTACACATGGAAACAGTGCAATATAATGTTGCTAAATATACAACGATTCTAGAAAGAAAATAAATGAAAACACGTGTACTTACTTTTTTTGGCTCCAAGGACAAAACCATACACTGTGCCACCGTTACGGGCGGGAGAGCGCCGTCGACTGGGGAGTGCGGGAGGTGGTAGAAGGCAAATTGTTTCGCGTTTGCAGTACGGTTTAGCAACGTCGCGTTTTTGAGATATGAGTGGTGGTGCACTGTGTACTACTGGGCCACTGTTTACCACCTGACCCTACATTCTAAAACAGATTTTTATTTATTTTCAGGCATAATAGTTTTTGATTTATCGTGCTAAATGTCGATAAAATACGATTGTAGTACGGAACCCTCAGTGTGCGAGTCTGACTCGCACTTGGCCGGTTTATTTAGTGAGAGGAAAGCTTACCAGTAATACTAAAATGTCTCAGTCTATAGTACTCCTCTTCTACGCCAGTGTTGGGCATAGATGCCACTCTGGCGCGTTGCTGCGGCAGGCCCAGCAGCTGTCTCTCTCCCGTCCGCGACCTTTGCGCTTTGACTGACTGAGAGCGCGAATGGTGCGGACTTCCATACCTGGGAAAGTAAAAAAGATAGTTATCATTCAAGAAGTTAGTATTATCATTGTCATATTTATCACAAACAGCTGGATAGTCCCTTGAAAAAGACAGTACAGGTTATCACCATATCAACCGATAGACGTCCACTGCTGGACACAGGTCCTTTGTAGGGACATCCGCTTGAATCCAGCGGCTCCTACCGGTAAAGCGGTGTCGCCACGCGATTTAGCGTTCCGGTACGATGCTGTGTAGAAACCAAAGGGGCATGGATTTAATAGCTCATACCCCTTCCAGGTTAGCCCGCTTCTATCTTAGACTGCATCATCACTTACCACCAGGTGAGATTGCAGTCAAGAGCTAAGTTGTTTCTAAATAAAAAAAAGTACTACACGCGCTTCGTCAGCGGAATTTATTGAGCTTGTACTTGTTTAGTTCAGAATTGCAGCTAATCGTGCTATTTGCAACATCCTCCATTAAATGTAGTTTCTCTAGAATACAATAGGAGAGTTTTCAGGGGTTGAAAATTAATCAACCTGCCTTTTATGCAACTCTGGCGTCTACGTTCCGTTTCAGGTAAAGCTATGCCACATTGGGAGCGAAGGGAAATAAATGAAACTAAGTTCTTTACTTCTTTTACTCGCTTAAGGGCTTATTACACCTTCCTAAATCTTACGTCCTAAATGGTATAGTTAGGTACCGTCAAACTAGCTAACTTTATAGTTACCGTCAAACTAGCCAACTTTGCCACTCAATTACTTGATTAATTAATTGAGTGGCAAATTAATTAATTGATACTTTGCCCAAAAAGCAATTTATAAGCAAATGCGCTTTGTATTTATTTTGATAAATTAACATTTAAACCAAAATTTGTTCGATTTTGATGGCGGGCAAAGTAATCCGGACTTTCAGCCAACATTGCCCACATCGATCTCACATCGATTTTTCATCCAAAATAACTCGTAAAAATACGTGGTAAATTAAACTACTTGACGGTTCAAAAGCACTTGTAAAAAGTTTACTTGAATAAAACATATTCTATTCTATTCTATTCTTACAAGAGCCTACGTCCAGCAGTGGACGTGTATCGGTTGAAGATATTTCAGTGACGAGAGTTCAAGCACAAATGAGCCTGCGGTTAATTCCACGTGATGTGGATAAGCGAGGAAGATTGATCCCCGGCAGCGGGACGGGCGGGAGTTAATTGCCCGTGAATAATTTACCTCGCATTAATTACTGGTGACAAACTGGCATGTCATTACGCCGGTATTTAAAACAAAGAAAATAATATAATGTACAAAAAGTTGCGTGTATCCGGCGTTGCTTATTTCACTTACAAGGCTCTCTTGGCACTTGAATGACATTGACAGGGGGGCGCTGTTGGAGAACAACCCACCAACCTCGCGGTTATATGGGCCGAAACGCGGGAGGGCGCCCGTTCGATAGGTACTTGCTCGGTGGCTCTGCGAGTATTCTTGGCACCATTCCACGTGGGCATGATTTGTATAGTAATTAGATAAGGCTACCTTTAAGTTTTTAACCGACTTCAAAAAAAGGAGGAAATAAAAATTTTTTACAAAAAAAATAAAAACCGACTTCGATACACAAACACTAAAATTGAAAAATAATTTAATTTATTACCGAATATATTATGTATACAAGAGTTAATATAGTTCCATAATAATATTTTTTGGGGTCGGTGCCAATGAGGTGCCATTGTGGAGTCTCATAAAAATATGAAGTCTAGACGATTCGCGCAGCTAAAGCTAATTGGCACCGGCACCAAAAAGTATTATTATGGAACTATATTAACTCTTGTATACATAATAATATATTCGGTAATAAATTAAATTATTTTCAATTTTTTGTGTTTGTGTATCGAAGTCGGTTTTTATTTTTTTTGTAAAAATTTTACTGTATTATTTTCATTTAAAAAAAACAGACATATTTTTACTGTAATATCCGGTCATAATAATATATTATTAAATAATTAATATCATGGAAAAAAATGACGAAAACATTTAGTGTTTTTCATCGCCAATTTTCTCTATCAAAACTAAGTACCTACTAAGAAATACTTTGAAATAAATACAAACGTTTTCTGTCGTCAAATTAACGCCGAAATTAGCAATTATGATAAGTATCGCTTTTAGTGTTTAATTATTTCACCAGATTGTTGCCACGTTGCTATTTGTCACGAAACATTTGTAAATATCACAAATATAATGTACAAATTAATTGCTTATTATTCGGAGTTTTTAAGCCTTAATTACAAAGGTTATCAGGTTCCCTATTCCTAAGCCTCCGCTGTCCCGCTCTTTGCCCATCTGTCTGTCCGTTTGTCTGCCAGCGAGATGTGCCTATCTCATGAAGCGTAATAAGAAGAGAGTTGAAATTTTCACAGAATGTGTATGCCGGCACAGCCGTATTTTAATTATAACAGGATGCACATTAAACAAAACGGAAATGCGCCACCTAGTGGCAAGAAGACAACATTGTATTTTCCCGGCGCGCTTTTACAGAGATCATGACGCGTGGTCTTTTTATTTGAGCAGCCTGACTCAAAGAAAGAGTCAAGACTCACTTCTTAGTTAGCATTGTCTAGTCTCATGGTATAGACGTTGTTATCATGATTCATTATTATTGACGGTGTGTATAGTTGAGGGTAGTTGGTGATATCTCTCGTAGTGTGCGAGAATAATGTTAGTGCGCCCAAGAAGGCTCGGTTAATCTAATATGTTGTAATCCTGAATCCGTTTTCATAATTATCTTTTTTTTATCTTCTAAAAGGCGTTTTCAGTCTTTCCTACATGTATTTGTATCGGCTCTAAGTATATCAACAATATCTAATGGCGGCCATGCAGATTAAACAAAATTAAAACACACAAATAGTGTTATATTATCTTGTACTAACCACCACGAAAGGTTTATGCCTCTATCTAATCTAAATAATTTATTATTGTTAACTAGTAGATGCCCGCGACTTCGTCCGCGTGGATCTAGATTTTTTAAAATCCCGTGGGAACTCTTCAATTTTCCGGGAAAAAAGTAGCCTATGTCCTTCCCCGGGATATAAGCTAACTTTGTCAACAAATTTCATCCAAATCGGTTGAACGGTTGGGCCGTGAAAAGCTAGCAGACAGACAGACAGACAGACACTCTTTCGCATTTATAATATTAGTATGGATAGGTATACGATATATTAGAGTAATCTGTACACTGTCGCATTAGGACTCCCCTGTCAGGACAGTGTACAGTTTGGTATATTAATAAATAATAAATAATCTACACTAATATTATAAAGAGGAAAACTTTGTTTGTTTGTTTGTTTGTTTGTTTGTTTGTTTGTTTGTTTGTTTGTTTGTTTGTTTGTTTGTTTGTTTGTTTGTACTGAATAGGCTCAAAAACTACTGGACCGATTTTAAAAATTCTTTCACCATTCGAAAGCTACATTATCCACGAGTAACATAGGCTATATTTTATTTTGGAAAAAAATAGGGTTCCGTAAGATATTTGGGTTTTTCGGACACAAGGTGTAAAAAATCAACCAGAAAAGTTACTTATTTTGCGTACGCTGCCTAAACTATAAAAGATAGAACCATAAAATGTTCTAATTAATTGTAGATCTTATAAATATCTACAAAAAAGTCCGCGACACACTATACCCATCTATGTCGAGTGAGGCACAGCAACCATTTTTTTATTTAAAAATCTTGAATTTTTTTTGGACTACATTTAAACGCGTTTATTTTACTCATGCTATTAATCCTTATCAAAAAAAATGATTTCATCACTAAGAACAGTTTATGGAGATAATATTTGGTCTTTGAATGATTAAAATTGGACGTTTGGTTTTGAAGTTATGGCGAAATTAAAATATTACAATTTCTGCTGCACGGCCCGTTGTCTACACTATCTACACTAATATTATAAAGAGGAAAACTTTGTTTGTTTGTTTGTTTGTTTGTTTGTTTGTTTGTTTGTTTGTACTGAATAGGCTCAAAAACTACTGGACCGATTTTAAAAATTCTTTCACCATTCGAAAGCTACATTATCCACGAGTAACATAGGCTATATTTTATTTTGGAAAAAAATAGGGTTCCGTAAGATATTTGGGTTTTTCGGACACAAGGTGTAAAAAATCAACCAGAAAAGTTACTTATTTTGCGTACGCTGCCTAAACTATAAAAGATAGAACCATAAAATGTTCTAATTAATTGTAGATCTTATAAATATCTACAAAAAAGTCCGCGACACACTATACCCATCTATGTCGAGTGAGGCACAGCAACCATTTTTTTATTTAAAAATCTTGAATTTTTTTTGGACTACATTTAAACGCGTTTATTTTACTCATGCTATTAATCCTTATCAAAATAAATGATTTCATCACTAAGAACAGTTTATGGAGATAATATTTGGTCTTTGAATGATTAAAATTGGACGTTTGGTTTTGAAGTTATGGCGAAATTAAAATATTACAATTTCTGCTGCACGGCCCGTTGTCTACACTATCTACACTAATATTATAAAGAGGAAAACTTTGTTTGTTTGTTTGTTTGTTTGTTTGTTTGTTTGTTTGTTTGTACTGAATAGGCTCAAAAACTACTGGACCGATTTTAAAAATTCTTTCACCATTCGAAAGCTACATTATCCACGAGTAACATAGGCTATATTTTATTTTGGAAAAAAATAGGGTTCCGTAAGATATTTGGGTTTTTCGGACACAAGGTGTAAAAAATCAACCAGAAAAGTTACTTATTTTGCGTACGCTGCCTAAACTATAAAAGATAGAACCATAAAATGTTCTAATTAATTGTAGATCTTATAAATATCTACAAAAAAGTCCGCGACACACTATACCCATCTATGTCGAGTGAGGCACAGCAACCATTTTTTTATTTAAAAATCTTGAATTTTTTTTGGACTACATTTAAACGCGTTTATTTTACTCATGCTATTAATCCTTATCAAAATAAATGATTTCATCACTAAGAACAGTTTATGGAGATAATATTTGGTCTTTGAATGATTAAAATTGGACGTTTGGTTTTGAAGTTATGGCGAAATTAAAATATTACGATTTCTGCTGCACGGCCCGTTGTATTATATAAAGAGGTAATGTCGTTAAGTTTGTTTGTAGGGGGTAATCTTTAGAACTACTGAACCGATTTTAAAAATTCTTTCACCAGTAGAAAGCTACATTATTCCTGAGTGACATAGGCTATACGGGATCTTTAAAAACCTAAATCTACGCGGGCGAAGCCGCGGGGATCAGCTATAAGTAATAAATCTCTATTAGGTACCTACTAGCTGCCCCGGCGAACGTTGTACGGCCTAACAGTCGATTCTTTTTCAGGAATTATTTTAAATTTTTGTCTCCTTAAGAACCATCCCCGTACTTCAAGAAATAAAATAATTAGCGAAACCGGTTCCGCTGTTCTCGAGATTTGCGATCAGCAACACATTCAACGATTTTTATATATAGAGATATGCTACAGATAATAACTATAATAATAGAATAACAGAACACTGCTTATTTCAAATTAAAACGTTTATTTGCTCATTCAAATCAAATAAAAAGAAAACATTGTCTCCTCTGTAAACGTCGTCAAGTAATTTATGCTTGCAATTCCCCCGACTGACTGTTGCATGCCACTATAAAAATGTATTTATTGCGCTTTACTTTATAGGCACTTGAAAGCACTTCTGGAACACGCATAGCTTTGCGAGCCACTTTTATTTATTTATTTATTTTATTTATTAGGAACACACACAATACATTAATTTAACACAAACTACGACACTTATAGACAAACACAGGCTGATAAATGTATCTATAAAATGTGTACACAGCATTTGCAAAATATCTAGACAAATAAAAAAAACTTAACTAACTACTTAACTAAACAATTAATAATTAAGTTACTTAGGAGATGAACCCACCGTAAAACGATAAGAGTTTTTTTTTGAATGCAGTAGCTGAGTCATGAAATATGTCGATGCCGTGTCTTTTTTGATATTTCGTTAAATTTTGCACATATACGCATAATTGGGGCTTGATTTCCTAGATGAGATTTGGTGAAAGGTATATGGAAGATTTTTGGGGATAAAAAAATTTTGGAAACTTAAGTCTCTATAATAATTTTTCTTTATAATATCATCATCATGATCAACCGATAGACGTCCACTGCTGGACATAGGTCTCTTGTAGGGACTTCCACACGCCTCGGTCTTGCGCCGCCTGAAACCAGCGGCTCCCTGCAACTCTGATGTCGTCAGTCCACCTAGGGAGGGTCTTCCAACGCTGCGTCTTCCGGCGCGAGGTCGCCATTCCAGCACTTTGAGACCCCAACGTCTATCGGTTCTACGAAACGGGTACTGATAAGAAAGTTCTAAGCGTTAAACACGTTTCTGAGAGATATTCAAAGGTATTTTCCGGTTGGAATAATAATTGGGTAGAGGCCACAGAGACCGTGGTTTGTTCTATTCCTGTAAATACCGTTGTGGGTCTAGTTCTAGGTATAAATCAGCAGAAACAGGGGCGATTACAGTAGGCCTCACCTGCTCCCTTTCTCACGCTTACTTACTAATTGATCCGCCATTTGCTAAGGTATTTTTGAACGATATGAAGGCTATGAAACTACCGGGTACTGATGGGACGGGGCGGGGGTGAAACAATCAAAAATCACTTGCGTTTTAACTATCCTGAGTGATATCACTACCCCTATATTATAAATGCGAAAGTGTGTTTGTTTGTTAGTTTGTTGGTGTATTGGTTTGTTGGTTTGTCCTTCAATCACGTCGCAACGGAGCAATATATCGACGTCCTGTTTCTTACAACTAGGAGACTTATTGTTTGGTGTAGCGATAGCCTGGTGACTAAGGGTTTATTAGTAGTAAGGGTAAGTATTTTGGAACACTAATAAGTTAGTGGAGGTCGGGGGTTTGATCCTGGGCACGTACATCTAACTTATTCATCATCATCATCATCATCATGATCAACCCATCGCCGCGCCGGCTCACTACAGAGTACGGGTCTCCTCTCAGAGTGAGAAGGGTTTTGGCCATAGTCTACCACGCTGGCCAAGTGCGGATTGGCAGACTTCACACACCTTTGAGAACATTATGGAGAACTCTCAGGTATGCAGGTTTCCTCACAATATTTTCCTTCACCGTTAAAGCAAGTGATATTTTAATTACTCAAAAACGCACATAACTCCGAAAAGTTAGAGGTGCGTGCCCGGGATCGAACCCCTGACCTCCACTAACTTATTAGTGTTCCAAAATAAATGTCACTTGCTTTAACGGCGAAAGAAAACATCCAAGCCTGCGACCAATATGTTCTCACCATATGATTCACCATAATGTTCTCAAAAGGTGTGTGAAGCCTGCCAATCCGCTTTTGGCCAGCATGGTGGGTGATGACTAAACTTTTCTCATTCTGAGAGGAGACGATCCGTACTCAGTAGTGAGCCAGCGATGGGTTGATCATGATGATGATTTCGTTGTTTGGAAGTTTAAATAAGCTCCACATTCAACTCTCTACTTATTACGGGTCATGAGATATAATGCGGTACCGCTGACAAACAGACGAAATGTCCAACATAGGTCCAACTCTCGCCACAACCCTAAAAATACAGATTTGTAATGATTACGGAACTATACAACCGACTATAATAGTAAGTAAATGAAAAATTCATTAACTTCCCTGGCGAAAAATACTTCCCACTTTCAAACAAAAACGTTGAAATTAAAGCCTTTGTTGAGAATCTCCTTCACTACAGTTTCTTTTCAATTTTTTCGGTAAAATTGCTTCATTATTAACATTTTTTATCTGACAGGAACAAAATAATTGGAGCGACATTTTCTTTGAACAGTGGATTGTGAACATTGCACTACTATTTATATATTTATTTAATACTTTATTTCACACAACACAAGTAAACATAATCAAAAACATACAAGGATCTTAATCTAAATAAAGATTATTTATTATTATTATTTAATTTCTAAAAGAAAATTATGAAAACAATAAACTTATTGTGACTTGTGAGGTGTCTAAAACTTAATAAAAGAATTCGAAACATACTTTAAAGATGAAGAGAAGAAAGTGTACTTAAATAAAAAAGATTTTTATTTTTATTTTTTATTTTAGTCATAATTATTATGTTTAAGCTGTTATAAAACGAAGATTCTTAAATGTATCTTTTTACAAAGCTGATATGAATATTCGAAAATTGGCATTAATGAACCAAAGATTATATACCTAAATATTTTCCTTGTCATATCTTCTTCCAAAATAACTTTATCTTTTCCCTTCAGACTAATATTTTACGAGCAACAGTGCCAAAGATGCGAACAGCCTAAAAATAAAAACAAAATAGGTCCTTTTTCTGGCGTTTTCTGTGACGACTCTTATCTCAACGAGCGGGTTTAAGTGACGTCGTTTGTCTGATTCCTCGGTAACTCTGTTTATTAACAAAATTGTTTTTTGGTTTATAAAAATGTTTTCATTTTCATTTGATTATATTAACAATAAAATATCACAACATCTAATTGACCCATAAATTAACGTTTAAAGGGACTTGTTGTGGATTACCCAAAATACCATAGCTCGCGAATATTGCAGCAAGCACCAAGCACGCAAAGGATTCAAAACACATGGTGTCTGAGAGGAAGACGAAATAAAAACGAAATTGTTGGCAAAAATGGACGCGACAAAGTAGGGTTGGACACGCCATTTCTTTTACAAAATATTATTTCAGGCTACCTTTATTCTCTACATTATATAATATGAGTTTCCGCCATCTGTCCCTATGTGTACCTACGCTTAGATCTTTTAAACTACGCAAGGGATATTAATGCGGTTTTCATCAATAGATAGAATGATTCAAGAGAAAGGTTTAACGTATAGTTTAGTAATATTTTAAGTTAATTAGTTAAGGGGGGAAAGGGGGGGGCATGTGAGATATTACCGTCTAGAGCATTCGACTCATTGGCTCCGTGTGTTAAAAAAACCGGCTAAGTGCAAGTCAGG
Organism: Maniola hyperantus; assembly: GCF_902806685.2. NCBI lineage: Eukaryota > Metazoa > Arthropoda > Insecta > Lepidoptera > Nymphalidae > Maniola > Maniola hyperantus. The sequence continues at coordinate 322,805 of NC_048542.1, read as the reverse complement.
CTCGCGCAACGAGGGTTTCGTACTGCAGTCTAATTTTTTCGACATTTTGCACGATAAATCAAAAACTATGAAAAAAAATAAAAATCTGTTTTAGAATCTACAAGTGAAGACCTTTCATATGATACCCCACTTGATATAGCTATCTTACTTCGAAAATTGAAAACACTAATTATTAGTTCATGACTTTTTATCGTTTTGTATTTTATGTCTTTTTTTTGTACCTTTATTTGTATTTAAATTAATTATTAATTATCTAGTTAGTGTAAGTGGCACTGCCGTTCTAATAAGATGTAAAAAATAAAATAAAATAAATAAAAAATGACCTACTAATTCTAATTCTAAACTACAAATTCACGGTTTTTAGATTTTTCCCCGAATGTCTGCTATAAGACCTACCTACCTGCCAAATTTTATGATTCTAGGTCAACGGGAAGTACCCTGTAAGTTTCTTGACAGACCGACAGACAGACAGACAACAAAGTGATCCTATAAGGGTTCCGTTTTTCCTTTTGAGGTACGGAACCCTAATAAACAAAAACATGATTTTTTAAATTATTCTTTTTAATAATGAATTCTAGCCCCATAAACTACCGCTATACAAAAAAATCACTTCATTTTATTACTACAGTCCAAGACCCTATTACACCTGATAGAAAGTCATCATGTGGCCTAAAACGGGACGCGTTTAATAAGAAGATCTAAAGCTAGAACTATTTTAAATTTTGGAAAGCGACAACCCTGACAAAGAATAGCAGTTGAAAGCGTCGTCTCGGGGAGATAAACGCCTCTCAGCTAATAAAATAAAGTTCCCTGCCCTTTGTTTGGAAGGCGCCTGACAATCAGATTAAGGTGAAAAAAGGAATTTAATTTAATTGCTTAAACTTAACAAAGGGAAATTAATAAAGATTCGTTGCTTGTTTATTTTTACGAGTCCCTATTCATTCTGAAAAAACGGAGATGATTGTGTTTTTAAAATTCAAAAGCTTTAGTTGATTTTTTAAAAAAACTAGCTCACTCCGCCGCCTTTCCCGTAAAGAAAATTCTTTCTTATTGCAGGTCTAAGTTTTCGAAAAAACCTAAACTTAAACGTATAGAGAAACTTCAACTATACTTGTGCCCATTGATATGTCAGTCACTCCTTTACTTATATATGGCACTTTTGAGAAAATGGAAGCTAAGTATCTCTGTACCAAATTTCAAAAATATTATCTCTAAACGAACGATGATGCAGTGTAAGATGGAAGCGAGCTAACCTGGAAGAGGTATGGGAGTTTTTATTAAACCCTTGCCCCTTTGGTTTCTACACAGTATCGTACCGGAATGCTATAAAATCGCTATGCGGCACGGCTTTGTAGCTAGGGTGATAACTAGCCACGACCGAAGCCCAGACCAGACCATACCAGAGGAAAATTTAGAAATTACAAAACTCAAAATTTCTCCTGCCGGGACTCGAACCTCCCACTGATAAGACGACAGCGCTCACCACTGTACCAGGTAGGTCGTCATAATTCGCAACATTCATAACGCGTGTGTAAAGCTTCATCATCATCAGCATCATCAACCGATAGACGTCCACTGCTGGACATAGGTCTCTTGTAGGGACTTCCACACTACACGGTCTTGCGCCGCCTGAATCCAGTGGCTCCCCGCGACTCGTCTGATGTCGTCCGTCCACCTAGTGGTGGGGGGGTCTTCCAACGCTGCGTCTTCCGGTGCGAGGTCGCCATTCCAGCACCTTGGGACCCCAACGTCTATCGGTAGTACGAACTATGTGCCCTGCCCATTGCCACTTCAGCTTCGCAACCCGTTGAGCTATGTCGGTTACTCTAGTTCTCCTACGGATCCTCATTCCTTATTTGATCACGTAGAGAAACTCCAAGCATAACTCTCTCCATCGCCTGCTGAGTGACTCCGAGCTTTCTTATGAGGTGTAAAGCTTACCTCTTATCAAATTCATGCAGATCCTCAGACGTGAACTGGCTCGTCACATCCAAGAGCTGTTGAATATGATCGCTACATATCCTGCTCTTCCGTCTTCCATCCTCACTGTCCCTCACCAGGATCGTGGAGCAGCCACCATAGTCCAGGGAGAGGGAAGGCTGCTGGACTACTATCGTGGTCCTCCCGGCAGGCATGGACGATGCAGAGTCCAATGGATTGGCAGTTACGTGGACTTGCGCAGCTGTGGGCAAAAAATGGGAAAGTTAATTTCTGACAATAATATTTTTAATAAGTAATGGCCATTCTTGACCTACCCCGCTAAGCCCCCAGTCAAGGCCCCTTCTTTCAACGTTGAATTTACTGCAGAGTTTCTTGCGGATTTCTTATCAGTAAAATCTGGATTTTGGACTGGATATGGTTCTACAAATAAACGGACTTGATACTACGAGAAAGTCTGTAACTAAGGTAGGTATTTTAGGTTTACATTTTAAAGCACAAAGTTTTGCAAGCATTCCCGCGTGGTTTGACAAGATGAATTATGAATAGCAATATCCCAGAATTTCCTCAGAGATTTGCAGGTTCCCTTCCGTAAATTCCTGTTGTAATAATTGTTGTTCCTGTAAATTTATGAATTATATCTTAAGAGCTTCTGAGACGGTCAAGCACATAGATTTTTGCTTGAGTCAATCATTTAGACCGATTGCAAAGTTTGCTTGCTTGAGTCAAGCATTTACAGTACGCGCCAGAAAATAATGTACCTTTAGAATGGGATTTCGGCTTTGTAGAGCGTTGTCTCTATCACTCATACCTATGTGACATTTGTCGGTTTCAACGACAGGAAATGCTCTACATTATTTTCTGCCGCGTACTGCACGTGATTGATGCGATGTTATATTTTTGCTTGACGCGACGTTTGGACTGTGATCGAGACGAGAAAAGTGCCGTTTTCTTGATCAAGCCGCCTGACAGGCGCATCAAGCTCGCATCAAGCAGCTTGATCAAGCAAAATAAATCTGCATGCTTGACGTTAAGCCGCTTGACTGTCTCGAAAGCTCTTTAATGACTTAAGGGCTAGTTTACAAAATATACCTGTTGATTGCCTTCTGGAACACGGAGGTGGGACAGAATGCTGGTGGGCGGAGGATCTTCTCCTATTTGTCGTGAACACTTCCGTCCCTTCTAGCTGTCTCCTCAACTTGGCAACCTCGTCCTTATAATACTCCTGCTTCTCTTTCTTCTGTTTATTCTTCATTCTCGGTTCGCTGCCTCTTCTCTTCACGGCTTCAGGTTCAAAATCAAAATGCGTTTCGTATTTCACTTGGTTTTGCTTTGGACTAGCTTTTGGACTTTTCGGTGTCTCTATTTTTGGGTCATACGGTATTTGGGTAGATGTTGAAGGCCCGCCTAGGCCTGCTTGGTTTACTTGGGTTTTGTTGCGAGGTTTCTCCTTTTTTTTGGGGTCGGGCAAAGGGACATCGAAGATGAATCTAGCTGGACCTGGTCGGGGGGAGTCTATGGTGTCGGTTGCTGACTGGGGGATGGCGTAAGCTGGGGGTTCAAATTCGGTACTGTTTTGTGCTCGATGGTAGTGTGGGGGGGCGGTGCTTGGTGGTTTCTGTGGTTCTGCTGGCAGTTGGGGCTGGGGCTGCGGTTGGACAGGGTCGGCGTCGATAAGGTCGGGCTCTGCGTCCATGGAGTCATCGGTGCCGGTGACGGAGGTGAGGGCGGTGGCGGCGGAGTCGGTGCTGGTGTTGATGGTCTTGTCTGATGTGGTGCTGCTGCCCATCACGACGACCTGGGAACAAAGTGGCTATTTCAACCAAAAATCTAATAATGGCCAACACTGGAGTAGCATGGTTTCTACCACTAAATCCAATGCAAATTTTTCTCTTCTCTGATAGAAAAGCCGTTATATAGCTATGAAAATTAGTTTTAGGTACGTTTTAGGCAAACAAGCTCCACCTCGGGCTGCATCATCTGCTGTTTGTGTGATTGCAGTCACGCGCAAGCATGTACAGTTTAAAAAAAGGTTTCGGGCATCAGTTTGTCAGGCATCCTCTTCACGCAAAGAATTCACGTGAATCTTATTAAACAAGCTGGCTCTGCATCTTTTACTTCAAATAAATTCATGTCTCAACGTTGTAGACACAATATTTCGAAGGAGCTCAAAAGGACATGTTCTTTATAGAGGCTTTCTCTTTGATTGTAAGGAAATCCTTTTTATCGAGCTCCCGAGTCGTTTATTCAAGGACTGAAATGTGCTTCTCTAATGCTTTACTACTATTTTGTAAAGCCGCCCGGAAAATCTTGTTCTTTTGTACAGGCATGTTGCGGGATCATTTTTCTTGAAATGGGAATAAACGTAATTTTTATTAGATACATAGAATAATATCTATAAAAATATAGAGGTAAATGTTTCTTGGAAGCTAGTAGCTACCAATACTCTGATAATATTATTTTTACCATCTTAAATATTCTTACCGGTGATAGCCTAGTGGTTAAGAGGTTAAATGTCTTTCTTTAAAGGTAAAGGAAAACATCGTGAGGAAATCTGCATGCCTAAGAGTTCTCCATAATATTCTCAAAGGCGTATGAAGTTTGCCAATTCGCACTTCACATACCTCTGAGAAGAAAGTCTGACACGATGCCACTGGGCCAGCAACATCGTGACACCTTAGTTTTTTTATTATTATTTTATTATTTATTATTATACCATAATGTGCACTGTCCTTACAGGGGAGTCCTAATGCGACAGTGCACTCTAATCTATCTTATACCTATTAACAATTATACTTAAATTTAAAAAATAAATTATTAACAACGATAATAAAAGTTGTGCGTGTTTGCCAGATTTTCGTATTTTTTTTACGAAAGTCTGGCAAACCACAGACCATATTGTATTGGTTTCTTGAACGTGTTTAGAAAATGAGTTAGAGATGGCAATCGGGGGGACGCCCCGTACATCATCCGCGCTCGTCCGCACCGGGATAGCGCGGGGGCTGTGCGGGCGTGCGGGGCGTTCCCCCGATGCGTACCTGATGCGTACTATAACTAGGTACGTTTATATGGAGCGAAAGACGGACAGAATGATGTTTATTTTTATGAAAAAGTTCACTTATTCGGCGACGTGAATCAAGCGTGAATCACAATGTTACATGAAGCTTGATAATTCGGATCAAATGTTCGTTCACGCTGAAATGTGAATAATTCCCGACTCGGGAGCGCTGTGGCGTGGCAATCGCCATTTTGTTTCCACTGTCGAGGTCCCGCCTGGAACTGAGATTCTTACCCAATTGGTGACGATTCTGATGTTTTCTCCTGAATATATTTAGAGTAGGTATCTGCATCTTCTTATTTTTAACTTTTTTTTTTTTTAATGTGTTCCTCCCTTTTTTTCCTCCGACATGGCGGTCGGAGACTGTTCTAGGTCGGTACTAAGATTGGCTTTTTTTTTTTCCGTTTGCCTTTCTTATTGCTTTGTTGAAATTGGTGCTACTACACACTAAGTGCAGTGCGTTAGGGATACTACGTTACACTAGGCTTTACTTAGACTATGCTTGTTTTTTTTTTTTTTTTTTTTTTAATAATAATATTCTTATTTTTCTTTTTTTTGTCTTTTTTTGTCTTATTTTTAACTAGCTGATGGAGTCACGGTCATCATCTAGTACCTTAACCTTTGTCCCCTAGGACAAACTGAACAGTCGGGTCACAAGAGTATCCTCTTGCGTTAACAATTATACCATTAATTAGTGGCACAACCGCAAAACGGTTCGAGCTCAAAGCGACTGCCAACCGCACGGTATTAAACGTAAACTAGCATTGCTCAATAATTCAGAAATAAAGTGCTATGCCAATTATTAATACTAATTTGTTGATGTTTAGGGTTCCGTACTACAAAAGGAAAAACCCTTATAGGATCACTTCGTTGTCTGTCTGTCGTGTCTGCCAAGAAAACCCATAGAGTACTTCCCGTTGAGATAGAATCATAAAAGTTGGCAGGTAGGTAGGTGTTATAGAACAAGTAAAGGTAATAAAGGAATAAATCCGAAAACTGTGAATTTGTGGTGAAGTGGGGTATCACATGAAAGGGCTTTACTTGTATACGCTAAAACTCATTTTTATCTATTTTTATGAATAGGTATAATAGTTTTTGATTTATGTTCTCCATTATGTTCCCAAAGGTGTGTGAAATCTGCCAATCCGCACTTGGCCAGCGTGGTAGACTATGCCCAAAACCCTTCTCACTCTGAGAGGAGACTCGAGCTCTGTAGTGAGCCGGTGATAGGTTGCTAATCCATACCTACTTAATATTATAAGTGCGAAAGTGTCTTCGTTTGTCTGTTTAACCAATTTTGATAAAATTTGGTACAGAGTTAGCTTATATTCCGGAGATCATCATCATCGCGTGCCTTCTTCAAAACGAAGTTTGGAGGTCATCATGCGAAAAGCTTCTCTATTTAAAGCCGCCTCTTTCAACTTTTGGTAACTAAGCCCTGTCCACCCCCTTATATCGTCCAACCATTTGCGTCTTTGGCGACCTGGAGTCCTTTTGCCCTCAATCCTTCCTTCCAAAACTAATCTCGGAAATGAGAATTGGGCTCCTCTTTGTAAATGCCCAAAGAAAGCGATCTTCCTTCGCATGATAGTGGACATGAGTTCTCTGTCATTCCGGAGATGAACGTAGATTACTTTCTATCCCGGAAAATCCAAGATTTCCCACGGGATTTTTAAAGCCTATATCCACGCCAACAAAGAAGCGGGCGTCAGCTAGTGAAGTATAATGCTCGCGGCAGAACAAAAGCCGTACTCAAAAGTTGTAGTAAAACGTAGAATATTAACGCGAAATTTCCAGGAACAAAGAACCGTATAATATAATTAACACGTAAATTGCATTTGACAAATTCCCAAAGTGCCTCGTTTTCGTTTCAAAGCGTTTTAACATAAAGAGCGGACCAAGTTGTAATTAATTTGACAGTTTTTAACGCAGTTCAAGAGTTTTATTACGACCTATTTTCTCAGATTAAATACCTGTAGAACTAGATCTATTGTGACTTTAACTGTTAGAGCGAGATAGCTAAATGCATTTAACCTTTTGTAAGAACGTGACTTGTCCTTATCACCGTGGCCATTTTTTTGTTTGTCACGATATATTTTGTACGTTAGATCTTAACAAACAACGTGAAGTGAGGTTATGTTGACTCAAGTATTTTAAAGAAATAATTGATTTGTTTTGTAGTATTTTGTTTTTGAAGTTATTGTGCATAGTGGGTTGCAGGATACTAGGCTACAATAGCCGAAGCGAACGTAAAATAGGAATAACATTTCAAGTAAGTCGGTACCTCTGCTTGAGCGAGAGGGTCTAATATAGGGGCCACGCTAGTTGCATATCGGTATACCCGATCTCTTGTAATCTGTGTCTGTAGTTAGCCAGATTTCCTTTCCACGCACGTGCAAACTGTGGAACCAACTCCCATCGGCGGTGTTCCCACTACATTAAAACATGGGGTTATTCAAGGGGCGGACCAACAAATTCCTGAAAGGCCGGCAACGCATTGGTGGTTCCTCTGGTACTGAAAATGTTCATGGTCGGCGGTAAACACTTAACATCAGGTGACCCGCATGCACCGTTGCTCGCCATTATTATTTTAAAAAAATAGTTTCAAAGTTACACGGACTCAAGGTCTTACGTACAAATCTTTAAAAATAATATAAAACTTTTTTTATTTAAATTCCTATACAAGTTGGCCCTTGAGTGCGGTCTCACCTCACCTGGTACTTTTCAAAAGATCTTCTTTCTATTTATAGAATTAGCACATTAATATTCAATGTTAGAGTGGGCCCGTAGACGCTCATCAGAGCCGCATGAATATTAACAGTTCAGACATTTACATAATTTCAAAGGAGCAAGAGGATTTCAGAATTGTTTGATGATGTGGTACAAATGAAAGAGTCAGTGTGCAGTGAACTTTACTTCACTGATGCCCAATGTCATAATAAAAAACCCGGTCAAGTGCGAGTAATGCTCGCGCAATGAGGGTTCCGTACCACAGTCGTATTTTTTCGACATTTTGCACGACAGACAGACAACAAAGTTATCCTATAAGGGTTCCGTTTTTCCTTTTGAGGTACGGAACCCTAAAAATGACTTTTTAGTTTGTTTTACATTAATTCATTTAGGTACCGAAGCGACAGGACTATGTAATATTATATTTAGATAAATCACTTATAATATATAAACATACCAGAAGTGAAGTTAAAATATTAATCACGACGCGAATAGGCTTATCGAGAGTTTTACCATTTATAATAACCTAACTGCAATATTGCCTTGATTAGGGCCCAATAGGCTAGTTGACACTTTTTTTAAGTAGGTCTTAAATGGTTAATATTTGTCCTATTAGATCAAAAAAATTAACACTATATTTTTTTGCGCCCTAAAACCCGTAAAACTTTAATTTAAAAATATATTTTTCTTAGACAGGTGAAAACACTGTCGGCCATGTTTGGCCGATAGATTATCTGTGCTCTGACGTCATGCATTTGTAAACAACAGCATAACCTCCCAAAGTTTAATAAACATGACTTCTATACTAGTTTACATGAAAAATATAGTAATTATTGTTATTGTATCATCCGAGAATGTAAAAAACGCATCGATAAAGACCACAGGAAAGTTGTGGATTAGAGTGCCCAGTAAAATAAATATACGTAACACGCGAAGACTTGCTTAAAGGGATCCTATATGACTAACGACTTCAACCCTTCTTTTTGCAAAGATCACTTTGTTGTAAGTCTTACTTAATAACTTATTCAATTTATAAAGAGAAAACGATAATTTTTTACGTTTACTATGAGTTTTTAGAAATATATAAAAACTAGCTTATGCTCGTGACTTCGCCCGCGTGGACTTCATAAATTTCAAACCTCCATTTAACCCACTCAGAGGCGAAATTTCAAAAAATCCTTTCCTAGTGGACACCTTCTCTTTACCTACAAAGAACACACCCACCAAATTTTATGTATCTAGGATCAGCTGTTTAGATGTTTAGGCTGTGCGTTGATATATAAGTTACTCACGACTCTAAATTTTATATATATGGATACTACGTTAGTCCCCGCGTCACATCGGGATGACATTTCTTTGTTTACATATTTAATGACGTCACATCATGGCTGACAGCGTTTTCTGCGTTTCAAATAAAAATAAAAACTGTATTTTTTTAAATTGGATTTATATATCCATCCTGCGTTTTTAATAATTGTTATTGATATATTTCGTTGTCTTAAGCAAAATACTATAATAAATAATCATTTATTGGACGAAATTAGATATGAGTCAAGTAGCCTATTGCTATTGCGACCACTCAATCAAAATGGCGACCTCGTCGACACAACACGTGACGTGACGTGACGTGACGTCCGTTTCAAAGACGGTAAATACAAGTGCGATAACACACTCTCAAAAATTAAAAGTATAGGGGAGACAGAGCTAAATTATTTATTTCATACTTTATTTTCTTTCTTTTGACTTTCATTGTTTTGAATAAGTGATTCTTAACCGACTTCAAAAAAAGGAGGAGTTCTTTGTCGGAATCTTTTTGTTATCTATTGCGTTATATCCAACACCATGCCCTGTAGTATAATGTAAATACTTGCGTTTCAGATGTTACAGGCAGGTCTCTAAATTGACTCATTTACCTACGTCAATAACAATATTTCTAAGTTGAATACGATAAACGTGATAGGCACGGTAACGCACGATAAAACAATACCTATCATCAAAGCTTTTAAATAAAAGGCTTTATAAAAGCAATCCATTAGCGCCAGGTAGAGCGCCCCCAGCGCCCCCTTGCCAATGCCAGATTGTAAGCCAGTTCTACACTCACGCCGCGATAGCCCGCGAGCAGCGCGAAACGTTTTAAAAAAAAGTTTTTTAAAATAATATTAGCTATGTTACTCATCAAAATATCCTTTTATTATAAATGCGAAAGTGTGTTGGTTTGTTGGTTTGTCCTCTAATCACGTCGCAACGGTGCAACGGATTGACGTGATTTTTTGCATCGGTATAGAAAAAGACCTGGAGATTGACATAGGCTACTTTTTATTCTGGAAAATCAAAGAGTTCACATGGGAGTTTTCAAAACCTAATTCCACGCGGATAAAGTAGCGGGCATTCTCTAGTGGCTAATATTTTAAAAACAACATCTCTGATTTTCACAAGCGAGTAAAAATTTTTTTTTGGCAAACCCCCATAAGTGGGAGCTCGTTGAATAGGTATTATAAAAGCAATCCATTAGCGCAAGGTAGACAGAGTCCTCTTGCAGATGCCGGATTTCACCATAAACCTTGAGGGTCCTCCTATATAGGGTTTTATTCGTTTGCGTTTTATTATGTTCGAGCATAATAAAAAGCAAACAAATAAAAAGGTGGACTCCTTCAACCACACAGGGAGATTTTCTCAAATATAATTGCATTTTTTCTCTCGGAAAAAATATTTTTCCGTGAAAGTATATTTTTTGTGTGTCAACAAGTGTGAACCCCACCCCCACCGATACCCCACACTATGGGGTAGACGAGAAAAAAAATTATCCCCACTTTACATGTAGGGGAGCTACGCTGAAAAAAAATTATCACAATTTTGTCGGCGTGATTAATATTTATACCCATGCCAAATTACACATTTCTAGCACTAATAGTCTCTAAGATTAACCGAGGACGGACGGACGGACACACGGACGGATATGGCGAAACTATAAGGGTTCCTTGTTTACTACGGAACCCTAAAAATCCGTGTCCGCCAAACGACAAGTGGGAACGGGGGGTAAGAAAAATTTCTTTATTTTGAAAATAGTTTACGTGCGTTCAATATAAGTAGGTGCGTTTAAGGTTTTATAGAGTGTTTAAGGTTTATGTGGCAGTAATAGTAAGTCAGTTTAAATGCTATAGCTTAATCTCGTACTCCTTTATTGTACACCGCACGTGCGCCAGACCTGCTAGTTTACGACGCACTTAACCGACTCGGTTGTATTATATTATGGCGAAGCTTCTTAAACTGTGGGGCGGATATCCGGGAGATTATGGGATATCTTTACCCTCGTAAAGGTTTATAATTAAGTTATACTTCACATTGGCTCTTCTTCCTGCATCGCTCCCGCTATTTTGAGGATCGTGGCTTCCTTTAGATGATGACGTGTCGACCGCTTCTTTTATTTGGTATTAGCTGATGCCTGCGACTTCGTCCGCGTGGATTTAGGTTTCTAAATCAACGAATTCTCGTGGGAACTCGGTGATTTTCCGGGATAAAAAGTAGCCTATGTCACTCCAGGTCCAGGTCTTTGACTATTAACCAAAAATCACGTCGATCCGTTGCTCCGTTACGACGTGATTGAAGGACAAACCAACAAACAAACACACTTTCACATTTATATTAAGGGTACTTATGGTGAAGCTTCTCAAACTGTGGGGCGGATATCCGGGAGATTATAGGATATCTTTACCCTCGTGAAGGCGTTAAGTTAATAATTAAGTTATACTTCACACTAGCTCTTCTTCCTGCGTCGCTCCCTCTATTTTGAGGATCGTGGCTTCCCCTAAGTGCAATCTTTGCTACGATGTTCTTCCATTTCTCTCTGTTTCTTGCCGCGCACCTAGAAGTGGCTAAAACCACAGACTATAACGGCAACACTGCACATAGGTAGTTTGCGACAGAGATAACGCTCTACGAAGCCGAAATTAGCCGACTGTCTCTTTCTAAAGGGCGATGTTCATCACTTTCGGCTGCGTACTGAAATGAGAAACGTTAATTTCGGTCTAGACTATCACGAACCTATTCACGCAAATAAGGTTAACAGCCGGTTAACAAATAAGGTTAACAGTCGGTTAACAAATAAGGTTAACAGTCGGTTAACAAATAAGGTTAACAGTCGGTTAACAAATAAGGTTAACAGTCGGTTAACAAATAAGGTTAACAGTCGGTTAACAAATAAGGTTAACAGTCGGTAAACACATAAAAAATCGCAACAGTCCATTCCCGGTTATCGCATCTCACTATCTTATTGCTGACGTAAAATTTTATAGTGACGAGTAAATGTGGCCGCGTTTCACGTTAACGGCAGTTTATACGTGCTCGTATATCTCGCAACGAGGCGTCAGAGCCGTCACCACCGTCAAACCATGACCGGCTCACTACTGAGCACGTGTCTCCTCTCAGAATGAGAAGCCTAATTTATATTAATTTTTGACATTTGTAATACCCTTATTTTAATAAAGAAAATTGTGACTTACCGCCGCACTCAGAGTCGCTAATCGTTACTTAAGATTGAGTTAAAACGAGACAGATTTGTGTGAGAGATATAGCCCTGTCTCGTTTTAACTAAACTTAAGTAACGATTAAGCGACTCTGAGTACGGCTGTTAAGTATTTAATGTGACTAATTTTATCAAGACTATGTACACGTTGTTAGGTATATCATAACATATTGCATGCTAATAGGCAGAATTTGGCTGTACCTTTTTGTTTTTGTAACGTCTCCACTGTTTACCCAGATTCGCAATAAAGATAGATATTTGTATTTGTAGCACGCCGCGCTGGCCAATCCCAGATTGGCAGACTTTCACAAACAAATTCCTGAAAGACAACGCATGGGAAAGCCGGGCATGCCATCTAGTCAACAAGTAAAGTCACTACATATTTCGTCACGATCACAATCCCCTTATACTAAATAGTTTAACCGTAATCTAGATAACCAAATTTCCGCTGCACTTTGAACTACAATTAAAAAGTTATCAAATATGTAGCAGTTATCTCACACTTCCGGGTGCTAAATATCGACTAACCCCGGGTTCCAGGGGTGACCTACTAGTGTTCTGTTGGGTTCGCAGAGCCTCATTCACCCGTATTGACAACTCATCAAAAATGCAATTTTTCAGACCATTGGGTCAGTTCTATAGAAAATATAATTGAAAAGTGATCTCTTTGAGAAGAGCTTGGTTATACTTAGAAATAAGAAAATCTATGCCCTCATTGAGGCGAGCGTTTGTATATTGGACTAGCTTATGCTCGCGACTTCGTCCGCGTGGACTACACAAATTTCAAACCCCTATTTCACCCCCTTTGAATTTACAAAAATACTTTCTTAGCGGATGCTTATGTTATAATAGCTATTTGCATGCCCGATCCGTCCAGTAGTTTGAACTGTGCCTTGATAGATCAGCCAGTCAGTCAGTCACCTTTTCTTTACATATGGTAAAGAAAAGATATGATAAATATTTAGATTCTGGATTCTGTTTGTAATCATGTATTTAAATATTTCATCAGACAAGGTACCTAATAGAAGAAACCACAAAATCTACTTAAAAGAAGAAAAAAGGAAGAAAAAGTGTGTACGCTGTACAAAAAGGTTAAAAATACAAACTTAGTTTAACATTCATAGTAAGTTTGTTTCCACGGCTAACGAACTGATCCGCCCCACAGTTTAGCACGTTACCTGTTGGTTAGTTTAAACTCTAAACAAAGGAAATATTGTACGCCATAACAGTTAAAAACTAACTGGCGATGGGATTTATGACGGTTACACACGCGATCTGCGAATTTAACAAACCATGTAGTAAAGTGTTTTGCGATAGCATAACAGAGAGATAAAGGTCACTGTACACCACCAGAGACGAGAATCGCAACAAAGTTAACGCCACTTATGATAAATGGGTACCATTTATTGAACATTTTTGATTTTCAATCGTAAATTTGTAATTCCAGGATTCCATATGAGTTATAAGTAACCAATTATTGTTGATGAATAAATTTTCATTTCAATTTCAATTATATGTTGAAATGAAATATCATTTCAAAATATAATTGACTTCGTAATTAATAACAGTACACGGCAGAAAATAACGTATATCGACCTTTAGAAAGAGGGTTTTATATAGCATTGTCTCCGTCGTTGAGACCGACAAAACGTCACATAGGTATGAGTGACAGAGACAACGCTCTACAAAGCCGAAATGTCATTCTAAAGGCCGATGTACATTATTTTCTGTACTGTAATTACGTAAACTTAAAACTACAATGTTAATTTCCTTAATAAAGGCCAACGCAGAATACAGACGAAGTGAAGTATAAGAGTGGAGCCTACCTAATTACCTAAATTAAGCTTTGTGCACTTTGATACACCGTTGAAATTATAAAACACCCTTCCAGCATCAGTTTTGCTCTCCAATGCCGCGCTTGGGCGCGCATGGACTTGCCATGCGCTACCACTGTTATGACAAAATACTACATAAAGTTTTTATCAAGAAAGTCGCGCCTCGGTTCTGCCGGTGTGTCTTGTGCCTAAGGCTATGGCACACGGATGCCGTTGTGATTGTGGCGTGGAAATCGTCGTGACGTGATAGCGTGATTCGTGACAGCTCATTATAGTCCGTTCAAAGTTGTAACTAGGCATGTAAAAACGTGGTGGAATTTAAAGTAAATCTACTTCCAAAAAGCGAAAACCAGTGACGAAACTTGGTATACTTAATAATATATTATTTTGACTCCCTTGTCACGAATATGATAACAAAAATTGGCAAAAAAAAAACTTAAAAATTTGGGAGTGACGCTTGAACCTCTCACTACCGGCACAGCTGAACACACACACCCTAAAATAGTCTAAATCGGTTAGGAAATAGGAATGAGCGATTGTGTAGGTACACCGAACGAAAGTAGGTTCTCCTTCGTTTTCCATATTAGGTATATTCAAAATGGCGTTTGCGCCAATCGCGGACTATACCTTTACGTGGTTTACTCAATTGTTTTTACGTAGACTCTACGTCGCGCGTCGTCGTAGAGCCGCTACGTAGAATGTCTACAGATCGTTCACTATAACGTCTTTACCCCTGCCGTTATGTTGGCACCATTGCTTTGCATGCTTTATTCCTTAGAAATTAGGGTTCATTATTGTGTGATTTGCAATGGTGCCAACATAACGTCAAGGGAAAAGTTACAGTGAACGGTATGTAGAGTAGGTACTTTAAATTGAAACCGTTTCAAATAAAGAATGTGCCGACGACAAAAACTTAAGTGGCGATAAATCCTCGCTGGGGACTTCACGCGAATGTTAACGCACGCAATTTAAATATTTGAAAATTTCCACTTTCCCGGAAATTCCCATTACAACCATGCGCTGAATCACCACATAATACTTATTATGAAACTATATTACGCGACAGGTCGAGTTGGCAATCGAGTTGTGAGACGGGAGGACGCCCAGCACACCTGCACGTCACCCGCGTTATCCTGCAGGGGCTGTGCAAGGCTAATATTATAGGTACATTAAAATAGCCAGTTAATTCAAATGCACTAGCCAATTTGGTCCAGCATATTTGCAAACGCCACAGTGTGCGACTGTGCGGCGGCATAATTAAACTTTGATAACGGGGCTGCACCTGACATGATGCATGCATGCATGTATACATGTATGCATGCATGCATGTATACCATGTATTGGTCGACCGACGCTTTACCACTTTCAATAACAGTTTACTAATTAGTAAACACTAACTTTTACCCTTGGCATTGTCTGCGTGAAATTCCAGTCAAAATTAAAAATACTAATATTTATATTTAACTAGCTTACGCCTGCGACTTTGTCCGCGTGGACTACACAAATTTCAAGCCTTAATAAGGGTTAATTTTCACCTCCTTAATAAGGGTTGAATTTTCAAAAATCCTTTCTTAGCGAATGTCTACATCAATTATGACGTAGCGTAGATAGCTATTAAGCTATCTGCGTGCCAAATTTCAGCCCGATCCGTCCAGTAGTTTGAGCTGTGCGTTGATGGATCGGTCAGTCAGTCAGTCAGTCACCTTTTTCCTTTTATATATTTAGACTAGCTGACTCGCCCCGGCTTCGCTCGGGTGGAGTTTAGAATATTGAGGGGGAGGTTGAATTAAATTTTTCTCTCTGTAAGAACCATCCTCGTACTTCAAGGAATATCATAAAAAATAATTAGCGAAATCGGTTCAGCTGTTCTCGAGATTTGCGATGAGCAACACATTTAGTGATTCATTTTTATATTATAGAATAGATAGAGATAGAGATTACTAGGTGTAAATTGCTCCAAATACAATCAATTTTCAATTCTGTTGCTATAGGTAGTACTTACTAAATAGTGTACCTAGTTTTAGAATAGAATAGAATAGAATAGAATAGAATGTTTTTATTCTTGGAAACTTTTTACAAGTGCTTATGAATAGTCAGGTAGTTTTAATTTACCACTGGTTCGGAATGCCGTTCCTACCGAGAAGAACCAGCAAGAAACTCGGCGGTTGCTCTTTTTAATTTTTCATTTTACAATGTTATTATACCGTACTATACAAGCCATTGCAGCCCCGTGCATTGCTGGAGCGAGTCAAAAACAAGCTTTTTTATCGTTTACATAGTCTGCGACTGTATAATATGCTTTTTTTAGGAGCATACTTTTAACACATTTTTTAAACTTGTGTAAAGGCGCTGCATTAAAAGGAAATGCTGTAGGTAGGTATATCGGCATTAAAGAAATTCTTTTCGAAATAATTACATCGCAGTTGAAGCAAACAACTGCTGCTGTGAAGTTTCCGATAGAAATTCAATTTATCTTTGGTAAGTTTAATTAAACAGTCATTTCCAATCAATTTCTCAGTAATCATAAAAGCTCTCAGAAATGTGATTTATTTCAGTTGTATTAAGGCACGCTTACACCGGCAATTGAAATTCCGCAATTCCAGGCAATTTAGTCAATTATGACGTCACCACCACATGAAGCCCTTTATTTATTTATTTATTTATTGGGGATGTAAGGGGGTGAAATAGGGGTTTGAAAATTGTGTAGTCCACGCGGACGAAGTCGCGAGCATAAGCTAGTATAATATAAAAATGAATCGCTGTATGTGTTTCAATCGCAAATCTCGAGAACAGCTGAACCGATTTCGCTAATTCTTTTTTCATAATATACCTTGAAGTACGAGGATGGTTATTACGGAGATCATTTTTTTGTGCGATAAGCTTCAAGCAGATGAAGTCGCGGGGATAGCTGATAATCTAGTAAATAATAACTTGTTCCGAATTTCACGCAGCCAATTCCAAGAGGAAAACTTTTTGAAGTCAAAGTATCACAGAAAGTACTTGTTCGTCTTTATTTTGTTATCAAAAAGACCAAATCTTGACAGCACTCGAGTGTAGGACCCGTCTTATTTAGGCCAAGTGTACGCCGAGAGGGATCAGGGATAAACTACTTGACTTCCTCCCAAAATCCAAATAAAACAATACCTATTTATACCCGTTTTAATTATTATTCATCATGATCAACCCATCGCTAGCTCACTACAGAGCACAGGTCTCCTCTCAGTACCCGTAGTACAAGATTTTACGTCTCACCAAACCAAACCAAATTCGAGAGTCGAAATACTTCCGCGTTACAGTAAACTGGATCTTAAATGCCTTGTTTTAAAGCTCAAGTTTGTCTACACTTCTACAGCCAGCGCTCCAAGCGGAAACATTGCGAAATTAAAATCAGTGGCATTGAATATTTGACTTCAATTCAAGGCTGTTTAGGTCCATTTTACTGTAACGCGGAAGTATTTCGACTCTCGAATTTGGTTTCGTTTGGTGAGACGTAAAATCTTGTACTACGGGTAAGCGAGAAGGGTTTTGACCATAGTCTACCAACACTGGCCATGTGCGGATTGGTAGACTTCACACACCTTTGAGAACATTATGGAGAACTCTCAGGCATGCAGGTTTCCTCACGATGTTTTCCTCCACCGTTACAGCATGTGATAGGTATTTAATCAATTAAAACGCACATAACTCCGAAAAGTTAGAGGTGTGTGCCCGGGATCGAACCCCCGACCTCCGAAAGAGGCTATCACAACCTAAAGTGGCTAACCACTAGGCTATCACAGCTTATTATTATCATATTACATTTCTACAGTTCGTCTTACGTCTCAGTTCTATAAGTTCTGCCTGGAAGAGATCACTTTAGTGATAAGGCCGGCCTTTGTTTTTTAAGTGTATCCTGTATTCTTACTCTCTGTAATTTTGTTATACAACAATAAAGTTGTTCAAACAAATAAAAGGAAAAGGTGACTGACTGACTGACTGACTGACTGACTTACTGCTGACACAACTCAAACTACTGGACGGATCGGCCCGAAATTCGGCATGCAGATAGCTATTATTGATTATTGATTTGAAAATTCAACCCCTAAGGGGGTAAAATAGGGGTTTGAAATTTGTGTAGTCCACGCGGACGAAGTCGCGGGAATAAGCTAGTAAAATATAAAATAACAAATAGGCTGCATGGACCCCACCAAGTAGGAAATCATCCATATCCATAATTCCATACTAATATTATCAATGCGAAAGTGTCTGTCTGTCTGCTAGCTTTTCACGGCTTAACCATTTAACCGAATTTGACGAAATTTGGTACAGATATAGCTTGCGTCCCGGGGAAGGACATAGGCTACTTTTAATCCCGGAAATTCAAAGAGTTTCCACGGGATTTTTAAGAACCTAAATCCACGTGGACGAAGTCGCGGGCATCATCTAGTCGGAGAATAAATAAAATAACAAATAGGCTACATACATGGACCCCACCACGTAGGAAATCATATGAAATAATCTGGTACGCTGACGGATGCAGACGACCTACCCCTAGCTATTTCCAACCTATAGGCGCTTCTATTTCCAACCTATAGGCGCTTCTATTTCCAACCTATAGGCGCTTCTATTTCCAACCTATAGGCGCTTCTATTTCCAACCTATAGGCGCTTCTATTTCCAACCTATAGGCGCTTCTATTTCCAACCTATAGGCGCTTCTATTTCCAACCTATAGGCGCTTCTATTTCCAACCTATAGGCGCTTCTATTTCCAACCTATAGGCGCTTCTATTTCCGGCGGAACTTCCATTAGAATATGTAAATACCTTCTGCATTCTGTCATGTCAGGTAACTGCATACACCGGACACCGGAGGCTTTCATCTAGTCTATTGTTAGGGTTCTGTACCTCGAAAGGAAAAAAGGAACCCTTCTAGGATCACTTTGTTGCCTACTGTCTGCCAAGAAACCTATATGGTACTTCTCGTTGACCTAGAATCATGAAATTTGGCAGGAAGGTAGTTCTTATAGCTGACATGACAAATTTGAAAACCGTGAATTTGTGGTTACATCACACAAAAAAAAAATTGTGGTCATGAACTAATAATTAGTATTTTCAAATATCAAGTGGGGTATCATAATATTATGAAAGATCTTCACCTGTGCATTCTAAAATAGATTTTTATTTATTTTTATGCATCATAGTTTTTGAATTATCGTGCAAAATGTCGAAAAAATACGACTGTAGTACGGAACCCTCGTTGCGGGAGCCTGACTCGCACTTGGCCGGTTTTTTAAACTTTTCTTGCCTCTTATATTTTTTTCGCTCCTCTAAAAATAGCTCGCACCCCGAAACATTCCAAAAATAAAACACGGACTACTTACGAAGTCCCGATATCTGTACAGATAAAAAATCACAAGCTGGCATTCCCTATCGGGCATGAGCCAAGGACCTCTATTAATACAAGTTCACTGGACCTGCCGATTTGCCTGCTGATTCGTTAACTCGGTGTCTAATACTAAATCATCATCCGAGACAGAGCATTGCGCACATGACTGGGTGCCCTGCGTGCGGCGTGCCCGACGACCAGCACGAACGAGGAGCTACACGAGGCTACCGACCGAGCTATCGCGGTTGCGGCTCTTTTGGCTGCCCGTATTTGAGGTAACCGTACTCGAGAAGAAGAAGAAGAAGACTAAATGATAGCTACTGAGCTCATTTGACATTTATTGTTAGTCTTAAGTTATCGAATCGCCCCGCTGTTTTAGAAGCAACTTGATTTTCGCCATTTGGCGCTGATATCAGCAGTGAGCGTCATGCGACCGTACTCGGAACTAAAATAATATGTCAGTGATGTTAGACAACTGGCAACATAATGTCAACACGAAGACCAAGAAACAAATAATCATATTTAATTCCCGGTACAGTACCTACTCTACCACTTTTATAAGTAACGCCGATGTAACCTTATTCCGAAAGAAGTGAAAATATTTCAGCCAATCATAGCGTGTATCCGTCCGCTCTTGGTTGTTGCATATATGTTTGAACGCGCGAATTATAAGAGAGACAGCACGAGTATCTGTTGTTCTTGCGCTTAAAATCTTAACGTCAAGCAATAAGGTCTGTATTTCATTGGTATACATTCGGTTTTGGTCAGCGTCAGGTTGCAGTATTATGCGCAAACGAATTTTGCCAATGCGACTTATAACAGTGATAGTACAATATGCTTAGTACGAGATTTTATGTCTCACCAACGTTGAGAGTATTAGAATGTCGAAACACTTCAGCGTTATAGTGAACTGGATCTTAACTGTCTTGTTTTAAAGCTCAAGTTTGTCTACACATCTACAGTCAGCGCTCCAAGCGGAAACGTTGCGAAATTAAAATCATTGGTATTTTCAATTTAAGGATCTTACGATCCATTTTGCTTTGACATTACTGTGTTTCGACTCTCAAATACGTAGTAGTAGAGACGTAAGTAGGTACTTATACTAAGCGTACTGTACACTCGGCGGAGCGCTTCACATCTGCACAAAGAATGACTATCATTTTGTATGGCACACCTCTTCCAGCGAGCTTGCTTGTATATGTTCATGTCAGTGGGTTAGAGTCATTGACCCTTCGATCGCGGCAACTAGGTCAGCCGGCCGTATCCGTTCCCATTAATGAAGTGGAGTAGCTTCTCAAACTGTGGGCTACTACCCTCCCCCTACCCCCCCCCAGATAATCGGCCGCATTGTGGAATCATATAAAACTCTCAAGGCTTAAGCGTCCTTGGGCTCAAGACACACTGAAGGTGTGGGTGGAGTGGTGGAGTGGTGGGACGCAGCTACTGTTTTTATCAACTTCAATAAATAAAAAACCGGCCAAGTGCGAGTCAGGCTCGCGCACCGAGAGTTCCGTAGTACAGTCGTACTTTTTCGACATTACGGCTCTGAACCCTTCTCATTCTGAGAAGAAACCTATTCTCAGTAGTGCGCCGGCGATAGGTTGATCATTGATGAGTAGGTATACTGACAGACGTTATCAGCATTCGATCCGCCCGATGCATTCGAATCTGTCACGGGAACTTTTCGAAAAGTTAAATTGCAATGGTCTAAAGTTAAGTTTCAGTTCCCTGAAAATAACAATACCGCTGTTCTGTTCTGGTAACGTTCCGTACCCGTAGTACAAGATTTTACGTCTCACCAAACGAAACCAAATTCGAGAGTCGAAATACTTCCGCGTTACAGTAAAATGGACCTATAAAGCCTTGAATTGAAGTCAAATATTCAATGCCACTGATTTTAATTTCGCAATGTTTCCGCTTGGAGCGCTGGCTGTAGAAGTGTAGATAAACTTGAGCTTTAAAACAAGGCATTTAAGATCCAGTTTACTGTAACGCGGAAGTATTTCGACTCTCGAATTTGGTTTGGTTTGGTGAGACGTAAAATCTTGTACTACGGGTACTGGTAACACGAAGCGATCCAATTTCCGCGTAATTTTCCCTGAGGTTTAGAGTTCAAACGAGTTACCATAACACTGTGGAGTCAGTGTGCTTTATTTCATGGTAGTAACGCCCATTTCTCCACAGTAATGCGAGGAGTAAACAGACCAAATGAAATCAAACCATAGCATAGGGGAACAAGGTTTAATTCGGGTTGTAAAGCTTTGCCTCGTGCCTGTAGAACAGCAAGATGTAAGTTTACATTTTATTACTCGGTAATAAAGGGTTATTCCCGTTGAGTCACACCCCCGTGTGTAACACTGTGACACAAGGTGCCTAAAATTTCAAAACATTCCCGTTGAGTAACACTGTTACACAACGGGAATTAATTTGAACTTGTTGGCACCTTGTGTCACACCTACATAAATACATATTATTGCGCGTGTATCAAGTATTAACTGATTGTGCACTTTTCCGGGATGTTATTTATTTATAAATACAAGATGGCGGACATGAATTTTTTTACAAAAAATTGACATGGGTGTCGTTTTTAGGGTTTTCGAGGGTGCTGAATTTGATGATGACATTTATTCTGAAATCCAAGATGGCGGACATGGATTTTTTTACAAAAAATTGACATGGGTGTCGTTTTCAGGGTTTTAGAGGGTGCTGAATTTGATGATGACATTTATTCTGAAATCCAAGATGGCGGACATGGATTTTGTTACAAAAAATTGACATGGGTGTCGTTTTCAGGGTTTTAGAGGGTGCTGAATTTGATGATGACATTTATTCTGAAATCCAAGATGGCGGACATGATTTTTTTACAAAAATTGACAGAGGTGTCGTTTTCAGGGTTTTCGAGGGTGCTTAATTTGATGATGACATTTATTCTGAAATCCAAGATGGCGGACATAATTTTTTTTTTACAAAAAATTGACATGGGTGTCGTTTTCAGGGTTTTCGAGGGTGCTGAATTTGATGATGACATTTATTCTGAAATCCAAGATGGCCGACATGGATTTTTTACAAAAAATTGACATGGGTGTCGTTTTCAGGGTTTTCGAGGGTGCTGAATGGGATGATGACATTTATTTTGAAATCCAAGATGGCCGACATGGATTTATTACAAAAAATAGACATGGGTGTCGTTTTCAGGGTTTTCGAGGGTGCTGAAATTGATGATGACATTTATTCTGAAATCCAAGATGGCGGACATGACTTTTTTTACAAAAAATTGACATGGGTGTCGTTTTCAGGGTTTTCGAGGGTGCTGAATTTAATGATGACATTTATTCTGAAATCCAAGATGGCCGACATGGATTTTTTTACAAAAAATAGACATGGGTGTCGTTTTCAGGGTTTTCGAGGGTGCTGAATTTGATGATGACATTTATTTTCAAATCCAAGATGGCCGACATGGATTTTTTACAAAAAATAGACATGGGTGTCGTTTTCTGGGTTTTCGAGGGTGCTGAATTTGATGGTGACATTTATTTTGAAATCCAAGATGGCCGACATGGATTTTTTACAAAAAAATTGACATGGGTGTCGTTTTAGGGTTTTTGAGGGTGCTGAATTTGATGATGACATTTATTTTTAAATCCAAGATAGCCGGACATGGATTTTTTACAAAAAATAGACATGGGTGTCGTTTTCAGGGTTTTCGAGGGTGCTGAATTTGATGATGACATTTATTTTGAAATCCAACATGGCCCACATGGATTTTTTACAAAAAATAGACATGGGTGTCGTTTTCAGGGTTTTTGAGCGTGCTGAATTTGATGAACCATTTATTTTCAAATCCAAGATGGCCACAATGGATTTCTTACAAAAAATAGACATGGGTGTCGTTTTCAGGGTTTTCGAGGGTGTTGAATTTGATGGTGACATTTATTTTGAAATCCAAGATGGCCAACATAGATTTTTTACAAAAAATAGACATGGGTGTCGTTTTCAGGTTTTCGAGGGTGCTGAATTGGATGATGACATTTAATTTTAAATCCAAGATGGCCAAAATGGATTTTTTACAAAAATCTCCCATGTCTATTTTTTGTAAAAATCTATCGGCAATCTTGGATTTCAAAACAAATGTCATCATTAAATTCAGCTTGCTCGAAAACCCTGAAAACGACACCCATGTCAATTTTTTGTAAAAAATTCATGTCGGCCATCTTGAATTTAAAAATAAATGTCATCATCAAATTCTGCACCCACGAAAACCCTGTAAACGACACCCATGTCTATTTTTTGTAAAAAAATCCATGTCAGCCATCTTGGATTTCAAAATAAATGTCATCATCAAATTCAGCACCCTCAAAAACCCTAAAACGACACCCATGTCAATTTTTTTAAAAATCCATGTCGGCCATCTTGGATTTCAAAATAAATGTCACCATCAAATTCAGCACCCTCGAAAACCCTGAAAACGACACCCATGTAAATTTTTTTAAAAATCCATGTCGGCCATCTTGGATTTCAAAATAAATGTCACCATCAAATTCAGCACCCTCTAAAACCCTAAAACGACACCCATGTAAATTTTTTTAAAAATCCATGTCGGCCATCTTGGATTTCAAAATAAATGTCACCATCAAATTCAGCACCCTCGAAAACCCTGAAAACGACACCCATGTATATTTTTTGTAAAAAATCCATGTCGGCCATCTTGGATTTGAAAATAAATGTCATCATCAAATTCAGCACCCTCGAAAACCCTGAAAACGACACCCATGTCTATTTTTTGTAAAAAAAAATCATGTCCGCCATCTTGGATTTCAGAATAAATGTCATCATCAAATTCAGCACCCTCGAAAACCCTGAAAACGCTACCCATGTCTATTTTTTGTAAAAAATCCATGTCGGCCATCTTGGATTTCAAAATAAATGTCATCATCCAATTCAGCACCCTCGAAAACCCTGAAAACGACACCCCTGTCAATTTTTTGGAAAAAAATCCATGTCGGCCATCTTGGATTTCAGAATAAATGTCATCATCAAATTCAGCACCCTAGAAAACCCTGAAAACGACACCCATGTCAATTTTTTGTAAAAAAAAAATATGTCCGCCATCTTGGATTTCAGAATAAATGTCATCATCAAATTCAGCACCCTCTAAAACCCTGAAAACGACACCCATGTCAATTTTTGTAAAAAAAAATCATGTCCGCCATCTTGGATTTCAGAATAAATGTCATCATCAAATTAAGCACCCTCGAAAACCCTGAAAACGACCCCCCTGTCAATTTTTGTAAAAAAAATCATGTCCGCCATCTTGGATTTCAGAATAAATGTCATCATCAAATTCAGCACCCTCTAAAACCCTGAAATAGACACCCATGTCAATTTTTTGTAAAAAAAATCATGTCCGCCATCTTGGATTTCAGAATAAATGTCATCATCAAATTCAGCACCCTCGAAAACCCTAAAAACGACACCCATGTCAATTTTTTGTAAAAAAAATCATGTCCGCCATCTTGGATTTCAGAATAAATGTCATCATCAAATTCAGCACCCTCGAAAACCCTAAAAACGACACCCATGTCAATTTTTTGTAAAAAAAATCATGTCCGCCATCTTGTATTTATAAATAAATAACATCCCGGAAAAGTGCACAATCAGTTGATACTTGATACACGCGCAATAATAATTATGTATTTATGTAGGTGTGACACAAGGTGCCAACAAGTTCAAATTAATTCCCGTTGAGTAACACTGTTGTGAATGTTTTGAAATTTTAGGCACCTTGTGTCACAGTGTTACACACGGGGGTGTGACTCAACGGGAATAACCCGTAATAGTAATAGTAATAAGGGTGTAATAAAGGTTTCTATACAGCAGGTGCTAAGACACTTACCTTGGACTTTACTGCTATTAAAACAAGAGTCATTTTCGCACGGATACATTTACGTGGAAAAGTAATTCCCAAGTACGTGGTAATTTATATTAGGAAGAGGGGAAGGTATGTATTAGAATTTTATGAATGGCTTGAAAGGTATTGAAAATGTTTTGAAGCCACATAATAAATTTTGTTATTCTCTACTCTCTAGGTAGGTAGGTATAAGGTTATTAACTAATTAAATAAAATGCCAAATTATAATAGACTAGATGATGCCCGCGACTTCGTCCGCGTGGTTTTAGGTTTTTAAATATCCCGTGGAAACTCTTTGATTTTTCGGGATAAAGATTAGCCTATGTCCTTCCCTGGGATGCAATCTATCGCTGTTCCAAATTTCGTCAAAATCCGTTGAACGGATGGGTCGTGAAAGGCTAGCAGACAGACAGACAGACACACTTTCGCATTTATAATATTAGCATGGACTGTGGTTTGCAGAGTGCATGACTAGGTACCTACCTATCTTGCAAAAGTTGCCGATTCGATTTCTAGAGATTAAAAAACCGGCCAAGTGCGAATCAGACTCGCGCACTGAGGGTTTCGTACTACAATCGTATTTTATCGACATTTTGCACGATAAATCAAAAACTACTTACTAGAATCTCATTCAAACCAATTTTCGGTGGAAGTTTACATGGTAATGTACCTACATCATATTTTTTTTTTAGTTTTATCATTCTCTTATTTCCGAAGTTACAGGGACACACACACACACATTTTACCACTTTGGAAGTATCTCTCGCGCACTTACATCTACAGTATAGCATAGTTTCAACAGTATAGCTCTTATAGTTTCGGAAAAAAGTGGCTGTGACATACGGACGGACAGACAGACAGACAGACAGACATACATCTGTAAGGGTTCTGTTTTTTGCCATTTGGCTACGGATCCCTAAAAAGCCGTTTTGAAACAAGTAAACGCAGTTAGAGGTCGTAGCATCCGATTAAATTAATACTTATTATGCAAATATTTTGAGAGAGGGATCAAAATTTAAATTAAGTAGCTAGGTTCTTAATTAGTTAGTAAAATAAAATTAGGTTAAAGCTTTTTTTGAGTAATAGAGCAAGATCCCAGTGCCGCCAGACCTTCCTATTTTCTGAGAAACAAAATGTATGGGATTGAGTAGTCTTAGTGTGTACTTGTTCTTCATGCATCATGATCAACCTCAGCACAGGTCTCCTCTCAGAGTGAAAAGGGTTTTGGCCATAGTCTACCAACACTGTCCATGTGCGGATTGGTAGACTTCACACACCTTTGCGAACATTATGGAGAACTCGCAGGCATGCAGGTTTCCTCGCGATGTTTTCTTTCACAGTTAAAGCAAGTGATATTTAATTAATTAAAATGCACATAACTCCGAAAAGTTAGAGGTTCGTGGTCGGGCTCGAACGCCGACCTCCGATTAGATGGCGGACGTCCTAACCACTGGGCTATCATCGCTTTTTTACTACTATTAACGTACACATATCTGCTAGCTTGTGCCATGGGCTAATTTATAGATATCAGCTACTGAAAGTACCTATTTGAAAAAAATGCTTTTTTTTTTTATTGAGATACAAGTTAGCCCTTGACTGCAATCTCACCTGATGCTTACTTTTCTTAAAGACTGACTGCTGATTTTCATGCATGTTTTCCTGCCGGAAGTAATTTCCACCAGACGCTTCAAGCTCGCAAAAATAACATAGTTTATCTTACTTATAATCTGAGTTGTATTTTTTATATTATGGTACTCAGGAAGTATACATAAAAATCAGCACTTAGACATTAAGAAAAGTGAGTAATATTTTACGTGTCTTTAGCAACTGATATCTTAAAATTGGCGTACATTAATAGTATACACTAACACTACTCTGTCCCACACATTTTGTTTCTCAGAAAATAAGGAACGTCTGGCGGCACTGGGATCTTGGACCATAATATAAATAACTAGATCATAATATAATATCATTAGCATAATATTATTAAAATGACCAAATAATATTTAACATAAAATGATTTACTATCCACAAAAACTTAATAAAAGAGTATTTTGCATTAATTGTCTACCTCATGTTATGTTACCTACTTCTTCAGTAAGTAAAGAGCTGTGTACCTAACTAGTTACCCGCCCCGGTTTTACTCACTTGGAATCCTTGCTTATAGTGAAACAACGGTATAGAGAAAACATACAAAATATGCAAAATTTCAAGTTTCTAGAAGTTGAGAATGCCATAAAATCAGTTATTGTTGTTATCAGCTACCTAAGTAAGCTGTGATAACCGAATGTGACCACACAAGGCCACAATATGAATCACAGAAGCTGTGGTCCGGACCTTTATAAGCATTTTTATGATAAAATGTTTTTTACTATGACAAATAATTAATAACTTTAATGAGATGAATATAAGATTCATTTCGGTTAAACTGTTTCTACTTAATAATTTATATACCTATAGCTTTTTTATTTGTATACCTAGATTTTCGTATAACCAGATTTTACACCATCAAATGATAAAATGGCGTCCAAAGCTAATGTCATCTTCAACGTTGTTTTATTATCGGTCGTGATTAGTGTTGGAAATGTTATAAGACTTAAAGTGAACCCTTTCGACAGAGAGATCAAACGTGCGTTAGGATACCATAATGATTCTCTTCTCAACTTCACAGAGTTGAGTGGCCAGTACGGCTTTGCATCAGAAGAACATACGGTGACAACTGAAGATGGATACATTCTTACCATTTTTCGAATAAAAAGCAAGAGATGTCAGCAGTTCAAAAGTCCGCCAGTGATTCTTATGCATGGACTCATCCAGAGCTCGGACGGCTGGTTGAATGCTGGACCGAATGCAGGATTGGCTTATCTGATAGCAGATGCCTGTTACGACCTGTGGGTTGGAAACCAGCGTGGAAACTATTATTCCCGAAAACATATCCACTTAGATCCAGATAGAGATTCCAAATTTTGGCAATTTTCTGTAGACGAGATCGGACTGTACGATATACCCGCTACTATAGATTATGTTTTACGGAATACTGGGGAAGAGAAGCTGAACTACATTGGCTTCTCGCAGGGTGCTGGGACCTTCTTCATCATGTGCTCGGAGAGACCTGGATATTGTGACAAAGCGAACGTTTTGATAGCATTAGCTCCAGCCACGAGGCATACCCACAGCAAATCAGTTATGTTTAGAAAGATATGTGAAAGTGTCAGAAAATTGGAAGGAGTTTTGACTTTGACAGGTGTCCATGAACTTTTTTCTAAAGGTGCGTTCGTGCAAGAGTTACTCGCCTTTCTGTGTAAGTTTAGAGCAACTTCCGAGATGATTTGCGGGACGGTGGTCGGTGTGCTCGACTCCTTCCATCCAGGGTCCATATCTGCCGAAACGTTGCAAGTTATGATTGGGTATGTGCCCGCTGGAACTTCGACACACAACATGGCGCGATACGGACAAAGTATGCGAACGGAAAAATTTCAAAAGTTTGATTACGGAAGAGGGAGGAATCTTGGAATTTATGGAACTGAGCAGCCCCCGAGTTACAATCTGACTGCAGTGACCGTACCGTGTGTGACGTTTTATGGAAGAAATGACTATATCGTTGACCCCAAGGATGTGTTTTGGTTGGTGAACCAGTTGCCGAACGTGTTGGGAACGGAAGAGATAGCTGACCCATTGTGGAACCATTTCGACATGACCTACAGTCAGTATGTCAACAAAATGTTATTTCCTAAAGTGCACCAGTACTTACAAAAATATAGTAGAAGTTAATAAACAAAGTAAAACGACTGCGCTACAAAATGCCTGAGTTTATTTTTCGTTCAACCACAGAGTAAGGATATGATATTACACACAGAGAGTGGTTCCGTGGTTTTTGTGGTTCCATATTATATGGGAATTTCCCAAAAGGTCCCACATCAGAGCTATGGGCACCTATGTATACCCTATACCGCGTTCATTGGCATGGCAATAATGCTCGTTTACTTATGAAGAGAGTATGAACAGGTCAGTCAATGTTCTCAGCGTACATTCAAAATCCGTTAATATTTTATCGTTTTGTATTTTGCGTCTATCATTAATCATCTTGTTAGTGTAAGTGGCACTGCCGTTCCCTTTAGATGTAAAATAAATAAATAATAATAATAGGTCCAGTTTATACTGAGCTATAAGTTTATACTGCATCACGATATTGGCATCCGTTTAGTCGGTGCCGTTGTGGATCGGTTGCACGTAAACAACGCGACGTATAAACGAACATAATTAATTGTTTAATTGATACACTTCACAAACAGGCGGCATTTAAAATGCGGAAACAATGTTGTAGTTGCCCTTACACTAGGCGCGCCCCGTGGCTTCACTTATATTAATAAGTGTATTTCAATCAACGTGGCTACTAAACCGTGAACAACATATTTTGTTACTAGCTGTTGCCCACGACTTTGCGAAGATTAGGATTTTTAAAAATTCCCTTAGAACTTTTTGATTTTTCAAGACAAAAAGTAGCCTATGTCACTTTCTAGGTCTTTAAAAACCTATATCTATACCAAAATCACGTCGATTCGTTGCAGCGGCGTAATTGAAGGACAAACCAATAAACAAATACACTTTCGCATTTGTAATATCGGTAGTGATAATGACCAAGAACTATAAGTAAGTAGCTTATGCCCGCGATTTCGTCTGCGTGAACTACACAGATTTCAATTCTCTATTTTACTCCCGGGGGTTGAATTTTCGAAAATCCTTTCTTAATAGATATTTACATCATAATAGCTATCTGCATGCCAAATTTCAGCTCCATCCGTCTAGTAGTTTGAGCTGTACGTTGAAAGATCAGTCAGTCAGTCAGTTATATATTTAGATTTACGAAGATTAATAAATTAAATATATTTACGTCCTGAAAACGTTGTGCGCAAAATGATATAAATATACTTATACAAAAACGTGCAATTTAATTACTTCTTTTATTTTTTGTGACGTAATCACCATTATTCCATTTATAATTAAGTTTTTCCTGACTCGGTATCATACAATACTATCATAAAAAAATGACAGACAGACAGAGACGTCGAGAAGTTTTAATATTAACATTCAATCCTTAGCAGAGTTACCCGCTACATCGTCAGTTGATATCATGGCGTCAAAAGCAAATGTCACCTTCAACGTCCTTTTAATATCAGTGGCGATTATTGTTGGGAACATAATAAGACTAAAGGTGATCCCTATCGACAGTGAGATGAAGCGGTACCTGGGCTACCACGAGGACTCATATCTCAATTTCACACAAATAAGTGGCAAATATGGCTTTGTGTCTGAAGAGCATACTGTCACAACTGACGATGGATATATTCTTACCATATTCCGGATAAGAAGAAAGGAGTGCAACCAGTTTAAACGACCTCCAGTGATTCTCATGCATGGCCTTCTCCAGAGCGCAGACGCTTGGCTAGACGCTGGTCCTAACGCAGGGTTAGCCTACTTGATAGCTGAGCAGTGCCACGATCTGTGGGTTGGCAACCAGCGCGGGAACTACTATTCTAGAAGACACGTTCATATGGACCCAGATAAAAATTCAAAATTTTGGCAATTCTCAGTCGACGAAATCGGACTCTACGATATCCCCGCTACTATAGATTATGTTTTAAAAAATACTGGAGAAAGAAAAGTGAACTATGTCGGCTTCTCTCAAGGTGCTGGGACGTTCCTCATCATGTGTTCGGAAAGACCTGGATATTGTGACAAAGCGAACGTTTTGATAGGATTGGCTCCTGCAGCGAGACAGACTTACACCAGGTCAGTGACGTATAGAACATTTGCCAAAGCGATAAGCAAGTTTGAAGGGGTATTGTCTATAACAGGGTTCAATGAAATGTTTTCTAAAGGCGCGATTGAGCAAGAGTTCCTTTCTTTTCTGTGCAAGTTCAGAGTGATCTCGGAGGCTCTTTGTGGGAGGGTTCCTGCTCTAATCGACGCGTATCATCCGGGTTCCGTGGACGATGAAACTGTACAAGTACTTTTCGGTCATTTTCCGGCCGGTACCTCCACGCACAACATGGCGCGATATGGACAGAGTATGCAATCGGATAGATTTCAAAAATTTGATTATGGTGCAAGAAATTTAGAGATTTACGGCGTGGAGCAGCCACCGAGCTACAATCTTAGTGCATCGACCGTGCCTTTTGTAGCGTTATATGGAAGGAACGATCACTTAGTGGACACAAAGGACGTGGCCTGGCTGGTGAAGCAATTGCCGAATGTGTTGGAGGCGAGGGAAGTGGCCGACCCGCTGTGGAACCACCTCGACGTGACGTACAGTCAGTTCAACAAACGATTGATCTTTCCCAAATTGAACCAGTATTTATTGAAGTATAGTGTAGTTTAACTTGCGGCACTTTAATTAATAAAAAATTGATCTCCAAAATTAATTATTATACGTACAAAACGACTTTTCACGCGCCGTTTTAACTTTGTGTGTCAATTGTCATGTCAAAAGTACGATTTAAGGCCTTCTTTTAAGGTGGAAGACACGGTCTGCTCGCGAAAATCAAATTTAATTTGGTTTGCGCAATTTGTAAACTAATACGACAAAGTAGGCTTATGGCATTCAAATTGAGCTCATAGGGCCTAGCAGTATCATCTTCACAGGCTTATATAAAAATCTTTACTTGAAAGTGTTCAGTTTAAGAAATTAGTCAAAATAATGAGTTTGACGTGAGCTACTCACAAATTAGGCATTATTTTGACTAATTTCTTAAACTGGACACTTTCAAGTAAAGATTTTTATATAAGCCTGAGAAGATGATACTGCTAGGGGCTCAATTTGAATGCCGTAAGCCTACTTTGTCGTATTAGTTTACAAATTGCGAAAAACCAAATTAAATTTGATTTTCGCGGGCAGACCGTGTCTTGGGCCTTAAAGGTAAACTGTATTTTTGACATGACAATTGACCCATAGAGTTAAAATGGCGCATGAGAAGTCATTTTGTACGGACTATAATAATAAAATTAGTATTGTTAATTTGGTCTGAGTAAAATAGTGCTGTCATCATATAAATTATTTTAGATCATATTAATTTATAGTATTCATTTCATAACTAGGAACAAAAAAACTGGTAGTTCTTTACAATTTTTTTTACAATAATTGTCCTATTATTTAAAGTAGTTACCGGATGTTCTTCAAATACACGCCTCTTTGTAATATAATATATCATTATCAGAATATGTCGTTTCATGGTCAAAATTTTTTGTTTATAAGAAGACTTTTACAAAAAATTATTTTATTTATCCATTTACCTTAATGATCGGTTTAAAAGGTTTATTATTAAAACTAAGGACATATCCGTTAAGGTCTTTTTTACTTCCTCTACAGACGAGAAAATAAGTCGTAATTATTGCCGTAAAATAAGTAAACAGTAAAAAAGCTGAGATAGTCTAGTGGTTAAAACGTGCGTTGGCCTTGTATTCGACAGGTGTAGTGTTCGATTCTTGGGCATACACTTCTAATTTTTCAGAGTTATGTGCATTTTAAGCGACAATAACTTGAAATACTTGTGTAAATTCAACCCCTAAGGCAATAAAATAGGATTTTGAAAGTGCAGTCTAGTCTAGTTATTATTATAAAGATATTATAATGAAGGTTAATAGTTGAATAATAATAATTGCCTGCAGTAGATGTACGTAGTTGGATGCAACAGCGGCATCGTGTAGTTGAACCTTGATATTGAGAGGCGAGAAACTGGTTGTTCAAGGCGTTGGAAATCGTGGATAATTATAATTCTTACTTAGCACGTGCTTGTGACTTTTCTCAAGTTCTAATTATAATTAAAACATCTGATTTTAATGAGATATTTCATTATACTAATTTTAAGTTATAACTTACGTACCTATTTTATTTTATTTTATTTTTATTTTATTATAAAGGCACACAAAACAGGTTTCAGCTATAAATGGTCCAAATAAAAATAAAAAACAATAGATTAAGATCTAAGCGGTAACCCTAAATATGTGTACACAACAATTCTTAAATAAATATATGCACTAACTAACTGATAAGATACAATTTATTAAAACACAGAAAAAAGAAATACAAGAAAATTAACTATGAAAATTACCTAAGTATATTTTAATTGGTATACCTATACTTTGTATTAATACTGAATACAATAGCTATAATAATAACTTCACTATCCCATCATTATATTATTTATCGAGACTAAACAATCGACCAGGTTTCACTCCGTCTTTATATCGTTATATATCTATCGTCTTTATATCTTATACCCCTATTTCATCCCTTTAGGGGTTGAATTTTCAAAAATCCTTTCTTAGCGGATGCCTACGTCATAATAGCTATCTGCATGCCAAATATCAGCCCGATCCGTGAAGTAGATAGATTGAGCTGTGCGTAGATAGATCAGTCAGTCAGTCAGTCACCTTTTCCTTTTATATGTTTAGAAGACTTTAGATCATAAAAATATAGATTTAAACTAAAATGTTGATATAATTACTGGACACTGTTGGAATGGGGGGGGGGGGGGGGGGGGTTTACAATAGGTTTTTAACAACCTCGTGGGAACTCTTTGATTTTCCGGGATTAATATAGCCTGTATGTCTAATTGATTATCCCACTCTCCAGGTTTTCAACCCGTGCAAAAAGTTACGACGATCCGCTTCTCCGTTGCGATGTGATTGAAGGACCAACCAACAAACAAACATCGCATTTATTATTATGGGTAGTTCGTATTGCTTCCTTCATAGAACTTGTAAGGAATTCATATTCTTGCAGCTGCGTACGATCTTGAACTTGTTTTTTTCTCTGATTTTATTGTAAGTAGACTTCGTTCGTGTACCTAGGTACCTACCTGTTCTAGGTTCTATTTTAATGACGTTTGACTAGGTAGATTATGGAATTTCAATTGTTGCACAGTCCACAGTTGGGTTGGAAATTGGAATGCAACTCTTGTTTATTTTTTTACCGACTTCAAAAAAGGAGCAGGTTCTCAATTCGACTGGATATTTTTTTTTTAAATTGTTTTTGTATGTTTGTTACGCGATTACTCCGTCCGCTATGAACCGATTTTGATGATTCTTTTTTATGCCTTTAATGTACTTAGACAAAGTAATATTAAGATCGCTCATTTAGTAAGTAGGTAATAGGTATTCTAAGTATTGCCTATATTTACTTTGCAACCGACTCGTAGGCTATTTACTATTACTTAGGTCACAGATGCTAGCCCAAATGGTGCAAGGTAATGAGTATACAAGCAAGTATTTAATGCAACGCCAGGACAAACAATTCATTAGTTGCATAACACTTAAGTATTGACAAGACATTATCAGTAATAAATATTTGTATTTTATTACCTACCTATAAGACTTTAGGTTTTGTGTTTTATTTATATTCGACCTATTCCTGCCTCTCACCTTTCCACACTATGTTAGGTGAAAAGCAAACAGGTTACCCACCTGCGCCTGCGCCGGCAATTACAGCCGAGCGTACTGCGTCACCTTAACAAAGGATTTTTGATAATAAAACAGGGGTTTCGAAATTTGTGTAGTCCACGCGGACGAAGTCGCGAGCATTTAAGCTAGTGTATTATAATTGTAATGCAATCTGGCAAATAAACAAATTTTTTTTAAATATGGATAGGCCATCGCGTGGACGTCTAGTTTAGAGACTTATGATTAGATAAATAGTAGTAATCATGTTAATTGTACATTTATCCACATACATAATCCGTTGTAGTTGACCTCCAACACGACGAGGTGCCGGACATTGACCGGCCGGTACAGCGGCCCTGACCATCGTCCAAGAGCGTGCACTTATTTATATTTTACTAGCAGTTGCCCGCGACTTCGTCTGCGTAAAATTTCTGGTTTCTAGAATAGAATAGAATAATGTTTATTCGAGGTATATAGGTGGTACATGGTGTAGGCAATATCGTCCTGTACAGCAGTGCAACACCTCGAACAATTAGGCCACTCAGCTTGTGTTGAGACGTCGCGTCGGACCCCTCAGACACAAACCTCTAGACTCTAGAGCAAACCATCTGAGATACCAGACGCCCCAACGCTGATTTTCAGTGACCGCCTTTTAAATATTACCTAAACGTCAGTGGCATAGAATATATAAAGTTGGCGAATAAATGGATAAATAAAATGAAAAAAAGTATTTAGAGTTTTTAAATTTAAAGTGATTTAGGACATAAAAGAAGAAATAAGAAATAATACATTGTTTCTCATAAGATCTTAAATTTTCCTGCTGCAAAAGGCCTCACTTACCTACTTACTCATTCTCACCTTAAGGCACGGTACCCAGAATACCTAAATGGCAATTTTCATATCTCTATCTTCAAAAACATAGGATTTTCATATAACTTTTCAACCCTCATTTCACCCCCTTAGGGGGAGAAATACCTACCCCCTAGAAAGATTCAAATTTCAAGTAAAAATAACAATAGTTAAAACTTTTCAATAAAAACTTTCCTAACTACAGTTCCTGAGATTTCCTGATTAGTCAGTCAGTCAGTCAGTCAGTCAGTCAGTCAGTGAGTGAGTGGTATTTCGCTATTATACATTTAGAAGATACACTATTCTATGTATCTATAACATGTAATTTTTTTTATGTTTCACTAGCCGCGAGCCGCGACTTCGTCAGTGCGAGAGTCTGATTCGCACTTGACCGGTTTTTGTACCTATTCTCCTCCCTCTATTACATTCTACACCCTCTCGCACTGCCAAGGGTCACTGGTAGAGATCTCCCATAGAGATAAGTGCGTTCCTGTCCACTTTTACTCTCTTTTTCTCTTTATTGTAAATGTTTTTGTTTCAAATTATATTAAATTGATAACTACTGTAAACGGTTTTGAAAAATCTCGTGGAAACTCTTTGATTTTCCGGAATAAAAATAGCCTATGCCACTCTCTAGGTCTATAACTATAGCCACCCATGCAAAAAGTTACAAACAATCAATGAGGTTTGCGTTGAAACAATCAAAGAGTTCCCACAGGATTATTAAAAAACTATTTGTGTAGTCCACGCGAACGAAACCGTGGGCATCAGCTAGTCTGGTGAAAAAGTGGCGATAGCCTAGTACTTAGTTACCTTCCCCGGGATGTAAGCTAACTCTGTACCAAATTTCATCAAAATCGGTTAAACTATCGGGCCGTAAAAAGCTAGTAGGCAGACAGACAGACATTCACACTTTCGTATTTATAATATTACTAGCTTACGCTCGCGACTTCGCCCGCGTGGACTACACAAATTTCAAACCCCTATTTCACCCCCTTTAGGGGTTGAATTTTCAAAAATCTTTGCTTAGCGAATGCCTACGTCATAATAGCTATCTGCATGCCCAGCCCGATTCATCCAGTAATTTGAGCTGTACGCTGATAGATCAGTCAGTCAGTCAGTCACCTTTTCCTTTTATATATTTAGACATATTTTGACGACCTCCCTGGCGCAGTGGTGAGCGCTGTGGTCTTAATAGTGGGAAGTCCCGGGTTCGATTCCTGGCAGGGGTTTGGAATTTTATAATTTCTAAATTTCTGGTCTGGTCTGGTGGGAGGCTTCGGCCGTGGCTAGTTACCACCCTACCGGCAAAGCCGTGCCGCCAAGCGATTTAGCGTTCCGGTACGATGCCGTGTAGAAACCAAAGGGGTATGGGTTTAATAAAAACTGCCATACCCCTTCCCGGTTAGCCCGCTATCATCTTAGACTGCATCATCACTTACCACCAGGTGAAATTGCTAACTTGTATCTGAATAAATTAAAAAAAAAAAAATATATAAGACGAAAATACACGAAGCCTAAAACCAGACAGACGCTGCTTAGGTAACGTGTTAATGTTTTTATGTAATAAAAAATGTATATTAATGAGTTTGTACATTGTACAAGCCGACGGCATTGAACTTGACCCGCTACACTACTGACTGACTTGCGTCACACGACGCGACAGGTTGACGTGGCAATCTAGGTACGAGGCGGGCCCGCACGTCACCCGCGCCCGCACGCGCCGGGGCCGGGCGGGTGTGCGGGGTGCGGGGTGTTCTCTCCTCGATCACCATCTTGTCCTGACGCGTACTATACTTATATACGTACGTTATATTTACATACATTGCGATTTCCGTCAACAGTTTTTTTAACGAATAGGTACTTACTACCACAATTCACACCAACAAAACGTCGAGGCTTGGACGTCACTGGGAGACGTTAAATGTTCCTACAATTGACGCTACGTGACCTATGAATAGACAATTTTTCTTTGATTTCACGTCACCCACAGTTGACATACCTTGATTCAGGATCAAACCGAGAGTTGCCTCACTCTAGTTCACTCTTTCGCTCAAACCTAATATCACCATGACATCATTATTTTACAAATTTACCATGAAGAGCTGGCGCGCACCGCGCACCGCGCACGGTGCGGTGAGTTGCGGTGCGTTTTCCGCCAAATTTGAATTTTATTCTATCGAAATCCGATGCGGAATTAATTCCGCAGTGCGCGCGCTTCTATGTAGTTCTATAGTTCACATATTTTGCGGAAATTTTCCGTGGTGCGCGCTAGCTCTTATTTATTTAAAGAATTCACTCCAGTTCGCGTTTTCCCACATACTTATTGGAATTTATATATTAAAACAAGAGAGTAGCAACAGAACATAGCCATAAGAGCACAACAAGAGAGCGGGGCGCCGCGGGGAGATATTCGTCGAGATATTCCTTTGTTCGCCGCTCGCAGCTTCCCACTGCAATCATATTGGACGGCGATATTCTGCCGACTGCCGACATACTCTACATACTATGCCAGATTGTTGTGACCGGATGCATCTACGAGTATATCTTATTGTATTACTAGATAATGCCCGCGACTTCATCCGCGTGGATTTAGATTTGAAAATCCCTTGGGAACTCTTTAATTTTCCGGGATAAAAAGTAGCCTATGTCCTTTCACGGGATGTAAGTTAACTCTGTAGCAAATTTCATCAAATTCGGTTGAACTGTTGGGCCGTGAAAAGCTAGCAGACAGACAGACACAATTTCAGATTACTAGACTAGCGACCCGCCCCGACCTCGCATGGGTGCACATTGCTAACTAAGTTATGTGGTGCAAGTGTTGTTAGTTTGTTATAATATTAATTTATATGTTAGAGCCTCGATAGCTCAACGGTTAAAGGAGCGGACTGAAAACCGAGAGGTCTCCGGTTCAAATCCCACCCGTTGCACTATTGTCGTACCTACTCCTAGCACAAGCTCTCTACGCTTTTGGAGGGGAAAGAGGAATATTAGTCAGCAATTAAGTTGGCTAATATTCTTTCAAAAAAAAAACAAAGGGATAAGACTGCATTCCCGATAAAAGCTCTCAGTCGGCTTGATGAACAAATTATATGCCATATAATGTGCCTATGTCATTCTCCAGGTCTTTAACTATACCCATGCAAAAATCACGTCGACCCGTTGCTCCATTACGACGTGATTGAAGGACAAACTAACAAACCAACAAAGCTTCATATTTACATTAATAATATGGGTAGTGATTGAAGAAGATAGAACATCAATTTGACTAGAAATCAGTCAGTTGGAAGCGACTCTACCACTGAATTGAAATATACATTCTATTGAGACGCAGTACAGTAAGGAGGCAACAATCTAGTATTAAAAAGCAAATAATAATATTGTTTCAATGATTCCATTGTTATAAAAACGATCGATCTCCCTATTAAGACTTAGGAAAATGAAATACTTTTCTATTATTAATATAATAGTAAGGTAATAATGAAAAGCAATATTATTACAGCTATAAGCCGCAATGTGAGCCGGAGGGTGCGAGAAGAGGAAAATTTCTTTTCTCGGCAAATATATATTTGCGGGTCTCATGAATTGCGCCCAGCTGTAGATTTACTTTCAATTAATATCCTGTAAATAGTTTGAGCGGTGATAGCTCAGTGGTTAACACGTCGCGTCGGTCTCATATTACAATCCTGTCATAAGAATGTGTCGCTCTTATAATGAATTTGTTAAGCTGGATTTAGATATAAATATTTTTGATCACAGATTTCCAATCTTCTTTAGAAAAAAATTTTAAATAATTAAAAAAAAAAATGTAACATATTTCTATTTAAATATTTTATTAATTATTAGGCTATTGTTTATTGTTATCTAAAGTTTGCGTGCTTTTTTTTAAACTTTGGTTATGCTGTGCAACCATTTAGGATTACAATAAGGACGAAACTTTGTATTATGGAATTAGGTTATAATTATTATTGTAATCTGTTTTGGACGCCAATAAATAAATAAAATTAAATTCGGGGGGGCTGGGTTCGATCCCGGGCACGCACCTATAACTTTTCAGAGAAATATGCGTTTTTAACCGACTTCAAAAAAAGGAGGAGGTTCTCAATTCGTCGGAATCTTTTTTTTTTTTTTTTTTTTATGTATGTTCCCCGATTACTCGAAGACGCCTGGACCGATTTTGAAAATTCTTTTTTTGTTTGAAAGGGTATAGTTCAAAGTTGGTCCCATTTCAATTTGGTGAAGATCTGATGAACATCTTCGAAGATAGATACTGGAACTCCTCAACGGATAAGAGTAAATTGCTCGCGATCAGTGTAATAGCTTAGTAAACAGTAGATTTTTAACCAGTCATAGCATAACTCCATGGGGCCACTAAAAATTGTGAAATAAAAAAAAATTTCAAAAAAAATAAAAACCGACTTCGATACACAAACACTAAAAATTGAAAAATAATTTAATTTATTACCGAATATATTATGTATACAAGAGTTAATATAGTTCGATAATAATATTTTTTGGGGTCGGTGCCAATGAGGTGCCATTGTGGAGTCTCATAAAAATATGAAGTCTAGACGATTCGCGCAGCTAAAGCTAATTGGCACCGGCACCAAAAAGTATTATTATCGAACTAAATTAACTCTTGTATACATAATATATTCGGTAATAAATTAAATTATTTTTCAATTTTTAGTGTTTGTGTATCGAAGTCGGTTTTTATTTTTTTTGTAAAAAAATTTAAGCAACTAAATATCACTAATAGGTGCCAAAATTCCTCAGTGCTTGAAGACCAAAGTCTTCGAACAGTGCGTGTTGCCAGTGATGACATTTGGATCCGAGACATGGTCGCCTATGAGCTAACTATGAGCCTCATAAGAAAGCTCAGAGTCACTCAGCGGGCGATGGAGAGAGCTATGTGCAGAGTTACTCTAAGGTGATCAAATCACAAATAAGGTGATCCGTAGGAGAACTAGAGTAACCGACATAGCTCAGCGGGTTGCGAAGCTGAAGTGGCAATGGGCAGGGCACATAGTTCGTAAAACCGATAGACGTTGGGGTCCCAAGGTGCTGAAATGGCGACCTCGCACCGGAAGACGCAGTGTTGGAAGACCCCCCACTAAGTGGACGGACGACATCAAACGAGTCGCAGGGAGCCGCTGGATGGCGGCGGCGCAAGACCGTGGCGTGTGGAAGTCCCTACAAGAGACCTATGTCCCACAATGGATGTCTTATGTCCAGCAGTGGACGTCTATCGGTTGATGATGATGATGAACCACTAGGCTACGATAGTGCTGAATTGCAGTTACAAGTAAGAAAATTGAATTTCATAGCGAAAAGACGCCATGAGTTTTCTCAAGGAAAAACGGCTAATCCTTTATTTGTGCTCGGCTTGGCTTATTGGTGCGCGTAACGCCCAGATTAGGGATAAATCCGTTTCGCCGTAATCGTATCCGACTCGCAACGGGCGTCCGTTCGTTAAGCGTTATACTTTGCTCTTGTTAGTTCCACGTCTCAATGTCGGGTTGACTGCTCTCGTTTACCAAACACGGCTTTATGGGCATAAAAATAAAATTTGTTTACCAGTTCAAAGATTGGCTTTATATACCAAGAATGTGTACTGTACGGCAATACGTATTTATAACCATTTACCGTCGCACAGCTATGGAATGAACCTCAGATCTTTTAGAAGTTATTTGTTTAATTTTCTACTAAATAAAACTTATTATAGTGTTAATGATTTTTTTAATGACAAATTTTAAATAATGCATGCATAGAAATAGACATTTGAATTATTAAAAACATTTAAATGATGAGTGATGACATAACAATATTAATGAAATTAGATAATTTATGAAGATAATTTAGAAATAATTTTGCACGCCATGCTTGGCAGGATATGTAACTGATTACCTAACTTTTAAGACCCCATGTAAATAATTTACATGTACCTACCATATCTGAGCAAAATAAATAAATGATTATGATTATGATTATTATGCCAAACTAGACTAGATGATGACCGCGACTTCGTCCGCGTGGATTTAGGTTTTTACGGTTCCGTAGCCAAATAGCAAAAAACGGAACCCTTATAGATTCGTCATGTCTGTCTGTCTGTTTGTCCGTCCGTATGTCGCAGCCACTTTTTTCCGAAACTGACTTTCATCAACTGATTTACACACAAAAATAGAAAAAAAAATTGGGGGTTCCCCATAAGTACTTAGAACTGAAACTCAAACAAATTTTTTTCATCAAAACCATACCGATCTAATGGATAGGTCTTCAAAAATGATATTGAGGTTTCTTATATCATTTTTTAGGGTTCCGTACCTCAAAAGGATCACTTTGTTGTATGTCTGTCTGTCTGTCAAGAAACCTAGAGGGTACTTCCCGTTGACCTAGAATCATGAAATTTGGCAGGTAGGTGGGTCTTATAGCTGGTTTTAGGGGAAAAATCTGAAAACCGTGAATTTGTGCTTACATCACACAAAAAAAAAATTGTTGTCAT
This sequence comes from Maniola hyperantus, assembly GCF_902806685.2. Classification (NCBI taxonomy): domain Eukaryota; kingdom Metazoa; phylum Arthropoda; class Insecta; order Lepidoptera; family Nymphalidae; genus Maniola; species Maniola hyperantus. The sequence continues at coordinate 280,661 of NC_048542.1, read as the reverse complement.
TAACTAATAATTCGTATTTTCAATTTTCGAAGTAAGATTACTATATCAAGTGGGGTATCATATGAAAGGGCTTCACCTGTGCATTCTAAAACAGATTTTTATTTATTTTTATGCATCATAGTTTTTGAGTTAAACTGCAAAATGTCGAAAAAATATGACTGGAGTACGGAACCCTCGTTGCGCGAGCCTGACTCGCACTAGGCCGGTTTTTTCTAAACTGAATAGTTTGCGCGAGAGACACTTCTAAAGTAGTAAAATGTGTCCCCCCCCCCCTGTAACTTCTAAAATAAGAGAATGATAAAACTAAAAAAAAAATATGATCTATGTACATTACCATACAAACTTCTACCGAAAATATAGTAAGTAGTTTTTGATTTATCGTGCAAAATGACACGCTATAACGAAAGAACAGATCAAAGTGATTTTTGCATGAATATAGGTAAAGACCTGAGGAGTAACATAGGCTACTTTTTATTCCGGAAAATCTAAGTTCCCATGGGCTTTCTAAATTCCTAAATCCACGCGGACGAAATCGGAGGCATCACCTAGTCTAAATATATAAAAGGAAAAGGAGACTGACTGACAGACTGATCTATCAACGCACAGCTCAAACTACTGGACGGATCGCGTTGAAATTAGGCATGCAGATAGAAATGCAACCCCTTAAGGGGTAAAATAGGGGTTTGAAATTTGTGTAGTCCACGCGGACGAAGTCGCGAGCATAAGCTAGTTCCGTATAAATCATCATTATAATAATGAGTGCGTGTTTTCCCGCGCTAATTCCATCGAGCAACACTCCAACGAATATTAATCTCCTCCCCTAATTGCATTACGAGAACCTGAGCCCGAGCCGGCCCAAATACGCAGTACTTATCTACTTAAGTTTGTTTTTTAGGGTTCCGTAGCCAAATGGCAAAAAACGGAACCCTTATAGATTCGTCATGTCTGTCTATCTGTCTGTCTATCTGTCAAGAAACCTACAGGGTACTTTCCGTTGACCTAGAATCATGAAATTTGGCAGGTAGGTAGATCTTATAGCTGACATTTGGGAAAAAATCTGAAAACCTTGAATTTAGGTTTACATCACAAAAAAAAATTAAATTGTGGTCATGAACTAATAATTAGTACTTATTTTAAATTTTCGAAGTATGATAACTATATCAAGTGGGGTATCATATTAAAGGTCTTCACCTGTACATTTTAGAACAGATTTTTATTTATTTTTATATATCATAGTTTTTGAATTATCCTGCAAAATGTCGAAAATATACGACTGTAGTACGGAACCCTCATTGCGCGAACCTGACTCGCACTTGGCCGGTTTTTCTTTACTAAGTTATTTGATACCTAATTTATCTTATCATCATCATCAACAACCGATAGACGTCCACTGCTGGACATACGTCTCTTGTGGGGTCTTGCGCCGCCTGAATCCAGCGGCTCCCTGCGATTCGCCTGATGTCGTCCGTCACCTAGCGCTTTCCCATTCCAGCACATTGCGACTACAACGTCTGTGAGTTTTTCGAATTACGTGCCCTGCCCATTGCCAATTATTCAGCTTCGCCACGCGCTGAGCTATGTGGGTTACTCTAGTTCTCCTATGGACCTCCTCATTCCTGATTTGATCACGTAGAGAAACTCCGCACATAGCTCTCTCCATCGCCCGCTGAGTGACTTTGAGCTTTCTTATGAGGCCCATAGTTAGAACAATAAATTATTATCTGATACAACCTAACCATGGATTTGTGCTCATATATCTTAATTATGCAATTGTCACTCAAACTACAACTAAAAAAAGTATAAAGGGGATATTTTTATCTAACAAATCAGACTAATTGGGAACTTTTAACGGTTCATCAATTACTGGGCCAAACGATGTATGGGAGATGGTCGGTCTCTTATTGACACTAATTTGTAAAAATATTATACTACTTAGTCAATTAATTAGTTGTAGATTAAGCATCAGTCGTCACGCCAGTAATAGTTTTAGTTTGCCAGGTTTTATACAATTATAAGTAAATGCAACCGCATTAGTACCAACGTATGTAATGGTAGTGTTAGATTTAGATGCAAATTGATGCGATCTCCATGAAACTGCACAAGTAGGAATATGTATAAAGATATTATAATAAGTGCTTCTTGTATTGTCTCCGTACTTATACGTATACATGCGTAGCTTCACGTAGCACACAGTCTACGCCGTAATCCAGAAGGGACGTTGATGTATGGCGTGTCAATATAGATCACCCTGCCACGTAGCACATGCTGTTTAATATGCTACGGACGCATGATAGAGGCGGACAAGCGTAGGTACAGTACGCGACAGGTCGAGATGGCAGTTAGGGAGGAGACGTCCCGCACACCCGCACAGCCCCCTAGCTAACCCGGTGCGGGTGTGCAGGGCGTCCCCCCCGCCTCATACCCCGATTGCTATCTCTACCTGTCGCGGACTATAACTGGCTTAAGGTGGATACGGATCTCATACAAAATGGATATGGGTGCAGTTGTGGACCTGAAAGTCGGCCTTCTACTGAGCACAAGTCTCCTATCAGAATGAAAAAGATTAGGCCATAGTCCGCCACACTGACCCATTACGGTAAAGTAAAGTAAAATATTATTTACTGTACACCAATACCAAAAAATAGAAATATAACAAAGATGTTTGCAAGTACAATAGGCGGCCTTATCGCTGAAATAGTACGGTTTGATATGATTATGGAGAACTCTCAAGCATGCAGGTTTTCTCATGAGGTTTTCCTTCACCGTTAAAACAAGTGATATTCAATTACCTAAAACGCACATAACTCCGAAAAGTTAGATGTGCGTGCCCGGGATCGAACCACCGACCCTCCAAATACACCGGCTCTTAACCACTAGGCTATCGCCGCTTGTCAGGCAATAAGTCGATGTGGACTTACAACGAAAGTCGAAAACTGTCAAAAGAGTGAAATATTCTTTAAACGCGAGAATAACTAATATCTTTTTTCGGATTTAGGTCCAGAATTTATTTTTAGAAAACTTAAGTCTAGATTAAATTGAATTCCAGACACGAGCTACGGTGTGTCTCGACTCTCGACTGCAAAACTAAACACAACTCGTTTAAAGTGCACAACTACTTGTAACAAGACACACATCAGGACAATGTGACGAACTTTCTACAAGTTCTAGCGGTGCTCAACTACTGCACTAGTCCTAGGTTATGTTGTAGATTCGTAACTACTATATTACATATTACATATTGATGATGCCCGCGACTTTGTCCGCGTGGATTTAGACTGAAATCCAGTGAGAATTCTTTGATTTGCCGGGATCAAAAGTAGCCTATCATGCAAGGTATCTCTGTACCAAATTTCATCAAAATCGGTGAAAAGCTAGCAGACAGACAGACAGATAGACGGAGACATACAGCTACACTTTCGCATTATTATTTTGGATTCATGTTAACAAATTATTATTTTTTTAAGAAGAACCCAAGAGCGGTTTGCATTGTATTTTTCAGCCTTCACGTTAAATCGCATAAAATCCGCCATTTTGATTTTTCATGAATGTTATGTTCCCAGTGACACTCGCGCCGTCAAGATGAATCTATAGTGACATAGTGACGTATCATTTATCCAACAGAACGGACATAAATACAGGTACATTAATTCATAGTCTTGTGCAACTTATTTACTTCTTCTTACCCGACTGCGGCGAAGCCCAAAGGGAGGGTTATGTATTTGACCTATATGTATGTCCATTGCTATGTCCGCTTGTACTACTACTACTCAACGGCTCAACCGATTTTGATAAAGTACATACCCACATAAAATTCTTAAAAATCAAAATAGCGGATTTTAGGCGTTTAAATGGGCTGAGAACTGTGGCTGAAAAAGATGAAGAAGTGCAGTCCGGGGTTTTTTGAAAAAAAATAAAAAGATAACTTGCTTAGCCAATGTTCACTTAGCCTCATTCGGTGCTGGCTCAAAATTAAAAAGTAATTTAAAATACAATCCTCTTAAAAGAACAAGAAAGTCAAGTCGTCCTAACTTCGGAAATTGGTTGGGAGCGGAAAGGACATTGACGGACAAACCGCTTCTTAGTGGGGAGATTAAACCTCTTGGAAAATATTCGCATCAAAATTCCGACATTAACCCGAGTTTTGCACGCTATACATTGCGGGTTTGAAAAATACTAAATCACTAAAACTACAAGATAAGGAAAATGGTGGTTTCAAATAATAACCCAAGTTATTGCTATCGTTCTGATTACACAGGCATACCGCTGGTACACCGCTGCTTTAGACATAATTAAGTGGTCTAAAATCTATGTTATCCATCTATGATATATTATGATAGCATAATAGCCTCATCTGGTGACAGAAGGGCTGGCTCATTTTTTGCGCAACGGATCAGCCTGGCTGTCCAGCGTGGATATGCAGCCAGTATTCTTGGCACCATTCCACGCGGGCATGATTTGTATAGTAATTAGATAAATAAGGCTAGCTGTAAGTTTTATTGTAATATCGTTAAAAAATAATCTTAAATCTAAATGTCTAAATAAGGATTTTTAATTGGTAGAATTTTGTTCGTATTACATGCCCCTGTTTATATGAACACAAATATAATTTCATCCCGGTAAAGCGACGAAAAGAATTTCATTGAACCGAATGCTCAGTCCGCGCTAAGTGGCTCAAAGTGCCCATTTTGTCGACTCCAATTTCTAAAGTTACACGATTTGCTGACTCCACTGTCTTTGAAGTTTATCTCATACTTGTAGGATTCCGTAGTACAATCGTACAAATAAATAGGTATACTTAAGTAAAAGAACTTAAGCATTTTAAAAAAAAAGGTAGGTATTTAAAGAAATTCTGTGGAAACTATTTGATTTTCCGGGATAAAAAGTAGCACATGTCTTTAACTCCTATCCATCCAAAGAAAATATAACGTCGATCCGATGCTCCTTTACGATGTGATTGAAGGACAAACTAACAAACAAGGTGGTGTTCCCATTAGATTACAACATGGGGTTAGTCAAGGGGCGGATCAACAAATTCCTGAAAGGCCGGCAACGCATTGGTGGTTCCTCTGGTACTGCAAATGTTCATAGGCGGCGGTAATCACTTAACATCAAGTGACCCACCTGCACGTTTGCTAGCCATTTTAAAATAAACAAACACGTTTTCGCATTAATAATATTAGTAGTGATGGATATCACTTTATGTTACGATAGTTTTTCTTTTTAAACTCAAAAATAGTACAACTTTTTATTTTTTAAGACCTACCTACCTGCCAAATTTCATGATTCTAGGTCAACGGGAAGTACCCTGTAGGTTTCTTGACAGACAGACAGACAGACAAAAAAGTGATTCTATAAGGGTTCCGATTTTCCTTTTGAGGTATGGAACCCTAAAAACCAAAGAAAATCATAAGTTATGGGTATTTACCCCAAGCTTCGGTGTTCCCGTGACCCATCACCCAGTCGCCAGCGCAGCGCAGGAGCGCCGTGGGGTTTTAGTGGGTATTCTGGTCGCCTCTCGGCCGGCGAGTCCCACACACCCTGCCCGTTCACGGGAGCGATGCGTAAATGCATTTCCCAACGATAAAAAAAAAGCTAGTAGTGATAATGGCACCGGAAATAGGTTATGGCACAGCGCCGCATCCGACGGCGCCGGATGCGGGGCCGGTATTGGCGGCTAATGAGAACATGTCGGCTTTTCTTTTAAGCCTTAAGCTGTACAGTACTATCACTTTTATAAGTTACTAGTCAGTCAGTCAGCCTTTTCCTTTTATCTAAATATATAAAAGGAAAAGGTGACTGACTGACTGACTGACTGACTGACTGACTGACTGATCTATCAATGCACAGCTCAAACTACTGGACGGATCGGGCTGAAATTTTGCATGCAGATAGCGATTATGACGTAGGCATCCGCTAAGAAAGGATTTTTGAAAATTCAACCCCTAAGGGGGTTAAACAGGGGTTTGAAATTTGTGTAGTCCACGCGGACAAAGTCGCGAGCATAAGCTAGTAGATTTAGATAACAAAATGTACAAACCAGAGAGTAACAACATTTCGTAATAAAGTTTTAAAATTTCAATCTGTCGCGAATGCTTTGTTGTAAGCGAACAGTTTAATATTGCCGCCCGCCCTCCCGCCCGCCCTACCGCCCGCCCGCCCCCGCAGCCCGGCGGACATGCTCTCTTTCAGAGCAATGTAATTACTCTGACGGGCGGGAAACAGACATTTCCATACACCGATCACTACGCTTTATCCCACCAACACGTGTACGGCAGTTTATATTAAAACTAAATAAAAAAGCCTTTAATTTCTCGCTTTTATCCCAAACTTCCATAGTTTGGTATAATAAATGATAAAGTGTAACTGTCTGCTAGCTTTTTGTTGCGTGAACCTACACATACACATATTATAATTTAATGGTAATAAAAAGAATACCCGGCTGAGTTTGTTGTGGGCTCTTCTCAGATCTGGGCGAGTTTGGAACCTTCGTAGCTTAAGTTTACGTTGTTAATTATTATTACCATAACGTCATTATTATCTTACAAATCAACAGTTGACAATCAAAAAGTGTACGAATTATTTGACTTGACTTTGACTTATCTTATACCAACTTTCGTATTTATAATAGTAGATGTTGCCCGCGACTTCGTCCGCGTAAAATTTCTGGTTTCTCATGAGATCAGAAATTTTCTCGCTGCAAAAGGCCTCACCTACCTACTCACTCAGTCTTACCTTACAACCTTCGAACCCCCTTTCACCCCCTTAGGAATTTAGTTAGATCCTTTCTTATCTGATACCTACCCCTTAGAAAGAACCTACTTTTCAAATTTCAAGTAAAAATAACAATATTAGAAACTTTTCTATAAAAACTCTCCCCCCCCCCCCCCCTATTTTGACCACCCTTAAGGGGGGAAGTTCCCAAACTGACTTATATAGATTTTTATTAATTATTGAAACCTATTATCCTAAATATCGATTTTCACGTGTCTAACTTCAAAAACATAGGACTTTCATATAACCTTCGACACCCCCTGTAAAACCCTTAGGGGGAAAATTTTCAAAACCGTTTCCTAGCTGACACCTAAGTCCTAGAAGGAACTTACCTTCCAAATCCCAAGTTTGCAGGCTTTATACATCCTGAGATCTTGTGATTAGTCAGTGAGTGACTGGTATATATTTAGAAAGATAAGTGCGTGATGAAGAGTTTTTCGTAACAGAGCTCCGCACAGACATTTTGCCTTTATCCGTCAGCTGATGTAGGATAAAAATAGACTGTCGATAAATATGATTGCCGTGAAGCGAGCAGTTACCGCTACACGGCGATCCGTCTGCCGTCATGGCGCCGCGACTCACGGCGTCAATCACATACCAACTGCTAATTGATGGCGCAACTCACGCCTAGTCAAAGTCAAAGTCAAATGATTTATTCAAAATAGGTAATAAATTACTCGTATTGATGGTCTGGTATGGTGTTACATTTGTAAGATATAGTGGTGATAATTATTACGCAAACTTAAAACTAAAGCTACGAGGGTTCCAAACGCGCCCAGGTCTAAGAAGAGCCCACAACAAACTCAGCCGGGTAAACAGCAGCAGCCTAACTTGCGGAGTTATCGATAACATTTGTTAGTACAATAAAAGGAATAAAGCTTTTATTTAGGTACTAGCTGATGTTTAAAGAAATTTCACCGAAACTAAACTGAGACAGGTCAACTAGTCTTGTAGTCCATATTATATACATCATCATGATCAACCCATCGCTGGCTCACTACAGAGCACGGATCTCCTCTCAGAGTGAGAAGGATTTTGGCCATAGTCTACCATGCTGGCCATGTGTGGATTGGTAGACTTCACACACCTTTGAGAACATTATGGAGACTCAGGCATGCAGGTTTCCTCACGATGTTTTTCTTCACCGTTAAAGCAAGTAATATTTAATTACTTAAAACGCAAAAACTCCGAAAAGTTAAAGGCCCGGGATCAAACCCCCGACCTCCGACTAGAAGGCGGACGTCCTAACCACTAGACTGTCACGGCTACTAATCATGTTATCACGGCATATTATCTTCAAGGGAGACCTATTCCCGGAAATAATATTTCGAACCTACACGCATAGCCTACACTTTAGGAATGTGAATTCAACTGTAAGTATTATCCAAATGGATTTACAAAAGAAACCCTATTTTGTAAGTATTATCCGAATGGATTTACAAAAGAAACCCTATTTTGTAAGTGTTATCCGAACGAGTTTACAAAAGATACCCCATTTTGAAAGGTTGACTAGAGCCCCGACTTCCGCCCTCTCGATAGAATGTGAAACACCTCAATACAGCGCGCATTATTACAATAGTTTCCTATATTTGCTGGAATATAAAGAAATGTTTTTCCTATTACACTTTTAGGCCCTGGTAAAACAACACGCGACGGATCACACGACACCACGTCACACTTAACGCGTAGCTCAGTGAGGGCTCACACCACCAATAATGTTTGATGGCACACTACGTGATAGCAGCAGACGGTAGGATACAGGGTGTAACCAGAATGCTGGCAAAAACGAAGACAGGTGATAGAACTGATGATTACTGATATGATACCACAAAAGAAAATGCGAAAAAAAATCCATACTAATATTATAAATGCGAAAGTGTGTCTGTCTGTCTGTCTGTCTGCTAGCTTTTCACGGCCCATCTGTTCAAGCGATTTTGACAAAATTTGGTTCAGAGATAGCTTGCATCCCGAGGATGGACATAGGCTACTTTTTATCCCGGAAAATCAAAGAGTTCCTATGGGATTTTTAAAAACCTAAATCCACGCGGACGAAATCGTGGGCATCAGCTAGTATCCTATAATTTTAAAGGTCCATGAACATTGCGAAAGTAGGCCACTCGGAGTCAATGCCGCTTCGTAGGTGGGGCATTGACCCAAGTTTTGAACGCTATACATTGCTGGTTTGAAAAATATCAAATCACTAAAACCACAAAATGTGGCAAATGGTTATTGGTATTGGATTGTGTTTAGGTAGTATAACAATAAAGCTAAGTTTTTAACGTTCTGGTTCGGTATAATATCATTGTGGCAACCTGTTGCTTTTTTAAACTTTAAGAGTGTCTGGCAAGCGGTTGCCACCGTACTGTCTGGCAATGCATGACGTGATTTCTAATAGGTACTATTCCGAAAAATAAATAAAAAAAAGAGACTTTATGCTTTGACATAACATTTTTTATACCTTTACCTATTATCAGCTGTTATCTCCCAAAGCCACCATGATCCAAACTTCATTCTTTCCCCTAGTGTTGGGGATTATACGCAGAGAAACTTTCAGCTTTTATAAAATAACGAATGTCTGGCACTTAGTTGAGAGCCTCATTAAAGTCGCTGTCTCTGCCGTTACGCATTATCGTATCGCTCTTTCTATGACCAGAGCTGTATAATTTATCTCCTTCACACCCTAATAAAATACCTACAGCTTTATATAAAACCAATTTGAGGACCCCTCGCAGGAATATAAAATCTGAATATGATTTTCCTTGGGCTCTTTTCATCATATAACTCCTATATTGCGGGTAGAGCGTAAATTTTATGACTTCAGTGGCATAAGTTGGGATCGTTTTATCGAAAATCCAATAGATCAACTTTTCCAACAAATAAAAATATCATCGTTATCATCATGATCAACCCATCGCCGGCTCACTACAGAACACGGGTCTCCTCTCAGAGTGAGAAGGGTTTTGGCCATAGTCTACCACGCTGGCCATGTGCGGATTGGTAGACTTCACACACCTTTGAGAACATTATGGAGAACTCTCAGGCATGTAGGCTTCCTCACGATGTTTTCCTTTACCGTTAAAGCAAGTGATATTCAATTACTTAAAACGCACATAACTCCGAAAAGTTAGAGGTGCGTCCCCGGGATCGAACCCCCGACCTCCGATTACCTAGAAGGCGGACGTCCTAACCACGTGCTAAATATGCAGAACTTTTATTATTTAAGCGTCATGGCGGATTGGTTAGAGCAATTTAGACGTCAAGACTTATGTAGACCTTCATCCATCATTTTCAATCCCTTACAGCGAAGCAAAGGAAGGGTAAAATATTTAACAGTCTTTTTGAGTACTTAGAAAGCGGTAATAACCAAGTCACTGAGACGTCGACCTTCTATGTGACGGGACCAGGATTCAATTTCGGACATTTAAATATAAAAAGGTGACTGGCTGACTGAATGAATGATCTATCAACGCACAGCTAAAACTACTGGACAGATCGGGCTGAAATTAAGTATGCAGATAGCTATTATGACGTAGACCTCCGCTAAGAAAGAATTTTTGAGAATTCAATCCCCAAGGGGGTAAAATAGGGGGTTAGAATTAGTGTAGTCGCAGGCATACGCTAATCACTTTATAAACTACTAGCTGAAGCTCGCGACTTCGTCCACGTGGATTTAGGTTTTGTAAAAATCCCATGGGAACTCTTTGATTTTACGGGATAAAAAGTAGCCTATGTCCTTCCCCGGGATATAAGCTATCTCTGTACCAAATTTCATCAAACTCGGTTAAGCCATTGGGCCGTGAAAAGCTAGCAGACAGACACACAGAGAGATAAACAAGCAGACAGACACACTTTCGCATATCTAATATTAGTATGGATCAACAAAATGACTTCTGTATACTGTGCATAGGTATGATGTGTCTCCAAAAAGCAATGTCGGATAAATACTACAAGGTTTTGGACTCGGTAATTTGGAAGACCATTTTAAATCTCATTACCGTTTTCCCTAAATAACACTCGGAGGAATTACCCCAATCACGAATATTTCCAAAGAAAAGTATTCATAGAGAGCCCGGATATGGATTTCAATTACAATCTCTCGAAGGAGAGGTTATGAGTAGCTATTAATTAAGGACTTTGGCTCACCACTTAACCGGCGTAACATGACCTCTCAAATGTATGGGCGTAGTATGGGGAGCAGGGTTCAAGTTATGTTGGATTAGGTCTTAAAAAGCTTGATTCTGTAATGTTGGCAACCGTCATGCTGCACTCTCACCGACGCGCGACGGGCCTACCTTGGGGGTGCCGGCGTGGTGTCGCGCGGCGGCGGAGTGCGCGCGGCGCGTGGCGCGGTAGTGCAGCCGCCGCAGCGCGCCCCCCAGCCGCTCCGGCGACCCGTCCCCGCGGGCCACCGTCATGCTGCCCTCTCACCGACGCGCGACGGGCCTACCTTGGGGGTGCCGGCGTGGTGTCGCGCGGCGGCGGAGTGCGCGCGGCGCGTGGCGCGGTAGTGCAGCCGCCGCAGCGCGCCCCCCAGCCGCTCCGGCGACCCGTCCCCGCGGGCCACCGTCATGCTGCCCTCTCACCGACGCGCGACGGGCCTACCTTGGGGGTGCCGGCGTGGTGTCGCGCGGCGGCGGAGTGCGCGCGGCGCGTGGCGCGGTAGTGCAGGCCGCCGCAGCGCGCCCCCCAGCCGCTCCGGCGACCCGTCCCCGCGGGCCACCGTCATGCTGCCCTCTCACCGACGCGCGACGGGCCTACCTTGGGGGTGCCGGCGTGGTGTCGCGCGGCGGCGGAGTGCGCGCGGCGCGTGGCGCGGTAGTGCAGCCGCCGCAGCGCGCCCCCCAGCCGCTCCGGCGACCCGTCCCCGCGGGCCACCGTCATGCTGCCCTCTCACCGACGCGCGACGGGCCTACCTTGGGGGTGCCGGCGTGGTGTCGCGCGGCGGCGGAGTGCGCGCGGCGCGTGGCGCGGTAGTGCAGCCGCCGCAGCGCGCCCCCCAGCCGCTCCGGCGACCCGTCCCCGCGGGCCACCGTCATGCTGCCCTCTCACCGACGCGCGACGGGCCTACCTTGGGGGTGCCGGCGTGGTGTCGCGCGGCGGCGGAGTGCGCGCGGCGCGTGGCGCGGTAGTGCAGCCGCCGCAGCGCGCCCCCCAGCCGCTCCGGCGACCCGTCCCCGCGGGCCACCGTCATGCTGCCCTCTCACCGACGCGCGACGGGCCTACCTTGGGGGTGCCGGCGTGGTGTCGCGCGGCGGCGGAGTGCGCGCGGCGCGTGGCGCGGTAGTGCAGCCGCCGCAGCGCGCCCCCCAGCCGCTCCGGCGACCCGTCCCCGCGGGCCACCGTCATGCTGCCCTCTCACCGACGCGCGACGGGCCTACCTTGGGGGTGCCGGCGTGGTGTCGCGCGGCGGCGGAGTGCGCGCGGCGCGTGGCGCGGTAGTGCAGCCGCCGCAGCGCGCCCCCCAGCCGCTCCGGCGACCCGTCCCCGCGGGCCACCGTCATGCTGCCCTCTCACCGACGCGCGACGGGCCTACCTTGGGGGTGCCGGCGTGGTGTCGCGCGGCGGCGGAGTGCGCGCGGCGCGTGGCGCGGTAGTGCAGCCGCCGCAGCGCGCCCCCCAGCCGCTCCGGCGACCCGTCCCCGCGGGCCACCGTCATGCTGCCCTCTCACCGACGCGCGACGGGCCTACCTTGGGGGTGCCGGCGTGGTGTCGCGCGGCGGCGGAGTGCGCGCGGCGCGTGGCGCGGTAGTGCAGCCGCCGCAGCGCGCCCCCCAGCCGCTCCGGCGACCCGTCCCCGCGGGCCACCGTCATGCTGCCCTCTCACCGACGCGCGACGGGCCTACCTTGGGGGTGCCGGCGTGGTGTCGCGCGGCGGCGGAGTGCGCGCGGCGCGTGGCGCGGTAGTGCAGCCGCCGCAGCGCGCCCCCCAGCCGCTCCGGCGACCCGTCCCCGCGGGCCACCGTCATGCTGCCCTCTCACCGACGCGCGACGGGCCTACCTTGGGGGTGCCGGCGTGGTGTCGCGCGGCGGCGGAGTGCGCGCGGCGCGTGGCGCGGTAGTGCAGCCGCCGCAGCGCGCCCCCCAGCCGCTCCGGCGACCCGTCCCCGCGGGCCACCGTCATGCTGCCCTCTCACCGACGCGCGACGGGCCTACCTTGGGGGTGCCGGCGTGGTGTCGCGCGGCGGCGGAGTGCGCGCGGCGCGTGGCGCGGTAGTGCAGCCGCCGCAGCGCGCCCCCCAGCCGCTCCGGCGACCCGTCCCCGCGGGCCACCGTCATGCTGCCCTCTCACCGACGCGCGACGGGCCTACCTTGGGGGTGCCGGCGTGGTGTCGCGCGGCGGCGGAGTGCGCGCGGCGCGTGGCGCGGTAGTGCAGCCGCCGCAGCGCGCCCCCCAGCCGCTCCGGCGACCCGTCCCCGCGGGCCACCGTCATGCTGCCCTCTCACCGACGCGCGACGGGCCTACCTTGGGGGTGCCGGCGTGGTGTCGCGCGGCGGCGGAGTGCGCGCGGCGCGTGGCGCGGTAGTGCAGCCGCCGCAGCGCGCCCCCCAGCCGCTCCGGCGACCCGTCCCCGCGGGCCACCGTCATGCTGCCCTCTCACCGACGCGCGACGGGCCTACCTTGGGGGTGCCGGCGTGGTGTCGCGCGGCGGCGGAGTGCGCGCGGCGCGTGGCGCGGTAGTGCAGCCGCCGCAGCGCGCCCCCCAGCCGCTCCGGCGACCCGTCCCCGCGGGCCACCGTCATGCTGCCCTCTCACCGACGCGCGACGGGCCTACCTTGGGGGTGCCGGCGTGGTGTCGCGCGGCGGCGGAGTGCGCGCGGCGCGTGGCGCGGTAGTGCAGCCGCCGCAGCGCGCCCCCCAGCCGCTCCGGCGACCCGTCCCCGCGGGCCACCGTCATGCTGCCCTCTGCACCTGGACACCGACATTAATGCTCAAGTACGTGCTAGAACACGCTTATGCGTGTTCCAGCACGTACTTAGCCTACTTACGTGTTTAGCCTTACAAAAGGCTAGCCGCACTTTGGATGCGTTTTCGTACGAATTACATACGAACGATACGAATTAAACACGCACGAACCATCCTAACCTTCCAAGTAGATACTAAGTATATAGTAAGTACTTGGAAGGTCGGAATTATTCATGTATGTTCGCTTGTGTTTGGACGCGTCAAAATCGTACGAAAACGCATCCAAAGTGCGGCTAGCCACTGAGTGCGCTCACTTTGCAAGCATTGTTGTACGTAATTCGGTCATGCATGCGAACAGATACGGAAAGGTTTGAACGTATCGTACCTACGCACGACTAATTCGCATCTAATGTGAGCTTTCATAGTACCTACTTGAAAGATCGTTCGTTCGTACCTTTTCGTACGTTTTCGCACGACTGAATTTCGTTCGAACTTTCGTTTTTCATGACGCTAGAACATGAATAATTTCAAACTTAAATAGGCCGCTGTGTAGTGGTTACAAGTTTCTATAATAATTGTGCTAAACAACTCTACAGCTCTTATAGTTTATTTTTAAAAATGCTATGACATACTAAAATACTTAATAACACGTTAAGCACAACATGTCACGGGGAACCCTAATGGCAGTAGAACCTTCGCTCGCTGCTCAAATATTTACAAGTTTTTACTTTGAAAGCTTTTTACGGATTCCCGAAACCTCACTTACTTTTTTTAGTTTTATTATAAACTAATTTGAATTAGGTAGATGATAGGCTCGGCGCACTTTACCCTACGAGAACGACGTTTTCTTATCCCGTGGAAACTATTTCGGTAGGCCGAAACAGGGGGTTCGATTCCGGTTCTATCTCTAACTTCCGATCGATTCCGAACTTCGATCTCTAACTTTTCGAAGTTATGTGCGTTTTAAGCAATGGTCACAACAGGTTATCTAATTTATTTTTTAAAATAACCTAACATAAGTAAATAAGTAACGTAAACACAAACCTGCGACGTGTTCAGGGGGGGGTCGAGACGAGTGGATCTTGGGGGTCTGGGAACGCCCATCCGCCTGCAACAAACGGCTCATTACACACAGGAGTCTCGACTACTCTCTCTATAGATGATGTCCAAACATTATCCTAAGTCTAGAGTATGATGGACTAAAACCTTTATTTGCACAAACCGTATTACTAAATTAGGTATGTTTGTGTTCTTGTACCTATTTATAGTTTGTTTGACTGCCTCCCTGGCGCAGTGGTAAGCGCTGTTGTCTTATTAGTGGGAGGTCCCGGGCTCGATTCCCGGCAGGCCACCTTCTGCCACACATGACACAGTTTAGTCCGGCTCTTCTTGAGGTAATTTAAATGTAATGCTAAGTACGTACTAACACGTGGCAGGCGCGCGCCGCCGCCCGGGATAACCTAACCCGTACAGCTTTCATAACCAATCTTTCTTTATGAAATATAAGATAATATCAAGGTTTGAGATATTTTAAACCATCGCGCTCTAAAAGATTATCTACTTCAGTTTTTAGGGTTCCGTACCTCAAAAGGAAAAAAGGGACCCTTATAGGATCACTTCGTTGTCTGTCTGTCTATCTGTGTGTCGTGTCTGTCAAGAACCCTACAGGGTACTTCCCGTTGACGTAAAATCATGAAAATATGGCAGGTAGGTAGGTACGTCGTACAGCAGACGTTAAGGGAAAAATCCGAAACCTATCTGTGTCCTGTAGGTATAACTGGAAATGACGTGTTGGCACAACTTTCAAAAACAAACATCTTTTCTTTCTTAAGACGTATAAGACAACATCAAGGTGTGAGATATTTTAAACCGTCACGCTCAAAAAGATTATCAATTTCAGTTTTTGTAAAAATGAAAGAAAATTATTATCTTTGACCTAAAATCTAAATGAAGGGATATAAACAACATTGTAATAGAAATAATAAGTTAAACAGTAGATGTTACTACACAATAAATAACCGCTGTAAGTGGGACAAAGAAAGGGG
Organism: Maniola hyperantus; assembly: GCF_902806685.2. NCBI lineage: Eukaryota > Metazoa > Arthropoda > Insecta > Lepidoptera > Nymphalidae > Maniola > Maniola hyperantus. The sequence goes on along the minus strand of NC_048542.1, from coordinate 264,941 downwards.
TGGGCTGACAACTTATTTACTGCGAGCTGGGCGGGCGGCGGCGCGGGGCGGGCGGGCGGGCGGGCGGCTAGGTATTGCCTTTAAGGAAGGTGCGGTGCATTATGATTATTATCATGTCACGGAACACCTTGTGTGACGTTCTGTATCTAATAACTGCACCCCAAGTAACGAGCTCTCCGTATTACCACAGAATACTCAATACATTAGGTATAAGTCCCGCAAATTGCTCATGCGCTTGGCCGCCATTTTAGTGACGTCAGCACGAGACTGAAGTTTCGAGCCAGTGATGCTATGTTTCGAGCTGATGGTCTATTTTTATGTCGGCTGCCGACAAAATGACGTCACTTCGATGTTAATGAGACATGGTTCCAGCGCAATAGCAATTTGCGGGACTTATACCTAAGTACAGAAGGCTCACTCCGCAAAGACGTTTAAATAAATAGCGGCTCTTGTTACGAAGCAATAAAGTGCAATTCAGCTTGCACAGCACTGCAGTCTAAAGTTTAACAAATCTATATCTTTCTACCAAAATTAAGCAAACGGCGGAGAAAAACATGGTGAGGAAGCCTGCATGCCTGAGAGTTCTCCATAATGTTCTCAAATCCACACTTGGCCCAGCGTGCTAAACTATGGCCAAATCCCTTCTCACTCTGAGAGGATGCATGCTCTGTAGTGAGCCGGCGATGGGTCGATCATGACGATGATGATCTTTCTATCGCGTAAACTGCTACTAGCTGATGCCAACGACTTTGCCCTCGTGAATTTATGTTTTTAAAATTCCATGGGAACCATCGATATAAATGACAAAATAATATGCCCAAGCAAACAAAATTTTTCACGGTTTTGGAACCAAATAAATCAGCATCACCTCTTAGATACTAATGAACGACCCGTTTGAAATCCAGAGGTCACTAAGGTTGCATTGGTGCTAATTTACATAATAACATAAAATTATTAATATAATAAATAAACATTTTAGGACCAATGAATCGGTGCCATTTTGTTTGTTCAATGGCCCTGTCCATACGAACTCTTTGATTTTTCGAGATAAAATATAGCCCATGTCACTCTCCCCCAATAAATCACGCCAATCCGTTGCTCCGTTGCGGCGTGATTGAAGGACAAACTAATAAATCAACAAACCAGCAAACAAACACCCTTTACCCGGGAACTCATACGGATACAACTCGTATCGTACTAAGTTTTTAGCTGTTGTTAAATATTTTTAATAATTTTATTTAAATTTTTAGTTTTTATTTCTTTTAAAATCGATGCCATTCTCCCATATAAAATAAAATAAATAAAATCTTTTTATTAAAAGTCTATGTCTACTAACAAATTGAGCCATACATGGCTCAATTTGTTAGTAGACAGATTTACTTAAAAACTAATGTTAGTAACTAAAAAAAAAAAACTAGCGGCACGCTATGATGGCCGGTTTGACGTTTGTCCGCTCATGAAGTTCCGTATTAATTGATAACGACTTTGAAGGAAATAATTGTATTACTTTATTGACGATAGTGATGTGCAGAGATTCATAAATTTTATCGAATGTAGTTTTAGGTTTAGGACTCAAAATTTATTTATTAAATTGATTTCTTAAATGTATACAAGTGTAGAAAAATCAGTTTGCACCATTTAAGGGGTGAATGTACTTGTGAATATGAACAATTTTCACTATGTGGACAAACCTCTGAAATCGCAAAAAAATATCAATAAATTTTTAAAAATGGAATCTAATACGATCGTCACATAGGATCGCTGGCTAGCACAACTACTACCTCCGGCAAACTCGCGTCAATGCTCAATGCAAAACAAAGCAGTTTCGAATTGACGTTGCTTCGAAAAGTATAAACTGTCAGTGCAATGCGATTGTGATATAGTTTTGACCTGGCTTTGGATTTCAAATATTGATACTGCATTACTGTTGACCCTTGCTCGTTAATTTGGACTCTGTTCAAGCCCTTTGTTGTGGATTTCGTCGATATGACCGAACGTACGCAGAGAACTGTTCTAAATAGTCAGACACGTGAGTTCCTAATACGCCTTCGTAACTATTTCGATCGTGAAGCTCAAAATGGAGGGCCAATTTTACCTATAACGTCAGTGGTTGAACGCGTAGCTGATGCGCTTAATATTGGACAACGAACTGTTAGACGGATAACTAAAAAAAAATATGGCGAGACTGGCACAGAAGAAAATAAACTTCACACACCAAAAAAGAGAAAACGAGCAAAACCAGTCGTAGGCATCGATAGCTTTGATGCCGATGCTATCCGAAGACATGTTTACGGCTACTATTTACAGAAGGAGTATCCAACAAGAAAAAAGTTGGTGCATTCACTGAAGGAAGCTGGATTATTCTTCGGTGGGGAAAGTTCTTTAACGAAGATTTTGAAGACCATTGGATTTCGATACAAAAAATGTAACAAACGCAAAATATTGATGGAAAGATTTGATATAGCGATGGCAAGGTATACTTTTTTACGGCAAGTGAAAGAAATCAAAAATTGGCAAATGTTGTGTTCTTGGATGAAACATGGCTTAATGCTAACCATACTGTAGGCCGTTCTTGGAACGATGACACAGCAGCATCTACTTCCAAAGTTCCTGTAGGAAAAGGATCGCGACTTATAATTTGTCACGCCGGAACCATCAACGGGTTTGTCGAAGGTTCTCTCATGGCTTTTGCGTCAAAAACCACTGGAGACTATCATGAAGACATGAATGGAGAAAAGTTTACTGAATGGTTTACCTCAATGTTGTGTAGCCTCCCTGAACCATCTATTATAATTATGGACAACGCCCCATACCACTCGATGCAAATTGACAAGCCACCTGCCCAATCCCAAAAGAAAGCTGATATCGTCGCATGGCTTCGTAAAAATGGCGTAGATGCAAACATGAATATGTTAAAAGCGGAATTAGTACGTCTTTTAAAAGAAAACAAACCAACCAAGATCCGATACGTCATTGACGAAATAGCATTAGAACATGGGCACAGAGTTATACGGTTACCGCCTTACCATTGTGAGTATAATGCGATTGAGTTGGTGTGGGCTCAAATTAAGGGATATGCTGCAAGACACAATACAGAACCCCCATTTACCACAAAAAAAATGCTAAAATTATTAGAAGAAGCTTGTGAACATGTGACTAAAGGAGACTGGGAAAAGGTTGTGAATAGAACTGTTAAATTAATAAGGGAAGATTATGAAAGAGATGTGAAAATAGATAATATTATAGAAAACGAACATATAATTATTAATGTATGTGATGATAGCAGTGACGACAGTGAAAATAGTAGTATGGACGAATCTGATTAATTATGGCCTTTTGTGGCACCTTTTTCGGTATCTTTTGTATTCATATGTTTCTTGTGTGCATATAAAGTATGTATATTCATTTTCGTTCAAATATTCAGTTCGTTCAAATAAATTAAATAAACATATACATTTTTGTTTTATTAAACCTATTTAATCAGGTACAAAAACAAAACTTAATTGTTTTTTGTTCGAGAATAAATTGACATTCCACATCACTATTGTAATGTGTCAAACCGGCCATCATAGCGTGCCGCTAGGTAATAATACAATTGTGGGAAAAAGACAGTTTTTATTTTAATTTTATTATTTACATTTACAAATGTGGCCTCACCAACACTTGAACAAAGTGTTCAAGCATTGGTGAGTCCATTTTGCTCGCAAACATGCTCAGGATGCAGTTGGTACTTGAGCGCAGCCTTGTCAGCAGTGATGATGACTTCTTCCGCATTACTGCAAAGAAGTCATCAGTCCGTTCATCTGCGAACATTCCTGACGCTGAACAGAACCGCGGCAAGCCCAACAACATCCTGAACCCATTATTATATTGCAAACTTAAGGTGTCTATGGCCTTTTTCGAATAGTTGACCCACAGGCTACCCGAGTAGAAGTTTTGGCAGTAAGCCTTGAAGAGCGTTATTTTTGCCTCTTTACTACATCGGGTGAACCTGCGGGCCAGCATATTACACCTGACTGCCAGGGCCCTTCTCTCTCTCTCGATGTCGACATAGTTTAGCCTATAAACTCTTCCACGTCCCTGACACTGCATCATTTTGCGGGAATAGCCCTTCAAACCGAGCTCGTAATGGCGGCGGCATAGGGGGCGGCGTAAAATACGCATTTCCCTAACGACTGATAACCACAGTGCCGCTGCCTTTCGCCGCACACAAACTGTACCATCCGCCTCGCTGCCGCTCATAGAGGCTGTGTTATTGACAGCCTGTGTCAGTGGAACTGATAACGAAATTGATATACGAATTATTGCGTTGGTTTCATGACTTTTCTCTAGGTATTTTGACATTAAACTAGTGATTTCATATTTATTATCTGTTCTACAAATATCCAAAACTCATTATACTCTAACCGCCATGTTAATTCCGACTGTGACGTCACATGGATTGAAGTTGTAATGTATTTCACTAAGAAAAGGTTGTTTACCTATCAATCCGTGTGTCGTCATCACAGCTCATGAACCTAAAAAGATGGCGGGTAGTGTTTTCGCGGTGTTTGAAATGCATTTTTATGGCACTCATCGAATTTTTGTGAATTTTTTGATAGTTTGTTATCAAATTAAGACACTTTTCAAAAAAGGGTAAAATACCCTATTCTAGACACGTCACGGGTAAAAGCTAGTGCGTAGTGTACTTATATCGTATTTCTTTGGAAAAAAATATGTAGATGAATTTCTTGGTCACTCGTCACCGTTTCTATAGACACACCCTACAGTACAAGTAATTATATGTCTGCTTCAGGAAATGTTGGCCGTTGTACAGTTCGCGGAAAGCTTTGCTTTATTGCGTTCAAATACAAAGTTGGTAGTTGGTACAAACGAACGAAGCTTTCTACGGTATTAGGTATTACGTTTACTTTAAACATATCATTCAATGTTATTAGTATTACACGGAAACATGACTGTGAGCCTTTTACAGTAACGGAATATTTTGCCCTTTTATTAGAAGTAGATATTTATACTGATAACCTAGTGGTTAGGACGTCCACCTTATTTTCCGAGGTTCGATGTGGGGCACCCAACTCGTAACTTTACGGCATTACCTATGTGCGTTTTAAGCAATTAAATTATTATTACTTGCATTAACAGTGAGCAGCAATTATAGCCATCAATAGCCTAATAGATAGACGTAGGCATTCTATTCGAGAGGTCGGGGGTTCGATCCCGTGTGTCGAATCTTATGTGCGTTTTGAGCAATCAGTACCCTTATTATCAGTACCCTTATTATAAATGCGAAAGTGTGTTTGTTTGTTGGTTTATCCTTTAATCACGTCGCAACGGTGCAACGGATTGACGTGATTTTTTGCATATGTATAGATAAAGACCTGGAGAGTGACACAGGGTAAATTTTTATACCGGAAAATCAAAGAGTTCCGACGGGATTTTTAAAAAATCTAATTCCAGTCGCGGGCATCAGCTAGTGTGAAATAATTAGTGAATATAAAATGATAGAAACGCAGACACCAGCACAAGAGCTCTTGTGAAGTAGGTAGATCGTATTATCCAAGTCTGTGCAAATACTGACTGAAATCAGTCTGCCTGAATCTGAAGTAGTACTACATTACAAACTTTCGTCTTTTAACAAGCACCTCAAAATGTCCTTTGGGCCGTTGACTTTTCTATTCAGAATAATGAGAATTTGTACAAAAATTTCTACGATTTCTTGTTTTAAATAGTATCCTAATGGGCTTAAAGATATAATCAAGTGGATACCTCACATATAACTATTAAGTACCTACTAAGAATACGTATTTGATTTGACTTCTTCATTTGATTGGCTTTGTTAACTCTTTTCGTTAGTCTGGTAAGTAGAGCAACTACTTATCAAAAGTCTGATTCGTGAATATGGGTCTCAAGTCTGGGTCTGAAACTATAAGGGAGCTCGCCATTTTCCTTTTCAGAGTATTTTTGTCCGACTCTCACTTGAGAAGTAAAACAACACCAGTCGTCAGATAAAATACACCCTTGACCATTGACTTATACATATATTACTTCGTATGGACAGGGCAACTGAACAAACAAAATGGCACCGACTCAGTGGTGCTTTAGCACCAATGCAACCTCAGTGACGTCTGGATTTCAAACGGGTCGTTCATTAGTATCTAAGAGGTGGCGCTGATTTATTTGGTTCCAAAACCGTGAAAAATTTTGTTCGCTTGGGCATATCTTGTCATTTATATCGATGCCCTTGACACGTTTAGTTGTCTACAAAAGCGTAAACCATGAAAATAGCGAATTAAGGTCAACTCGTACACATTACGTATAGCGCAGAGGGAGGAATGAATGCTAGCCGCCATAAACCCTTAAGGCTTTATCGCTTAATGGAGCCCTATTCCGGCTGCGACCTCCACACTAAAACCTCTGATTGTATACTCCGCGACAGGTCGAGATGACAATCGGGGTGTGAGGCGAGGTGACGCCCCGCACACCCGCACGTCACCCGCGCTAGCCAGCGCTGGGTTAGCGCGGCGGCTGTGCGGGTGTGCGGAGCGTTCCTTCCCTATTTGCCATCTCGACCTGTCGCGTACTACAGGTATCATCCCCATGGCCGTACCCGACGAGCCAGTCGTAAGCTTGCGGTAAAGATTATGGCGCTTGTTCTTGCCGGCTCACAAAACCGCAGTCTTGCGATTATACTGATTGCTGACACACGGTTCACCGCCGAGTTTTACCGACCAGTTAGTTGCTAGTATTTTATAAAAGCTGAAATTTTTCAGCGCATTGTCCCCCAATTAGGGTTCATGATTTCTCGAGCTTATCAATTTCTCGGGTCTCGAGAATTCTCGAGGCTAATTTCTCGGGTCTTCTCGGGTTGTCGAGAAATTTACATTTACGTACGGATTTGCATATTCTTCGGTTCCAATAATGCGATTAATCAACAAATTCAGTGGTTTCCTCTCAAATAAAAGTACCAAAATAATTATAAGACTTTTATTGACAGTCTTCAACATAATTAGCTTCTTTTTCTTAAAGAAAACTAAAAAAATAAGCTATTCTGACAATGTGGCTAATTCTCTTGTACACAATCTCTAAACTAAGCTAAAGTGGCACGTCTAAATCTATTGCTATCCCTTTCATAATGTTGCTTGCAGAAAAGAATAGCACTAGATTTAGACCTGTTAATTTGGTTTAGTTTGGAGATTGTGTACAAGAGAATTGGCCCCATTTGTGACTTATACATATATACAATTACAGCACAAGCACAGCATTAAAAAGAAAAAAAATCAACTTAAAACTTCTAGCTTCTTTCTTTTAAACAAAACAAACAATAAACAAAAATTTCAACATGAAAACGTTAACCTTATCCTAACTTATAATTAAATTGCAATCACAGCACCATTTTTGGCATGTTAATTAGAAAAAAAAATCAAATGAAATTTTTGCATTTAAAACAAACGGCAAACGCAAATCGTTTTATTTTATAATTTCATAGACTCAAATATGATTTCTCGAGTTCTCGAGTTTTCTCGAGCTTGATTTCCCGGGAACAAAGCCCAACGATTTCCCGGGAAATCTCGGCTCGAGAATTCCCGGGAATGAACCCTACCCCCAATATAGGAAAGAACGATCAGCGACTATATAATGTAGCTTTGATCATGGGGGTGTCCGGCAGTGAGCAGGGGTGGCAGGGGGTAATGTAGCTTGGATCATGGAAAGAAAGAAAGAAAGAAAAGACGTTTATTTATACAATTGTGCGACACATCACAACTTAAAGCTAAGAGCTGGTTATTCCGGCGCTTCTTCCACCTGAGAACAAGCAAAAGAAGAACAAGAAAAAGGGTGTCTGGCAGTGGGCAGGGGCGGCGGGGGGTTGCCACGTCACTGTGTCTGACAATGCATGACGTGATTTTTAATACTATTCCGAGGAAAATCAACAGGGCTATTCACTAAAATGTAAGGAGACCACGAAGGAAAAATAACTCGAAGACGATTTCACAAGTTTATTTGTCGGTTTTCATTACAGAACTACTTGCCTATTAGGCCACACGGCTTTTTATATCGTTTATCATGAATGAACTATGATATTAATCGAAATGACGTGAAGTTACCTTCATTCATTCCTTAAGAATCGTTTTCAAAGTATCTTAATTAAAGTCATTATTATGTTAACAACCAAATATATTATGTAATACTACTTTGATAAATAATTTTAGTAATTTTAACGATTATAGCAAGCTTAATAAGTAAGTTACTTTAAATAGATATGCAATTTAGGGATGTGTATTTGTTCAAGACATTCGCCTGCAATAATAGTGCGAGCAATAGCGCAAGAACTTTATTGGCTATTTTTCTACAACAGGACATTTCTCTTCATATTATTGTTGGTTTGGTGTGACGTGTCCCGGAATTATCTCCAGTTTTTAATTAATTAAATAAGTGTTTAAGTTCAGTTCCTGTATTTTACTGATCTCTAACAACCATTAAATACATTGGTCAGCTTCGCCCCGGATTGTACCAGAAATTCCAGGTCATGTGTGGTGGTCAATTGGTCATAGGTTATGGATTTGACAATGTGTAAATTTTAGTCAAAGTTAATCTTAAAAAACTGTTAAATTGTGATAGTATGTGCCTAGATTAAATATATTTTAACATTTAACGTTTAGTAGCATGTTAATAATCAAATAGATATAGATTTCACATTGTAACATTGTCTAATTTTACAAACCTAACTGAGATTTTTACAAACTTTGACATTAAACTATTGTATCAATAATTGTTGTTTTAGGTATCTAACTGTGTAAAAATATAAATTGTTTATATAGTTATTACATTATTATTGTATCAAATTCCAGGTTTTGCACTCGTCTCCCAAGAATGGCCGAAATTAATGAGTTAACGAAAAAACGGAGCAGTTATAAAGGTCGGATTACAATTTTTTCTGGTTATTTGAAGTCATTGGAGAATAGCACCGTGTCACCATCTGCAAAGGATATCAGTGAGTTGGAATTACGCATAAACAAGTTAGATTTATTGTACTCTCAATACGATGAAACTCAAACTCGGTTAGAGTGTATCTCGGATAATGTTGACCTGCAGTTGGCAGAACGTGAAGAGTTTGAATGTAGATATTACAAGGCCTTAAGCCACGGACAGGAGATGCTAGCAAATTATAAAAAGTCACAAGTGCCACTTCCTAGCGATGATGGTTCACGCTGTAGTAGACTGAACCCTGTCAAGTTGCCTACCATCCAACTTCCTAAGTTTAGTGGTGCATATAACAATTGGCTGGAGTTTAGAGATACTTTTACCAGTCTAATTCATAATAATGACGACATAGATGACGTCAATAAATTCCATTATTTAAGAACATCATTGGAGGGGTCTGCCGCTGTGGTAATATCATCCATCGAGTTTTCGTCTAGCAACTATAATGTAGCATGGAAACTCATGTGTGATCGGTTTGATAATAAACGTTTGTTAATACAAAACCATGTTGCTGCTTTATTTAATATCGAACCGGTCACACGGGAATCTGCTTCTAATTTGAAGCACATTCTCGACCAATTTAATAAAAATCTCCGTGCTTTAGAGATCTTAGGTGAACCGATTAAGGAATGGAGCACCCTTCTCATTTACATTATCACTCATAAGTTGGACAGTACAACTTATCGTGAATGGGAGGAGTATAAAGGCCGCTTAGACAGCAAAAAACGCATAGAGCTACAGGACTTCCTAGATTTCGTTAGGATGCGTACTAATATACTTGATACAATAGAATTTTCGCGTCAGACACCCCAAAACAACTCAAATAATAAACAGTCAAAACTAAAGGCTATGGTGACCACACAAACTAATAATAATTTAAGTTCAAAGGACTTTTGTCCCAAATGCAGCGCTGTGCATAAATTAAGTACTTGCCCTCAATTTTTAGCGTTGAGTAATGAAGAGCGCCTGCAGTTATTACCTACCTTTAAGGTATGTTTTAATTGTTTTTCTAAATCCCATTTTTCAAATAATTGTAAAAAAAATGGGTGTAAAATTTGTAAAAGAAAACACTCAGTTTTAGTCCATGTTACAGATAAGCAGAAGCCGGTTGTGCATAGCGAGAGCCCTGAAAGTGTCAGCGCGACTCCCTCCACCACAAATCCAAATAACTTAGCGTTATCAGCGAGCGTGTCGTCCGCGAGTCTTGAAGTAAACAGTCGCCGCGGGGACGTTATATTATCGACTGCGCTAGTTAAGTTATATGATTCAAACAATCGCGAACATATCGGACGCGCTGTTTTGGATTCTGGTAGCACTTCCAGCCTACTGTCAGAAAAAATGTTTCGTCAGTTAAATCTGCCTTATAATCATATCGATCAATCTGTACTGGGTATTAATAATGCGTCTACGCATATTGATAAAATATGTCGCTTGCGTTTGAAGTCATTAAATGATACATTTATGACTAATTTAAATTGTTTTGTTTTGCCGTCGTTAACAGATAACGTGCCGTGTCGTTCACTCGACATTTCAAACCTTAATATACCTACTGACGTTTGTTTAGCGGATCCTCATTTTCACACACCGGCGTCAGTGGATTTAATATTAGGTGCTGATATTTTTTGGGACATTGTAGGATCGCAAAGAATTAATTTAGGTAATAATAAGCCTACCCTTTGCGAGACTAGGTTAGGGTGGATAATTTCTGGCCCGATGAATAACAGATTTTCCACATCACATCTGCCTAACCATATACAATGTAATTACGTTAACACTTACCCTACCACTGATATACTAAATCAAGATATTCAGAGTCAACTCGCACGTTTTTGGAATTTAGAAGAAGTAAATATTTCCAGTTCATCTAGTTATTCACCGGAACAGAAATTATGTGAGGAGCATTTTATTGAAAATACTACTCGCTTAGAGGACGGTCGTTTTTGCGTGAGAATCCCATTAAAGGAAAATCCTAGTGTTTTAGGCGATTCTTTACATCGAGCCAAACAGTGTTTCTTGTCTTTAGAACGCAGGCTTCTTAAACAACCAAAACTCTATGAAATGTACCGCGAGTTTATGTCCGAATATGAGTCTTTAGGTCACATGTCAGAATGTGAACTTAATTCGGATAGTAATGCACATTTTATCCCACATCACGGCGTGTTGCGTGAGAACAGTGTGACTACTAAATTAAGGGCCGTGTTCAATGCAAGTTCCTCTACCACTAGCACTAATATTAGTCTAAACAGTATTCAGATGGTAGGTCCGACAGTGCAGGACGATTTGTTGTCCATTCTTCTGAGGTTTAGGCAACACAAGTACGTTATTTTAGCCGACGTGGAGAAAATGTATCGGCAGATACTTGTGCATCCTGATGATAGGTATTTACAGCGTATAATATGGCGTGACAACCCTAATCAACCACTTAAGGCATTTGAATTAAATACCGTAACGTATGGTACAGCAAGTGCACCTTTCCTTGCTACCAGATGCCTTAAGCAGCTAGGACTTGAATGTAAGGACAATCAGATCGCTGAAATCATCCTTCACGATTTTTACGTTGACGATCTGTTGAGTGGCGGGGATGATTTAAACGTAGTGCGTAACATTCGTAGTGAAGTAACGGCTACCCTCGCCTCTGCTCGCTTGCCACTGAGAAAGTGGAAGTCTAATGAGCCTCAGTTAGTTTCAGAGTCCACTGAGTCCACGCATGATTTAAATGTAGGGGGTAACGAGCCAAGCAAAACTTTAGGTTTAGGATGGCAACCTGAATCTGATGAGTTGCATTTTCCGATCGGTACTTCGATCACAGTAAAGGGAAGCTCAAAACGTGATGTGCTTTCTGTAATTTCACAGATATTCGATCCATTAGGTCTGGTCTCTCCGGTCGTTATTAAATTAAAAATTATATTGCAAAGCTTATGGTTACAAAACTTGTCGTGGGATGACCCATTGACGCCGGAGATTCAAGAAGCTTGGTGGGAAGTAATTAAAAATCTGCATGTTTTGGCAAATCTACAAGTACCACGTCGCGTATTAATAGATTTGTTCGTGCGAGTAGAGATTCATGCATTTTCCGATGCGTCGGAAAGGGCTTACGGGGCGTGTCTCTACGTCCGTAGCATTGATAGTAGTGGCAGAATCTTAGTGCGGTTATTACTTGCTAAGAGTAGGGTGGCACCCATTAAAGCCACAACTATCCCTAGGCTTGAGCTTTGTGGTGCTCAGGTTGCAGCGAAGCTGTATGAAAAAGTTACTAGCTCACTTAGAGTTAATGCAGCGTGTACTGTTTTTTGGACCGACTCCACTATTGTATTAGGTTGGCTTAAGATGTTGCCGAGTAAGCTACATACATTTGTTCGCAATCGCGTTGGCGATATTTTAGAAAAGACCGGTGATTGCGCATGGCGACACGTTCCTACTAAGCAAAACCCAGCGGATTATGTGTCACGTGGAGTCAGTGTTGACACTATTCAGTCTCTCGATATGTGGTGGTCAGGACCAAGTTTTTTGAAGGAACCTAGCAGTAATTGGCCTTCTACGTCAGTACATTCCGATTCGCTACCTGAAACGCGTACTGAGTTGTCGTGTTTAGTTAAAACGGAAAATTCAACTGAATTTATTAATTTTGACCGTTTTTTCAAATTTTAACAGGCTTAGACGTGCAATTGCGTATGTGCTACGTTTTGTTGAAGCATGTAAAGGACGACGTGCTACAACCAATTTTCTCACTGAAACTGAATTAAATAATTCATTAAACGTCATTATTCGCACGTCTCAGAAAGAATCCTTTGCCGAGTATGATATTTTATTGCATAAGGAAAACTTGCCTGCGAAGAGTGCTTTATTAAAATTTAACGTGTTTCTAGATGAGAATAATTTAATGCGGGTTGGCGGTCGTATCAGCAACTCAGAATTTTCGTATGATAAAAAACATCCTTTAATTTTACAGTCCACTCATCGATTCACTCAACTATTATTTAAATACGAACATACGAAACTCATGCACGCTGGGCCACAATTATTGTTGGCTTCGATCAGAGAAGTTTACTGGCCAATCGGTGGCCGTAATTTGGCAAAGGCTACTTATCGTCGTTGCATTCGATGCACACGAATGAAAGGAAGTGTTGTCGCTCCTATTATGGGTGATTTGCCGCGGCGGCGACTTACTCCAGGTGGTTCCCCCTTTGAAACCGTTGGCGTTGACTATGCAGGTCCTATATCTTCCGCAAGTCGTCAAGGACGTGGTTGTCGTATTGTGAAAGTGTACATCGCCATTTTTATATGTTTCACTACCAAGGCTATTCATTTGGAATTGGTAGGTGACTTGACAAGTAATAGCTACATTCTAGCTCTACGTAGACTTGTGGCTCGTCGCGGAAAACCACGCCATCTATATTCTGACAACGGAACTTCATTTATTGGGGCGTACAATGATCTAACCAAGTTTTTGCAACAAAATTCTGACTCACTGTCCAGTGAGCTTTCAAATGAAGGAATTAATTTTCACTTTATTCCGGCGTATTCTCCTCATTTCGGCTGTGTTTGGGAGGCGGGGGTAAAATCCACCAAATTTCATTTATTGCGAGTGCTAGGCAACAGTCATTTAACTTACGAAGAATTGTATACGACTTTAACACAAATTGAGGCAATTTTAAATTCGCGACCACTTACTCCTTTATCTTCGCATCCAGACGACTTGACCCCACTGACCCCTGGCCATTTTTTAATTGGGCGTCCGCTCACAGCTATTCCGACTGAAGATTACCAAGGACGCAAAGCGGACACACATGTGACCAGATACAAAAGAGTTGAGCAACTCCGGCAGCATTTCTGGGCGCGATGGAGCAAGGAGTATGTTTCTGAACTCCAGAAACGTACTAAATGGCAGACACCATACCATACATTGGAACTCAACTCGTTGGTCCTTCTAAAGGAGGATAATCTACCTCCCTTAAAGTGGAAACTGGGAAGAATTGTGGCTCTTTTTCCTGGCCCCGATCAAGTTGCACGAGTGGCTGACGTAAAAACTGCAAGCGGAACTGTGAGAAGATCGTTTTCCCGCATTTGCCCGTTACCAATTTGTGAAGTCAATCAAGGTGGTTGAAGGTGCAGCCTTCAACGCCCGGGGGCATGTTCAAGACATTCGCCTGCAATAATAGTGCGAGCAATAGCGCAAGAACTTTATTGGCTATTTTTCTACAACAGGACATTTCTCTTCATATTATTGTTGGTTTGGTGTGACGTGTCCCGGAATTATCTCCAGTTTTTAATTAATTAAATAAGTGTTTAAGTTCAGTTCCTGTATTTTACTGATCTCTAACAACCATTAAATACAGTATTGTCAACAACATTTGATTGAATGAATTACATAAGGTTTAGGTTGCAATATTCTTCATTCAATCAAATGTTTCCTTCATATCATATTTAATGCTTTCTATTAATTATGGCCATAGTATTTAACTCATTACAAATTTTTATATTGGATGATTGATTTCACGATTTCTAACAAAAATAACATCTCGATATCGAGGCTCACTCATTTTCCTATATATTTCCTCGGAATTGTACCTATTAGAAATCACGTCATGCATTGTCAGACACAGTGACGTGGCAACCCCCTGCCGCCCCTGCCCACTGCCACACACCCCCAGGATCCAAGCTACATTATATAGTCGCTAATCGTTCTTTCCTATATTGGGGGACAATGCGCAGAAAAATTTCAGCTTTTATAAAATACTAGCTACTAACCCCTTATTATAAATGCGAAAGTGTGTTTGTTTGTTGGTTTGTCCTTCAATCACATCGCAACGGTGCAACGGACTGACGTGATTTTTTGTATGGGTATAGATAAAGACCTGGAGCGTGACATAGGCTACTTTTTATCCCGGAAAATCAAAGAGTTACAACGGGATTTTTAAAAAACCCTAATTCCACGCGTAGTATTAAAATATTAGACTAAAACTGAGCTAGTAAATAGAGTTTCCGACTATATCGTGGTGACCGTAATTAGGTTAAATCGCGCCTTTCAGCGTTTATTGGCTATAGCCGTATAGCGAGACTATCGCGTGTCGTGGTGGTTTACTTTCTAAAAGAAATCGGTCAAGTGCGAGTCGGACTCGCATGCGACGGGTTCCGTATCGTTGTACATGAAATAACACTGTTTTTGTGATGTATCTAACCACAAATTCAGGGTTATTCCCGTTGAGTAACACCCCCGTGAGTAGCACTGTGACTCAACGGGAATTTGGAAATGTTGTCCCGTTGAGTAATACTGTTACTCAATGGGAATTTTTCGGAATTATTTTCCCATTGAGTCACATATGGGTATGGGAAAGGGTAGAAATACCTACCTTATAATATACCTAGGTTTCCATTTCCAAGACGGGTTAGTAAACACGACAGACTGACAGACAACGCAGTGATCCTACTCGTATAAGGATTTATTTTTCTCTGGAGATCATCAACCGATGCATCCTCTGCTGTACATAGGTCTCTTGTAGGGACTTCCACACGCCACGGACTTGCGCGTCCTGAATCCAGCGGCTCCTTGCGACTCACCTGATGTACGGAACCCTAAAAATCATGCCTAAGTGCCTAGATATTGGATTAGTAAGCACTTATAACGTTCCGCCGGGACGGTGTCGCTGGAGGGAGAGCCTAACACAATAAACTGCTATAATGTCAGGGACCTAGTGGTGCGCTGCGCACCATGGCTGCCATGGCCACATCTAAATAAGAGATTTTTCGTTGATTTCTGTTTGTGATGTCTACCATATTGGATTTGTCATGATTTTTCTAAAAATAGGTCAAGTGCGAGTCGGGCTTCTGTACCATCGTAAAATAAGCAACACTTTTAACTGTTTTTTAATTGTCATGGCAACATTTTGAATTTTTTATTAGTTGTTGTTGTAGCGGCAATAGAAATACACTTTTTGTGAAAATTTCAACTCTTTCTGCCTATTACGGTTCACGAGGTACAGCCCGCTGACAGACAGACAGACATTGGAGGCATAGTAACCATGGCACCCTTCGGGTACGAAGCCCCATACATAATGTTACGAGGGATCAGTTTTGGTCCGTAGCTGATAGTAGAATCAATTTGAGTCAGCCTTTGAAAACATAGAACTAAATATTTTGTATCGCATTTCATAGTCAGTTTTCCCAGCGAATTATAACATGGGTACTTTCCAGACAAGAGTGAATAGGCATCTTCTAGACAAGCGCGCTCCAACTTGGGCTGCATCATCACTTGCCACCAGGTCTGATTGCAGCCAAGCGCTACTCTATAAAAAAAAAGATTCATCTCCATTCATCATCATCATCATGATCAATCCATCGCCGACTCACTACAGAGCATGCGTCTCCTTTCAGAATGAGAAGGATTTTGGCCATAGCCATCCACGCTGGCCATGTGCGGATCGGCAGACTTCACACACTTTTGAGAACATTATGGAGAACTTTCAGGCGTGCAGGTTTCCTCACGATGTTTTCCTTCACCGTTAAAATGATATTTTAATCTTCTAAATATATAAAAAGAAAAGGTGACTGACTGACTGACTCATCTATCAACGCACAGCTCAAACTACAGCATGCAGATTGTTGAACTGTATTATGGCAACTCAGAATTTCTAAGTCAGTCGTTGTCTGTGGTCTGCACTAAGTGCAACCATGCTTTTGTCGTGTATCCTAATTATTAATAGAAATAGAAATTAAAGTGTCTTTAATATAGAAGGCTGAAGTTTTACTGGCTACAAGAATCCTCCAAGTACACCTATCATGGTTATGGACCCAGGTCACGCCAGAAGAAATTAAAAAAAAGAAAAGAAAAGAACGCCACGCCGCGAAATGGAGGAACACGACAAAAAGAACAAGTATGGCGTCACGCCATTTGCCGGCTCAAATTATAGTAACTGGTTGTTTAGAATAAAGATTGTATTGCAAGCGCAAAATCTATACAGTTACGTATTTTCGTCAGAATCAGAAGAAAAGCCGGATTCTACGAAGGAAGGAAAATGCATGGACATTCTGGTCCAATGCATTAGTGATACTCATTTGGAAATAATCAAGGAGTGTAAAACGTCAAAAGAATTATTGAAGAAACTTGATGATACTTTTGCAAGGAAAGGTATAGCGTCACAGTTAATTACAAGAAAAAGATTGTTAACCCAGAAATATGATGGAGTGGAAGGTCTTGAAAACTATTTCATTGTTTTTGAAAAACTGGTAAGAGAATTAAAAGAATCGGGCGCTCAACCTAGTGAGAGTGAAGTCTGTTGCTACATGTTATTGGCTATGCCTCCGGCATTCCAATATGTAGTTACGGCGATAGAAACCTTAAATAGTTCAGATATTACGTTAGAATTTATTAAGAAAAGATTATTAGATGAAGAAATTAAAAGAATAGGTTTTGGAACTCAAGAGGAGAGTGATGCATTTATATTGAATCAAAGAAAGAAACAGAATAATAAGAAATTTAATAATTCACCAAGCAGCAGCACCAGCAGTTTCCCATTTAACTGTTATAATTGCGGGAAGCGGGGCCACCGGAAGGCTCAGTGCCGTTTTAGAAAAGCACAAGGCTCAGCTAATATTGTTCAGAAGGAAAGAGAAGATGAGGTTTCCTTTATGACATCTTCAGAAGCATTAGTAACACAGGAAAGTTCCAGAAAAATAGAGTTTATAGTTGATTCTGGGGCTACGGATCATCTGGTTAACAAAAGAGAATATTTTAGTAGGATCGAGAAGTTAGAGACCCCTATTAAAATTAATATTGCCAAGGACGGTGAGGTGTTAAATGCATATGAGTCAGGTGTTATTTATACAAAGGAGGTTAAATTGAAAAATGTGCTGTTTGTGCCAGACCTGCGGTGTAATCTGCTGTCAGTAAATAAAATTGAAAACTCCGGATTTGGGATAACCTTTGAAAATAATAGGTTGACTATTCACAAGAATAACAAAACAATACTAAAAGGTAATAAAATAAATAAGTTATACAGATTAACCCTAAATTTGAAAGATGAAAAATTATGTGCACAGAAAGCTTATAGCATTTCAGAAACTCAGAATGATTGGCATAGAAAACTTGGACATGCTTCAAAAGGAAAGTTAGAAAAATTGAAGTCTAGAAAACTAATATCTTTTGAAAACTCAAATAAAGAAATATTATGTGAACCTTGTTTAAAGGGAAGACAGACTAGATTGCCATTTGCAGAATATAATTACAAAAGTAAGAGAATTTTAGAAGTTATTCATTCGGATTTGTGCGGTCCAATTAATCCAGCGACATATGGTAACAAGAAATATATTTTAAGTTTTGTTGATGATTACAGCCATTTTACAACAGTCTATTTGTTAGAAAGCAAAACGGAGGTGCTACAGTGTTTCAAGAAATATGTAAATTTGGTAGAAACCCAATTTGATAAGAAAATATCTAGATTTCGGTGCGATAATGGGAAGGAATATGACAACATAGAATTTAAAAGCTATTGCGAAGAAAAGGGAATAAAAATTGAATTTACAATAAGCTACACACCCCAGCAAAACGGGAAGTCAGAAAGATTCAACAGAACTGTTGTAGAAAAGGCAAGAACTTTATTAGCCGACACAAGTTTGGAAAAACAATTATGGGGAGAAGCGGTATACAGTGCTACCTACATAATTAACAGAATTCCAACCAGCAGAGGTGTCATACCTGCTGAGATTTGGTATGGTAGAAGTCCAGATTATTCTAAAATAAAAGCCTTTGGTACTGAGGCATATGTACATATTGGCAAGGAGCACAGAAATGGAAAGTTTGATGTGAAATCAAAGAAGTATTACATGGTTGGCTACTGTGATAATGGATATAGACTCTGGGATTCCGAGCTGAAGAAAATTATTAGAAGTAGAGATGTAATATTTAATGAAAAACCAAGAAGTAACATGGAAACTTTTACATACATAGAAGAAGATGACTTACCATCAAACTTGCCATTGCCTTGTAGAGAAAAGAGCCAGCAAGATCAATCAATAAGTAGTACTGAGGAAAAAAGTACAGGAAAGACATCTACCGAACCTTATCAAGAAATAAATGATACAGAAAGGGAACAGAGACAAAGAAAAAGACCAGTATGGTTAGAAGACTATGAGACATTCCATGCTGCATACATTTCTCAAGAATTTATAAATGATGAACCAAGGACATTACAAGAAGCAGTGGAAAGCGTAGAAAGTGACAGATGGAAAGAAGCAATGGATAGCGAATTGCAGTCACATGAGAAACATCAAACATGGACTATGGTAGAAAGACCAAAGGATAAGGAAGTCATAGATAGTCGATGGGTATTTCGAAAGAAATCAGAAAATAACTACAAAGCCAGGTTAGTGGCAAAAGGTTTCCAGACTTCACAATATGAAGAAACATATGCTCCTGTTGGAAGACTCACAACGTTAAGGTCATTGCTTGTAATTGCAAATCATGACAATCTAAAGATAGAACAGTTGGATGTGAAAACTGCTTTTCTCCATGGCATACTTAAGGAGGAGATATACATGAGTCTACCAGGTCAGCATAATAGTGAAAAAGTGTGCAAACTTAACAAGTCAATTTATGGCTTGAAGCAAAGCCCAAGGTGTTGGAATAAAGTATTCCACGAGTTTATGTGTGCAAACAACTTCAAGTGCTCAGATTATGATAGTTGTTTATACTTATTACAAAACGAAAATGGTGAGATAAGTGTGTATGTGTTTCTGTACGTGGATGACATTTTAATTATGAGTGCATGTGAAGAGAAAATTAAAGACCTTAAGTTTAAACTGGAAAAACAATTTGAAATGGTTAGTTTGGGTCAAGTTGGTAAGTTTTTAGGGATAGAAATAGAAAGAGAGTTTTCTAAAGGTATGATTAAAATTCATCAGAAAAGTTATATAGAAAAAGTTCTTACAAAGTTTAACATGAAGGACTGTAAAAGTGTAGCTACTCCTTGTGAAGTTGGACTGAAACTAGAAAAACCAGAAAGTTATACTTGTACCCAGCCTTACCGTG
Source organism: Maniola hyperantus (assembly GCF_902806685.2). NCBI lineage: Eukaryota > Metazoa > Arthropoda > Insecta > Lepidoptera > Nymphalidae > Maniola > Maniola hyperantus. Next base: position 244,939 of record NC_048542.1, on the reverse strand, counting down.
AGTTAATTGGGTGTTTGATATATTTAGTTATTTGTACTAGGCCTGATTTGTCTTTTGCGGTGAGCTATTTTAGTAGGTATCAGAACAATGCATCCGATAAACATTTTACCTACCTGAAAAGAGTTCTGAGATACTTAAAGCAGACGGCAAATTATGGATTAGTGTATAAGAATAAACCATGTAAGAATGTAGCCGAGGGATATTGTGATTCTGACTGGGCAGCTGATGTTGATAGAAAATCAGTGTCAGGTTACTGTTTACTGTTATATGGAAATATTGTACAATGGTCTACTCAAAAACAGAAAACGGTCTCTCTTTCAACTGCCGAATCAGAATATATGGCTCTAAGTATGATAGCACGGGAATCAGTGTGGTTTAAAGGACTTTTGAATAATCTTGAAATTCAATGTGAAAGTATAATTATTTTTGAAGATAACCAGTCTTGTATCCACATAGCTAAAAATAGAGAAAATAGCAAAAGAGTAAAACACATTGATATAAAGCATCATTTTATTAGAAACTTAATAGAACAGAATGTTATTGTATTGGTGTATATTAACACTTCAGAACAAGTTGCAGATGTGTTGACTAAACCGCTGCACAAAAATCTTTTTAATTATTTTAGAACCTGTATGGGAATAGAAGAGTGTTAGTAAATATTAATAGTTATTAGTATTACTCAATTTAAAGAATAAATATCGTTTTATTTGTTTACATTATTGGTTGTTTTTTAGATTAAATTGTCAAAACTTAATTGTCAAAGAATATTTTTGTCAAAGATTAAAAAGTATAGAATAACAGAAGGATATAAAAAGTCATAGATTATGAAAGTTGTAAAAGTAAAGTTAGGTAAAAAATGTCAGAAAACTAAGATAGTGTGTAGAAGTATGAGATTGAAGAAATTCAGGGTTGAGGAGGAGTGTTGAACTGTATTATGGCAACTCAGAATTTCTAAGTCAGTCGTTGTCTGTGGTCTGCACTAAGTGCAACCATGCTTTTGTCGTGTATCCTAATTATTAATAGAAATAGAAATTAAAGTGTCTTTAATATAGAAGGCTGAAGTTTTACTGGCTACAAGAATCCTCCAAGTACACCTATCACAGATAGCCATTATGACGCAAGCATCCGCCAAGAAAGGATTTTTGAAAATTCAACCCCTTAGGTGGGGAAATAGGGAGTCGAAATTTGTGTAGTCCACGCGGACGAAGTCGCGAGCATAAGCTAGTTACTTACAAACGCACAATATACTTAACTCCTTAGTTAGAGGTGCGTAACCTCCATTCCCCTCTATCAGTGAGAGCGTAAACGTAAAGTTCACTATACAGATGTAAATTCAGAGCTGTTAGTTCAAATAAATTTCCCACCACAACTATAGATATTCAGTAGATCGTGTGATTGGTACCTACCTCTGTTGTTGGTTTAACGACCCTCTGCCAACATTCAAGACGATGGTCCGCGACACAAAGGGCTCGACTAGGTAAATACATGGTTTTCAATTTCTTACTTGAAAACAGTTTTATCAGACAAAGGTTATTGACATGGAGAAAGATATCTAAAAGATGCAGTATTTAAAGTCTGTCACACTGTTGTGGGTATCTAACAACAAAGTTAGTTGACACCCGATACGCGTTTCATTAGGTTATGCTCGTGACTTTGTCCGCGTCGACTACACAAATTTCAACCCCCTATTTCAGCCCCTTAGGGGTTGAATTTTCAAAAATCCTTTCTTATCGGATGCCTACGTCATAATAGCTATCTGCATGCCAAATTTCAGCCCGATCCGTCCAGTAGTTTGAGCTGTGCGTTGATAGATCAGTCAGTCAGTCACCTTTTCCTTTTATGTATTTAGACTTATCTTACGGTTCTATAAGTTCTTAAGTTTGAGTTCAGAGTTGCCTGGAAGAGATCACTGGTAAGTGATAAGGTCGCCCTTTGTTTCTAAGCCTATCCTGTATTTATTGTTTTTTACAATAACGATATTGTTTTAAATAAATAAATATTACATTTGATTTTATTACAAGTTGGCATAACATTATTAACAAGACCTATAAGTTGATTGAGAACCGGATATAAAGTTCAATAGCACAAGCATTTGCATTGCATGCGCGTCTTTGAGCCTAGAGTCAAGCTCTCAGCTCTCAGCTCTCAAGTGAGAGCGGCTAGAGCTCGCGGCACTCCGCACAGCCTCTCGTAGGATCTATGTAACGATGTTTATCTTGTTCTAGCTCGCTTTACAGCTCTGGGACTTTGTTTGTAGTTCCTATAACAGGCTTTGAGAGCCTTCTAAAACAATTTCTCTTTATTTAAGGGATTTCGTTTGTAGCCGTGCCAGTGCTTCGAGGAGGCGCGTGATGGGGAGTGGTCACTGGTCAGTGGTGCAAGACAGGCGTCAATGGTGAAAAGTGCTTCTAGTGTCTGACACACTTCGCCTAAACCTTCGTGGGCTCTTTTTACTGTGGCTAAAGCGGACTTGTTAAACAGTCTCTATGTTGATAATTTTTAAAAAACCTGCCTAGTGCGAGTCAGGTTCGCGCTACGAGGGTTCCGTAATACAGTCGTATTTTTTGTACATTTTGCACGATAATTCAAAAACTATGATGCATAAAAATTAATAAAAATCTGTTTTAGAATGTACAGGTGAAGACCTTTCATATTATGATACCCCATTTGATATAGCTATCTTACGTCGAAAATTGAAAATAATAATCTTTAGTTCATGGACACGATTTAACTTTTTTTGTGTGATGTAACCACATATTTACGGTTTTCAGATTAGAAGTAGAAGTACCCTGTAGGTTTCTTGACAGACAGACAACAAAGTGATCCTATAAGGGTTTCGTTTTTCCTTTTGAGGTACGGAACCCTAAAAAAGTTACTTAACTAAAAAGTTCTACCCGTAAAAGTAAATAAGGTAATGGAGTCTACTTCTGTGAAGAGATGTAAATGAATCGTACTTTGAGTATGTTCGGAAAGATATTTTGTATGATGGTGTGTAGGTACCTATTGCTTGCTTTTCCTGCTTCTTTAGTAGCGGGAGGGCAGGTGGTGCATATCGCATTTGTAGCAAACAGATTTGTCTGTTTTGGCGGATATAGCAAATTAAGCATGAAGTTCAGCTTGTACGGTGTACCTATATCATTGAGTCCCGCTAAGTAACGCTTATTGATACCAAATCGTAGGAAATGTACACTTACATTTACCTGAGTTTAATACATAGTTCAACATAAAGTCCTAAAACTACACCTACCAGGCATAGTCGCAAACAATAAACAAGTTGTGATTAAACAAACTGACTGCGGTCCAAGGCAAATATTTGATCCAAGTATAACACGGGCCCCGCCTCCTACCATGTTATTCCGACAAACTTACGAACAACAGCTAACATTAGGCTGCTTATCCACCAGAGTCCTCCGTTGCGACGTGATTAAAGGACAAACCAACAAAACCAATAAACCAACACACTTTCACATATTTTATAAGATGAGTAGTGATTTTGTGCTTGTAGTAATAACACACTAAAGTCTTATTGCTTTGCTATTCGATGAGGCGCGTTTTCATCTTATCTTTATCTTAATCATAGGCAGAGCGTAGCGAAAAAAATTTAAGTCTATGATCTTAAGGGGAAAGCAAGTGACAAATCGCGAAAATGCTTTAACTTTGAAGAAAAAGATTTTCTTTCCTAAAGTATTAACAGCTATTAAATACATGTAATAAAAAACTTCAATTTGTGAAGATCATAATGACCTATATCACATTTGTTCAAATTATCCCGTTTTTTGAAGAATTGATGTTGAAAACATTGCTATCATCAACTTGTTTTGTTGTTTTTTTCTTTAACGGCTTAACGTGTTAAATTCAAACCATCACAAAACAATATGTTTAGGTTATCTTTTTTTTTTTTTTTTGTTGTTGTGCCTTATCATGCGATCAGTCGATGGACTATGAGCAGATTGGTTGGAGGACTGGTTGGCGTGATTGGAGACAACTTCCCCAGCGGGAAAACTCCATGGGTCTCAGCTAATTATCCAGTATATGCTTTCTCTTTAGTCGACGAATCGCCTGCGGCATTGTCAACTGCACTGCCAGACGATTTGGATGGTTAGTAAGTCTTGTTTTGTAGTTGCAACTATAGCTTCTAATCTCTTCCTTTACTGTGTTGATATTTAAGTGCTCATGGAGTTCCGATATCTGCAAGAACCATGGCGCGTTGGATAGTTGTTTCAAAATGTAATTTTGAGCTCGAAAAGTTTAGGTTATCTAATCATTTTAAGTTATTGGTTTTTAACTAAATGTTTTTCATTTCTTAAATAATCTAAAACGAACGGAAATTATTCATTCATTATTCATATAAAAATACTTGTCATTCACACACTTACAATGTAATAGTGGATGTAAATAATGATTATTATCGATGGGAACGGCATCTGGCAGTATTGTATTGTGGCAGTACGCAGTAGGTTTCCAATTCAGACAATTCTCGCCGATATTATTGTTTGTTGACAAATCCAATTGAGCCGGTATTGCTATTACAAACACAATATCGTAGTAAGTATTGACTGGGAGGAGTCCCCACATGTTGCCCTACCGTTAAGGCTTTGACCCACTGCAGCAACCATGGAAGGTACACAGACCGCGCGCGTACTTGAGAAGTAAAAAGAAACTACACTAATTTTTTATTTATTTCTTTGTAGTTTGTACTTGTGCCATAAGTTTTGTATTGTAACAATCGGAAGAAAAACGATAAATTAAAATGATTTAATACTAAACTAAAATGACAGATTTAAATCTATTGCTAACCCTTTTATACTGAGGAAAAGGGTCACCTGATGTTAAGTGATTACCGCCGCCCATGAACATTTGCATCACCAGAGGAACCGCCGATGCGTTGCCGGCCTTTCAGGAATTTGTTGGTCCACTCCTTGAATAACCCCCAAGAAAGGGAGTTACAGGGAAGGGAGGGAAGTGAGGGTGGTACCAGATTTAGATCTGTCAATTTAATTTAAATATCAATATATTAAAAAACTAGGTTATAAGCCGCGACTTCGTACGCGTGGACTACACAAATTTGAAACCCCTATTTAACCCCCTTAGGGGTTGAATTAAAAAAAACATTTCTTAGCGGTTGGCTACGAGTAGGTACGTCATAAAAGCTGCATGCCAAATTTCAGCCTAATCTGTCCAGTAGTTTGAGCTGTGCGTTGATAGATTAATCAGTCAGTCAGTCAGTCAGTCAGTCAGCTTTTCCTTTTATATATTTAGACTAGCTTGTTCCGACTTCAAACTATTCAAAAATCCTTTCTTTGCGGATGCCTACGTCATAATAGCTATCTGCATGCCAAACAGCCCGATCCGTCCAGTAGTTTGTGCTGTGCGTTGATAGATTAATCAGTCAATCAGTCAGTCCGTTTTTCCTTTTTTATATAATATTTAGATTAGCCACAGTGAAGCACTGTCTATAAAAGAATCTCTACCCATGGCCCTAGTTAGTGGGAGAGTTTGTAAAGGAAGAAGAATAGGTACAACAAAGATAGAAGGCTTTTAATAAGTAAGGTACCTACGTAATGTATATTAGAAACCTCACGTACCGATATTTCGTATGCATTAAACACGGCTCAAGTAATCCTAGCTGTAGAGCTTGCTAGGTTAGGATTACGTTTCGAGATGTTGGCTTGATACAAAACGCTCGGCGAAAACGCGTTTAGCACGGCTTCTAGTCTACTTGGTAATACAAGAAAATGGTTCAACATTGTAGGTAACCACGCGTAGGAGCCGCACAGCTGCAGTTGCCATCGCGATTAACTGACTGACTGATTTATTAACGCATTAGATTACCTTTATTATTACTCAGTAAAAAAGGAATTTTGGAAATTTTTGCCCCATAATATGGGGGTTGAATAAGAGATGAAAAGTTTATTTTTTATTTTTTTTTATTCAGATACAAGTAAGCCCTTGACTGCAATCTCACCTGATGGTAAGTGACGATGCAGTCTAAGCTGGGAGCGGGCTAACCTGGAAGGAGTATGGCGGTTTTTATTAAACCCATACACCTTTGGTTTCTACACGGCATCGTACCGGAACGCTAAATCGCTTGGCGGCACGGCTTTGCCAGTAGGGTGGTAACTAGCCACGGCCGAGGCCTCCCACCAGACCAGACCAGAAATTTAGAAATTATAAAATTCCAAATCCCTGCCAGGAATCGCACCCGGGACCTCCCTCTAATAAGACCACTGCGCTTACCACTGCGCCAGGGAGGTTGTCAAAGTATGAAAGTATTCTTCAAGTTATTATATTCATGACAATAATTGGTAGGTATAGGTAAGCTTTCGGTTAAAAAAGAAGAATGAATAAATGTTTCAAATTTTTAGAAATTCTATTCCTTCACTTATTCTCAAAAATTCCACTCGATCGAAGTCAGGGTATGTCAGCTAGCTTACCACCAAATAAACTTCAAGATTTCGGTCCAACAAAATCTGCCGATATTATAACTTGTTGACAAATTAAATTGACCCCGAATTGGCGTCAATTGGCGCACTTGTTTGCCCGGGGCCGGGCTGGGGCCGGGCCGGGGCCGGGCCTGACGGGCCGGGAAAAATTCGCTGATGAGATCCTTTATTTGATTTTGATTCGCGTCGCTTGACCGAGAGCCTGTGGACATTGTAATGAAGTCCACGGACAGTGGACACGTACGAATTTCCCTGTTCGTTTCTAATTCGAACCGCTAGGATACGAAGAAAAGGTCAAATAGAAAATATATTTTACTGGCTGATGCCCGCGACTTCGTCCGCGTGGAATTAGGTTTTTAAAAATCTTGTGAGAACTCTTTGATTTTCCGGGATAAAAAGTAGCCTATGTCACTCTCCGTCTTATACCCATGCAAAAATCACGTCAATCCATTGCACCGTTGCGACGTGATTGAAGGACAAACCAATAAACCAACAAACAAACACATTTTCGCATTTATAATAAGAGTAGGTACTGATACAGGTCATCTTACGGCACTTTTTCTTTAAAGGCTTGCGCTTGACTGACAATCACACTAGAAATGTTACAACCCTGCCCAGAAGATACCATATAAGGTGGCAATAGTTCATAATAACAAGGCAAATAAGGAGCCTCAATAGCTCAACCGGTACAGGAGTGGACTGAAAACCGAAAGGTCGACGGTTCAAACCCCGCCCGTTGCACTATTGTCGTACCTACTCCTAGCACAAGCCTGACGCTTAATTGGAGAGGAAAGGGGAATATTAGTCATTTAACATGGCTAATATTCTTTAAAAAAAAATTGTATAGCACTTATGACTTAGTAAGCATTACATAAGTAGTTCAGGAAGCAAGATAATAATAATTCACCTGCTGAAAATCCCCACGATCTCTCGTGCCAATTTGGTCGGATCACTTGGCAGAGCATTTCGCCAATGGGGATAATTTCCGAAGCGCCGAACTACGCACTTGTTTGTTGGAACAACCACAAATTGTTTCGGTAGCTTTGTTTCCATCATTTCAAATACATACCTAAATGGCAAAATGTTGCTTCATTTACTCAAAATATAGGTATTGCATGAAACATAAATAATAATTTGTTCATTTCTGTGGGTTTTAAATGAATGGTACAAAACTAAAGGTATTTTTGTACACCAACGGCTCGCCATGGCTCCAAAAAATTTTTATTATAGAACTACATTAACTCTTGTAGGTAGGTATACACAATTTTTTCCGTAATAAATTAAATTATTTTTTACTAGCTGATGCCCGCGACTTCGTCCGCGTGGAATTAGGTTTTTTAAAATCCCGTAGGAACTCTATGATTTTCCGGGATAAAAAGTAGCCTATGTCACTCTCCAGGTCCTTATCTATACCTACACATGCAAAAATCACGTCAATCCGTTGCACCGTTGTTGCGACGTGATTGAAGGACAAACTAACAAACCAATAAACCAACAAACCAACAAACAAACACACTTTCGCATTTATAATACGAGTACTGATTTTTAGTGTTAGTGGTTAATTTTTCGGTTTTTTAAAAAAAATTGTATTGTTACAGTCATCAGAAGAATTCGACTAGGTTGGGCAGCTTTTGGGAAATTGAGTCAAGTCTTCTCATCGTCAACTCCTCAGTGCCTGAAGACGAATAAGTCTCTAACCAGTGTGTTCTTTCCGTCCTCACCTATGGTGCTGAAACGTGGACACTGACAAATGACCTTATTCACAAATTCAAAGTCACTCAGCGAGCTATGGAGAGGGCTATGTTAGGAGTTTCCCTGAGGGATGAGATCCGAAATGAGGAGATCCGCAGGAGAACCAAGGTCACATAGCCCAAACTATTAGCAAGCTGAAGTGGCAGTGGGCACGTCATGCCTGTCGTAGAGGCGATGGCCGTTGGAGCCGGAAAGTCCTTGAGTGGAGACCGCGTAGTGTGGGACGCCCTCCAGCACGATGGACTGACGATATAAGGAGGCTGGCGGGAAGTGGCTGGATGAGGAAGGCTGAGGACCGGGTGTAGTGGCGCTCTTTAGGGAAGACCAACAGTGGACATCCACAGGCTGATGATGATGATGATGACAGTAGAGACTTACACTACAGCAACATTCGTGATTCCCAATCAACATTGCAGTACACCACGGTCAAACAGAAATAAAATGAAGGAAAACAGGAATTTCGGTGTTTCGATTTGTTGCCGAATACGTCCGTCAGTGACCTGCTGCTGGTAAAGTTTTAATTGCTAACAGGACTGCCTCGGCTAACCGTTTCAGTTTGTACCAAGTTTCAGCTCTGTATGCAATATATGCACATGCCGTACGTAGGTAGGTACATACGCAATACACGTGGATTGAACACCAAATACTTAGGGCCGGTTGTTTCAACAAATTTTGACGGACACGTAACCTTTAAATATGGCGCTAACGAACGTAAGAAAAGAAAAAGCGTTGATTCAGCATCTATTAGCGCTAACGTTCGTTAAAATGGTACGTTTACGTTAACCGGTGCTGGCGCCATGCGCCTTGGTGATCGTCAAATCAGTTCGTAACTTCATACTTCTTACAGACGGAATATTTTATTTACAAATTATAATGGAATCAATTGAATTCAATGCTTTTAATGGTAGTTTTTTTGAAGATGAAAGAGAATTTTTAAAAAAGAAAAAGTGTTTAAAATGCGAAGTAGCAATATCAATAACTATATAATTTAATATAAAATGAAATAAAAAAGGATACGGAAAAGTAAGTTAATTTTTAGGGTTAGTTTCGTAACCAGAATAACAATGACGAACTGTTTTTTGTACAATGAAGCAACGCTCTTAAATTAACAGATGTTAAAATTCGTCTACGTCTGTTAAATTTTAACGAACGTATCTTACGAAGACCAATGGTTTGAAACAACCGGCCCTAAGTGTTATGTTGGTAGTTCGGTACAACGAATAATATTGTGGTAATCCCGCTCACGAGGTCCCCACACCGCGCGTCCGACGCGCACCAACGATATGCGCGCGGGGACCCGAGGGGCGACAACGCAATCCCGCGCACGTCGCATGCGTCTCATCCTCCGCCTCGTCCACTGTGCCCTCTGCTAGTCAGAGGGACACGCGGAGGAACCTCCTCCCTACCAGGTCATTAGCCATGGCTAACAATATCCCCGAAGAGAGATTATTAGCCATGTTACCGGGGTGCACCGGCCCGGATGCCCGATGCATCCAAAAGGGACCAGCAGCACCCAGGCACACTGGGAGGTCACCTGGCTGGCACCCCGCGTCCAAACGGCCTCCCTTTATCGATAACGACTTCTGCGGCATTCTCACAACCCTCGATTATGATCCCGTTCGTAATGGCCGTAATATATATTTATTATTGTTAATATGCTAGTAGTTGTAGTTAACGTTTTTTTTTTTTTAAAGAACATTAGCCATGTTAAATGACTAATATTCCCCTTTTACCTCTCCAACTTAGCGTGGAGCTTGTGCTAGGAGTAGGTACTACAATAGTGCAACGGGCGGGGTTTGAACCGTCGACCTTTCGGTTTTCAGTCCACTCCTTTACCAGTTGAGCTATTGAGGTTTAAATTATGATTGAGATTGAGGCATATTATGGCAACAGTGTTCGGACGAGCATCGAATCCAGGACGCGCAGTAGAGCGGCTAATCCGCTTAGTGCCGGCTGCTTGCGTCGCGCAATGTGTTGGCCGTTCTGTGTACACCATAGACTAGAGAGTTTAAACTAGCTCTTTGATTAGTGGTGATTAGTTAAGAGTGTGAGCCGTGGTAGCCCAGTGGTTCCGCCTCTTAGTCGGTAGGTGTGGGGGTCTTTGCGTTTTAAACAATTAATTTTTTTAAATGAAAATATTACAATAAAACTTAAAACTAGCTTTATTAAATACTAGCTGATGCCCGCGACTTCGTCCGCGTGGAATTAGGTTTCTAAAAATCCCGCGGGAACTCTTTGATTTTCGGGGATAAAAAGTAGCCTATGTCACTCTCCAGGTCTTTATTTATACCCATACCAAAAATCTCGTCAATCCGTTGCACCGTTGCAACGTGATTGAAGGACAAACCAAGAAACCAACAAACAAACACACTAAGGGTACTGATCACTGGCTATATCGGTGAAGAAAAACATCGTGAGGAAACCTGCGTGCCTGAGTGTTCTTAAAAATATTTTCAAAGGTCTATGAAGTCTGCCAATGCCTCACTTGGCCAGCGTGGTGGACTTCTTATTCTGAGAGGAGACCTAGCGAGCCGGCGGCGCGGCGATGGGTTGATCACGATGATGATGTTAGAAACTCGAAATGCAACCAATCGCTTTTTAGGGTTCCGTACCTCTAAAGGAAAAACGGAACCCTTATAGGATCACTTTGTTGTCTGTCTGTCTGTCAAGAAACCTACAGGGTACTTCCCGTTGACCTAGAATCATGAAATTTGGCAGGTAGGTAGGTCTTATAGCTGACATTTGGGGAAAAATCTGAAAACCGTGAATTTATGGTTACATCACACAAAAAAGTTAAATTGTGGTCATGAACATTGATGTTGGAATCCCCCTCTACTTGATGAAGCATGTGGGCGGGGCAGGCGAGCCGCGGATATGAGCAAACGCTCATATCAAAGTCTTTTGAGCACATTACTATGGGACATTTTTGCCCAATTGTCACCATGATTAGAGCTGCCGTACAAAACTCGAAAAGATGCCGAGTTTTACTGTAATTATAAGTCGTATGCGAAATAAAAATGTGAGTCCGGGTAAATAAAGGAATTTCTTTCGTCCATAAGATAAAAATCTACTAAAATATTTGTAGATCGAGACATAATCTCGAAAAATTATATCGGTTGACAATGTTAAGAGCGTTCAACACAATTACCGATTTTTTAGGAATTATTCATGTGCGAAGTGCTACAGATATTAGGAGTAATAACGAATAAAAAGGTTGAAATATATTTTAAGAACAAGCCTTTTTTAAAGATCTATTGCTAATGAATTATTAATTTTATTGAAAAATAATAATCCTATCAAATCCTTATTCTTGCGGAAGACGTTTACTAAATTATACGATTTTGAGTGCGTCTTTAGTTAACATATAACCACGAAAAACACATATAATAAACACATTCTCTGGTTATTTCTAACAAAGACATTTATTTCTAACATACAAAACTACAGTGATATCAAAACTCAGTCTTTCACACGGTAAATACTCAAAGCCCCGTTTGTTTTAGTGGTTTACTAAAACATCGAAAACACACGAGTATCTCGTAATGCCTACAATAAGAAAAGATAGACATAGCAATGCTAAGAAACATAAGGCCAAGCTATCCATACGAATAGTCTTACAGTGTCACTTAGAAGAATATAAGAACTGTCTTGTGGGCACTAAAGCCACCGAAAGCCTTATGAGAAGAGTTTTTCGATGGAATGACCTTCTCCCAACTCTTGACACACTCATAAAAATACCAATGACTGATTACAGATGACCTAGAAATATCAAAACAAAAAAGAACTGTTATGCATGGTCTTTTAGTAAATCCTACTAAATCACAGGCTACTTTTGAAATTGGCCCAGCTACGAAATTGTATTGTGCCAATTTCAAGTCTTCCAATCATAGCTAATGATGATCACGTATCGTGGTCAAGCAGAGCAAACTTTCCGTGTGCGTAAAAGTGAAAACTCTAGGGCAACAAGATTATAAAGATAGCCAGACGTGAATAACTGACTAGGATACCCTTAAGGCTCTTGAAAACTATCAGACAGACGGTTACGAAACAAAAAATGTTCGACAACTTGGGTCACTGGTGATTTGTGAACCAGTGAAAAAAAACTTCACATCCATACAAAATTTATTTTTAATTTTCATAAGGCTCCCTAGAACATTTTTGTATGGAACTCTTTTTTGACACTTGGCATGTGCACAGAGCTTGAAGGTTTTCTTTCAGAAAAAAAATCCTTAAAGTCACAATTGTACAAAATTTATTGGAGTACCTTAATTACAAATTATAGACCTATCTCAGTGCTAACAATGCTTTCAAATGTCATCTAGAAAATTCTGAACAACCAGCCAGCCAGCTTCTTGAATAGACATAACATATTATTATCTGAGAATCAGTTTGGTTTCCGGAAGGGAAAGTCTACAGAAGATGCCATCAACCTTCTGACTGATCAAATTGTTAATCGTATAGAAGCTAAAAACAAAGTAGTAGGCGTGATTATTGATCTCACCAAGGCTTTTAATACCGTCTCTGTTCCTATTCTTGTAGGCAGATTAGAAGCTATTGCTATAAGGGGATATACACTAAGTATCTTCAAGGATTATCGCTGCTGCGGTCGGGGAAAAAAGATGGCCAGCAAACAAAACAAATTCATACAAAAATTTCCTTCATTTTCAAACAAACAAAGAACTTGCGAAGTGGTCCCACGCGTCAACGCTCTTAATTTTGGGCTTGCGTGTGTCGATAATTTTATCGATAGTGTATTTTTGTTAATAAAGGCTAAACATCTTGTAGCACCTATTGTCATAAAAAAGTTTAAGTACTATAGCATAATTTTTAGTAGGTAGTAATACAAAAATAGTAGATCTATTTATATAATAAGACTTCCTCCGGCCTGACTGACAGACTGATCTATTTACTATCTAGTCTATCAATATACTTATATAAAGTCTATCAATCCGCACATGGCTAGCGTGGTAGACTACGACCAAACCCTTCTCACTCTGAGAAGAGACCCGTGCTCTGCAGAGAGCCGGCGATGGATTGATCATGATGACAATGATGGACAACAATAGATTTCATATTTTATACTTTGCCAAAACAAGACAGGTATATCATGGATTGACTAGGTATTCTACAGAATGACTGAATTATAGACATTTCCGGTACCATTATTGAATTTGAAATCTTAAGAACAGGATCTCGGCTGAAGTGAGAAGATTGGTAACTTAGGTAGGTACAGACTGATATTTAACATACCTACATATAAGTCGAGTTGAGAACCTTTTTATCGAAAGTCAGTTAGAAATCGTCATGTAGGTATGTAAATAAATTTAAACAATGCCATACCATCTTTAACTGCCCTTTAAGATAGCCAATAATTATGACGTATTGATAAATATTATCGACATCGACCTCCAATTGTTACACATCACTATTTGTCAGTGGCTTGTGTATTGCCAGTGACGTACAAAAATTTTCACAATAATTGAATTAATTATTTTTAAAGTGATTGCTTCGAGCGACATGTACTTTATATAGTGAAACATGTTTTTCAGATGTTTGCACAATAAGCACAATAATTATCAACGCTTGGAACATGATATTAAGAACTGAAAATATTTATTGTGCAAATTTTTATCATAGCTGGCAATGCAATACTTGAATGGTACTTCAAAATCAACCCTACCGCTAAGAAGATACAGACGATTTTTGCTTGTAATTTTTTGACCAATAGTAGAGTCGCGATGGCTGTGTGCTGAATACGCGATTCTTTAAGATAATGTGCGAAGTGGCTCGCTCGGTTTTCATACAAAAGTAACTTCATCAGCGTTCTATAGTATTTATTATTATTATTCTAGGGTCATGAACTAAAAATTAGTATTTTCAATTTTCGAAGAAAGATAACTAATATATCAAGTGGGGTATCATATTATGAAAGGTCTTCACCTGTACATTCTAAAACAGATTTTTATTTATTTTTATTCATCATAGTTTTTGAATCATCGTGCAAAATGTTGAAAAAATACGGCTGTAGTACGGAACTCTCGTTGCGCGAGCCTGACTCGCTGTTGTCCGGTTTCTATACTCCTGTCGGTGATATGAGAGGAACTTTTCCGACATTTCCCAGTGAAACGTGTAACGAATGCTCCTACAACCATACAAATTAATTACAAACTGAAAATTGAAATCGCGGCAGCAAAATTTGTAGCAAACATTTTTATTCAAACTCATTCCGTAGACGTGAGTTGTTTTGAATATTTAAATCAGTTTGACTTTCAATATTTGCGAAATTACAGCTTGTAGCGAGTTTAACGGTTTTTAGGGTTCCGTCCGTTCCAAATGGCAAAAAACGGAACCCTTATAGAACGTCATGTCTGTCTGTCCGTATGTCACAGTCACTTTTTCCGAAACTATAAGATCTATACTGTTGAAACTTGGTAAGTAGATGTATTCTGTGTGGGGGTATTTATGGATAGGTCTTCAAAAATGATATTGAGGTTTCTAATATAATTTTTTTCCAAACTGAATAGTTTGTGCGAGAGACACTTCCAAACTGGTAAAATGTGTGCCCCCCCCCCCCGTAAGTTCTAAAATAAGAGAATGATAAAACTGAAAAAATATATGATGTAGGTACCTACATCCACCGAAAATTGGTTTGAACGAGATCTAGTAAGTAGTGTTTGATAGAGTAATATGCTAAATCACTGTGCTCGACAGAAAATAATGTACATCGACCTTTTGAATGAGATTTAAGCTTTGTAGAGCGTTGTCTCTGTCACCAGTGCAGCTCATAGAAGTATAAACGCACTGCTTACCCTCATTGTAATAAATCAATGCTTATTTTTCATTATAACCTGCCGTAAAATAAGTTCATACCTAAATGCATACCCTGGCTTGAACTCCTGTGCACGCCACTGTCTGTCACCCATACCTATGTGACCTTTTGTCGGTTACAACGACAGCGATAATGCTCTACAAAACCGCTATCTCTTTCTAAAGGTCAATGTCATCGATGTGTCAATGTACAATATTTTCTGCCGCGTACCTACTGTAGAGTTCAGTTCAATTTCACAATTGTGGGACTTCAATATTCCATGGACAAAGCAAACGACATTAGGGTACTGTGGCTGACGGATGTCATTTAAGATTGTAATTAAAAATAGATGATGATGATACTTAAAACATCAGGATCAAATAATTTGAATAAAAACTAGAAATTTATTTCAAGACCACTAAATGAAAAATATTTTCTTTGAAAGTAAAAGTCAAAGAAGTGGACCAAAGCTATGACAGAACGGGAAGTTAGGGATGGTTCAAAGCGGGAAAGGGGTAAGGGGTAGACAAAGCGGGAAAGGGGTAGACAAAGCGGGAAAGGGGTAGACAAAGCGGGAAAGGGGTAGACAAAGGAAACGCTGGGTAGACGATAGAAAGCAGACAGCGGGGTCACTGTGGACAAGAGAAGCACAAAACTGACTCATAATGGTAAAGCCTGGAGGAGGCCTATGCGTCAGAAGACGCGCTGATCGGAAAGGAACTAAACTGGGAGATTTAAATTATGTACATAATTGTTAAATGTAAATTCAGCAATAAAGGCAATATTTATTTATTAAATGAAAAATATTTTATCAACCAAAAACAACTTTGTCAATTTTTACTTTTTCCGATAAAATATAAAAACCCGTTAATTGTGGAAAATAAGTACATATAGTACGCGACAGGTCGAGATGACAATCGGGGTATGAGGCGGGGTACGCCCCGCACACCCGCACGTCACCCGCGCTATCCCGCACGCAGGTTAGCGCGGGGAGTGTGGAGGTGTACGAGGCGTTCCCTCCCCGATTACCATCTCGACCAAACGCGTACTATAGGTAAAGTGTTTGAGTAGGTAAGTAATGAACTAATTCAATGGGTAAGGTAAGATTATTGACACATCTCTACAAACGTTGCCTATGCTCTTTGAGACAGCTAGTCCTGTGCAGAGTTATTGGGGCACAGCAATTAGCAACAATACGTAGCAACGATTTAATTGATCTACAGTTTCAGACGTGGCCTCTAGGGTTGACGATACTCGAGATAATCTAATTATTACGACATATTATTTTATTAGAGTCAAGTGTCCCCGCCCCCCCCCCCCCCCTCCCCTATCTACCAAATGGTAGTATATAGGAACGTGAAAAAATTCACAGCAGTAGTATATAAATAATCAATTTTAAAGTAAAACTATCATGGCTAAGTAGGGTTCACAGGTTAAGGAGTATGACTACGGAACCCTATATTGCACGTGGCCCGCCACGCACTTGACCGGTTTTATTTTATTTTAGGGCTGTATGTCAGCCAACTCTAAAAAAAGAAAGTGGAAAAGTATTATATATCAATACAAAGTCACATTTTATAAAGAACTAAGGAGATGAGAAAGTTAAAAGTTGAAAACTTGACCCCACGTTTTGGATTGCAATAAAATACTCCAAATACCCTTTTAAAAGTTTTTAAGTGCTTTTTCCGGGTTTCATAACAGACCTAATGACTTTAATTGATTTCCATCCGACACCGGAGCATCCTCAGGAGAGTCTCCTCAACGCAAACGTGCGTTGAGTGTGTTCTAGAAGATTTGTGTGTTAGTGGTGTGTATTGCTGCTTTTCCTGCTTCTTTAGTAGTGCGGCTGCGGCTCGTCTGATGTCGTCCGTCCACCTAGTGGGGGGGGGGGGGGGGGGGGCATCTTCCAACACTGCGTCTTCCGGTGCGAGGTCGCCATTCCAGCACCTTGGGACCCCAACGTCTATCAGTTGTACGAAGTTGCCCTGCCCATTGCCACTTCAGCTTCGCAACCTGTTGAGCTATGTTGGTTACTCTAGTTCTCCTACGGATCTCCTCATTTCCTCATTGATCACGTAGAGAAACTTCGCACATAGCTCTCTCCATCGCACGCTGAGTGACTCTGAGCTTTCTTATGAGGCCCATAGTTAGCGAAATATTGTCTCGGATCCATATGTCATCACTGGCAACACGCACTGTTCGAAGACCTTGGTCTTCAAGCTTAGAATAGAATAGAATAGATTTTTATTGTAATAAATAAACTTTTACAAGTGCTTTTGAATCGTCAACAAGTTTAATTTACCACTGGTTCGGAATGCCGTTCCTAAATTCTTATTACTTTAGTATGCACCTAACTGTGTCAGCCCTGGCAGGGCTACCTACATTGTCACAACTCACAGCCGAACTCCGGCGGCAAATAGGAGCAGATTCTCTTTGATCAGAGCTCACGTCCGCACACTACAGTCTGCTAGTGAAGCAGATAGGTATACTGCACAAACAATATGTTGTATAGGAGCAGGCGTTGCTTTGCGGAAGTCCATGATATACAATGAACCAAAAGCTTAATTTGCTATAATCCGCTGAAACACGTCGAATCTGTATGATGCAACATGCAGCAGGCGAAAAGCACCGCCCGCCCTCCCACTGCTAACAACATTAAAAAAGAAGTAAAAGAGCTCTAAGAGAATAAAAGCTCGTTTGCTCGCCATTTTTATTTAAAAAAAACAACCTGCATGATGATGAATGTTATAGCGCTTGGCGCGTGACAAAAATCGGAACTAACGTTGCCGTCAAGTGTCCCCTTTATTCCTGTTTGAATATTCGAAGCATTTCGAAGCCTTTGTTCTCCAACAGCGCCCCCCTGTCAATGTCATTCAAGTGCCGAGAGAGCCTTGTGGCACTGTACATTAATTGATGTCAGACATAAACGTGGATATGTGTCCACAATTAGTAACACAGAGCACGCGTAATGCGGCGCTTACTTCGCCCGTAATGTGCTGCAGGGGCCACGGATCTGGCGTCGCGCCAGCAGCATTGTGAAGTAAGCACTTACATAAACATCACAGTAAACACTGACGTCTGTTTGTCCCGCGTTGATGATGGAGCACGCTTGCCCAGATGATGCCTATTGCTCTTGACTTGAAGGCGAATCGCTTCGTACGTGCCCGTGGAATTTTGACATATATGTGAAATGTGAAAAATAAATGTGAAATGAGCTCAGTGGCTATCATTCAGTGTTAGACACTGAGTTATCAAAATCAGTAGGCTGCAGCTGGTATGTAATGGCAATTATCCGTGAGTCATTTTATGCGTTTCAGGCTGTATTCAAAAGTAGCGTAGGGGTCCATTCAGCGTTCTTCTGACCAGACTTCTAGTAGTTCCATGGTAGTAGAAGAGCTATTCTGGGCCCTGGGAAAAAGAACATCGACTATCCGCTCTACGCAATCTGGGTCAAGGGTTTCAGTCAGTGGAGGGACCCACGGTCTGAGTTTGCCAAGTACCATTTTATACGGGCGCCCCCATGGATCCCTATCCAGTCCTTCGAGCAGTTCTCTCCAGCTCCGCGCTTTAGCATTTGCAATTGCAACCTGTAGTATTTTTGTGGCTTCCCGGTAAGCAGAGTAAGCGACTGCGGTTGCTTCGGCTGTAGATCTCCGCCTTCTTCTGGCCCTCGTATACTGGCGTCTAGATCTTAGGCATATTCTACGGAGTTGCGCTATGTCTTCGGACCACCAGTAAACTGCCTGATTTTTGGTCTGTCTGCACTAAACGTCTCGAAAGAGGAGCTGAAGCGTGTGATTAGGCGTCTAGCAGCTGGTAATACTGCACCAGGCCCAGATGGCATACCAGGGCGTGCTTGGGTTTTAGCCCTGGAGGCTTTAGGACACAGGTTAAGACAACTATTCAACAGCTGTCTTCGATCGGGCATTTTCCCAACCGGCTGGAAACAAGCACGGTTAGTTCTCCTTAAAAAGGAAGGCAGACCTGCGGATTCTCCATCAGCTTACCGACCCATATGTCTCTTGGACGAAGTAGGCAAGTTGTTCGAGCGAATAATAGCTGCCCGTCTCAGCGACCATCTGTCGCGTG
Organism: Maniola hyperantus; assembly: GCF_902806685.2. Taxonomy (NCBI): domain Eukaryota; kingdom Metazoa; phylum Arthropoda; class Insecta; order Lepidoptera; family Nymphalidae; genus Maniola; species Maniola hyperantus. The sequence goes on along the minus strand of NC_048542.1, from coordinate 225,847 downwards.
TGGGCCCCGACTTATCTGAAAGTCAGTTTGGCTTCCGACAGGGGCCTTCAACAGTAGATGCAATCCTTCGTGTTCGCGATTCTTCTGAACGGGCTGTCCGGGGCGGTGGGGTGGCGTTAGCGGTGAGCTTAGATATTGTGAACGCCATCAACTCTCTCCCTTGGACCACTATAAGGGATGCTCTTACTTACTTCAATGTACCTCCATACCTGCGTAACATAGTCGGGGCGTACCTAAGCGACAGATCAATTATTTACACAGGACGGGATGGTCTCACGCACAGGAGAGAAGTAAACTGCGGTGTTCCACAGGGCTCCGTATTAGGGCCTCTTCTATGGAACTTGGCTTACGACGCAGTTCTTCGTGTTACTGTCCCGTCTGGTATAACTATAGTGTGCTACGCCGATGATACCATGGTGCTAGCCGAAGGCGACACATTTGAGGGGGCTTTAAGGCTTGCAGAGGCCGGTGTGGCCTGCGTAGTGGGTAAAATCCACGAACTCGGACTTAAAGTAGCGCCTCATAAAACAGAGGCACTATGGTTCCACGGGCTACCCAGGCGTCTGGAACCACCCAGCTTGTTGATTCGCGTGGGTGACGTAGATGTCCAGGTAGGACAATACCTAAAATATTTGGGTCTTACCTTGGACGGCAGATGGGGATTTGAAGAACATTTTGCGCGCCTTGTCCCCAGAATCCAAAAAGTAGTTGGTGCACTGCACGGTCTGCTGCCTAATCTCGGGGGGCCACGGGAAGGGGTTCGTCCACTTTACGCCCGGGTAGTACGATCAATAGCTCTTTACGGGGCGCCTGTATGGTCGCAAAGGCTTTCAGGTGTCCAGCGTCTCAGGAGGAAGCTAAATAGCGTACAGCGCAAGATAGCCATAAGGGTTGCACGCGGATACCGCACCATATCCTTCGAGGCGGCTACTATTCTGGCTCGTTTTCCACCTCTGGATATATTGGCGGACATGGATGCGAGACTGTATACCCAGACCCGCGCAGTTTGCGAGAGGAGTGCAGACGGGTTGAATACCGGAATTCTGCGACGGCAAGCGCACCGGCAAGCATTAGTAAATTGGCGCAAGCGTTTAGACGAGGAGAGAAACGCACGTCAACGCACTGTCGGTGCCATTCTACCAAACTTCGAAGCCTGGCTGGGGAGAAAACATGGCAGCGTAACCTTCAGACTGACGCAGGTACTTACCGGACATGGTTGTTTCGGTGAGTACCTGTGTCGGATCGGTCGCGAGATGACCCCGCGATGTCATCACTGTGAAGAGGACAGGGACTCCGCACAGCACACGCTTGAAGAGTGCCCTGCCTGGGAGCCCGAGCGGTGCACACTGGTCGGCTGCATAGGGAGAGACTTGTCACCACCGGCCGTCATAGCGGCAATGCTGGAAGACAATGAAGCATGGCGGGCAGTGGTCCCTTCTGTGAAACAGTAATGTTCAAGAAGGAGGCCGCCGAGCGGGTTCGCGAGCGCGCTGATCCTGCTCGAAGGCGGAGATATCAGGGCGGCGTTGATCAACGTCCTGATCAGTTAAACAACTAGTCCCTGGCGCTAGGACTTCGAAGTCGCGAGTGGCTGCACTTTCTCGAGGATGTGTCCAACGGGCGTCGCGCGAGAGAGGCACCGGCGTACGTTCTTTAGAGTTCCCGGAGCCTCTCAAAAACGCGCTGAGGAGGGCCACCGAGGGGGTTTTAGTGGGTACAAATCCCACATAACCCGATTGGGTATCTTAAGAAGATTTCCCCCTCGAAAAAAATTAAAAAAAAAAAAAAAAAAGGGGTCCATTCAGCGTACTAATATGATACATTGTCCAGTCGAGTGAGAGCATTGCAGCCATATTGCACTTATCACAATTTCTATAAACTGTAGCAGTGTTTATTGTAAGTCTTCTGGCAGCCTGCCCAGCGCACAGTGCCAACTGCCAACACTACAGCACGGCAGCGCCAGATATGCAGCGATCGATAGGAAGCAGACACTTCCGTAAGAAACTATTGTTTTGGTAATGCCGTCCATCCGCTTTTATTTGAGAGGCTTTAGCGTGCTAATCATTTTTAATCTATATCTTACTACAACAAAAGTGAAAATGGATGAAATCGGTACATCTGTATTTTGAAAAATTTTACTATCGAAATGGAGCGCAAAACAATAATCATAATTTTTTAATCTGCCTGACTGCTGGATGGATTAGGCTGCATGATCAGATCATACTCCCCTGTTACATTTTTAGTTTAAGAAGAACACTGTGAACAGTGGCGTGCAGGTCATAAAGGCATAAATGCACTGCTTACCCCAGTTGTAATAGCTCAATGCATATTTTTCATTATGACCTACATGTAAACAGCCTACCTAACTAATGCCTACCCTGGCTTCGAACACTGTGCACGCCACTAACTGTGCACAATGTCATTAGTGGGCGGAATGTTCAATCAATTTTGATTGTTTAGCTTAAGCTTGTGAAACTAGATGGCCGTAGTATTGAGTTAAGTCACACTTATGTTTGTTGGTAGTGGATACTCACGGGTCTGGAGTGCGTGTGGGGGTGCGGGAGGGGGGGTGGCGGGCGGCGCAGGCGGGCCAGAGCGCTCAGCAGCCCGTCCGTGGTCACGCGCCCGCACACCGCATCTAATAACAAACATAACGGACGTTAGTTTAAAAAAACCGGTCAAGTGCGAGTCAGACTCGCGCACCGAGGGTTCCGTACGAGTCGGGTAATTTTTTCGACATTTTGCACGATAAATCAAAAATCGATTTATGCATAATGCATAAAAATCTGTTTTAGTTTTACCTGTATCAGGTAAAGCCCTTTCATATAATATCCCACTTGGTATACTTTGAACATTAAAAATAATAATTATTTGACCAGGAAAACATTTTAATTTTTTTTAATGATGAGCTATCGAGGCTCTAATTGAATTGAATAACTTGAAAATTTACTCTGTATCCCGAATCAAAATTAAAATTATACCGCTCTCAACCGTGTTGATAAAATAAACAAATCAATTAAGTAACGTGTCAAGAAATAATTGTTACTATGCACTTAAATTACCGTTGGATAACCTTACCTTGTTATTTCCCAACAGAACTTGCAATTGTACGCAGTGGCGTGACAGAATCTGTGCAGTAACTCCGAATCTCTACATACACCGAATAACGTCCTAAGTGACGATGAAACCTATAATTTTTATTTTTGTTATTACTGGCATTATAATAGTCTCTGCGAGACATACTTTCGATGTGGATAGATATATACAATCCCAGGTAGACCCTATTCATAGTAGGTAGAGATGCCCGACTTGCTGCTCTATTTTTAGTTTTAACAGTTTTTTTTTCATTTTATCGTTTTTATTTACTAGCTGTCCGCATAGCTTATCAATTTAAAGTATTAAATCTAATCAAAATTAAATGAAACAATTTGAAAATAAATAAATTAACTCAAAGTCTAAGGGCACGACAGAGTGCGCTCACTGTGGTTCACTATACAATATCTCAGAACAATGTTAGTAGCTATCTCTAACGAGTGCTAACAATTAAAGTACCAATTCTTTAAATGTGTCCCTTCTTTGGAATTTACATGTTTGGGTTTCCGAAAATCCTATGCTATTAACAAGACAGCAAATGCCGGGATGTATGCATAAGTATAATAATATGAAGTCGGGCGAACTTCACGCTTTGATTTCTGGTTTCTTTTGTTATGTTCGTCTGACTTCATACTATACACGTGTAGAAACAAAAGTTATTTTTTACTTTGTAGTGGTTTTGGAAATCGGTTTTATTTAAAAAAAATATTCTAAGCTTTTTATTGTAAGTAGCCATTGCTTGGCACCTAAAATATCAATTCACCAGCAAAACTTTCCAAATCCACGCGATTAATAAAAAGTGTTCCTGATCACACATTCTACTAATAAACATGGTGTGTCTTGCATGAGGAAACCCAGACAAAATATATTATTATGTTTCAGAGTAAATCAAATTTACCTCACACCCGGGGGTGCCCGGGGGATGAAAGATAAAGAGAAGGAAAATATATCGCGAGAGTAATAGAATGAGCCTGCGAAGTGCTGGGTAATTGGATAAAACCGGTTCGCGCCGCTCGCGGGAGGGGAGCGCGTTATATTGCACTAATTGTCCTAATGAAATGAAAGGTTCCAGCGTCTCAGTGCAGGTGCATCCAATACTATTGTACTAATGGATGTTGAAAGCTGTGAAAGCCTAGTGGTTAACACGGGGGGAAATCGCCGATAGTTAGTCGTTTTCTCGCGGCGGTTGGACCACTGCCTTAAAGAGACATAGCGGTTTCGTAGAGCGTTGTCTCTGTCGTTGAGCTTGACAGAACGTCACATAAGTATGAGTGGACTTCCTCTCTAAGTTCTCTATAATGTTTTCAGGTGTGACGTTTGCATTTGCCGCATTTGGTTAGCGGCGTGGTATACTTATTGTTTCAGATACCAGTTAGCCCTTGACTGCAATCTCACCTGGTGGTAGGTAAGTGATGATGCCGATGATGATGATGAGTCTAAGATAGGAGCGGGCCCTTTGGTTTCTACACGGCATCCTACCGGAACGCTAAATCGCTTGGCGGCACGGCTTTGCCGGTAGGATGATAACTAGCCAGGGCCGAAGCCTTCCACCAGACCAGACCAGAAATTTAAAAATTATAAAATTCCAAATCCCTGCCAGGAATCGAACTCGGAACCTCCCACTAATAAGACCACAGCGCTTATCACTGCGCCGGGGAGGTCGTCAAAAAATCTTTATGAAAATCATAGCAAAATCAAAGATAAGCAACTTTGCAATCATACATTTTAGATAACTACAGTTGTAATCCATACTCCATACTATACTATATACTATAATAATATTATAAATACGAAAGTGTGTCTGTCTGTCCGTCTTTCTGTCTGTCTGTCTGCTATAACTTTTCACGGCCCATCCGTTTAACCGATTTTAAAGAAATTTGGTTCAGAGATAGCTTGCATCCCGGGGAAGGAAATAGTCTACTTTTTATCCCGGAAAATAAAAGAGTTCCCACGGGAATTTTAAAAATCGAAACTCACGCGGGCGTCACCTAGTATTTTATAAATAGTAAGTAGTACCTACTAAATAAACTAACTAGAATGAATATGTAGGCTCGCCGCCACTTAATTGTAAACACTTTGCTCATTGAACATCGCGTCATCGTCCCCACCGTCATTGTGAGATTATAAAATGAGATGCGCAGTGTGTCACGAGACATTATTCGTGTGGCTCTTGCCGAGGGCACTTCTCAGTGGATACTATGTGTATCGTACTGTAGGTTTTATTATTATCATTGTTGTTGTGACCTAATGTGGTTTCAGTTGTTAAAGGTTCAGTACTAGGTTGTGGAAAGTGACGTGATTGTGTGAATGATGGTATAGTGTGTGTTGAATAGCTGTTTATCTGGTAAGTCCTTCTTGTATCGTTCCAATTTGTATTAGACAAACGTGATTGTTGTAGTTGAAGTTAATTGAACTAAGTGTGGTGTGCTAGGTTAGCTGGTTGGTCTGGGGCCGGTATGGGGATGGTTGGAGCCGGTCGCTAGGTAGGGACTTAGCTAGTGTTAGTTAGCGATGTCTAGTCTCATAAGAGACATTGTTATCATGACTCATTATTGACGGTAGGTTAATAGTTGAGGGTAGTCTGTGATATCTCTCGTAGTGTGCAAGAATGATGTTAGTATGCCCACGAAGGCTCGGTTAATCTAAAGGTTGTAATCCTGACGTATCCGGTTAACCATTACCTAAGGTTACTTTTGGTGGTTTAGTCTTCAATCTCGATCATAATAACATACTTCTGGTGGTGACGAGCCTATATCAGAACTGGGATTACCCACACTAAGCCCACATGAGATTACCCACACTAAGCCCACATGGGATTACCCGCAGTTGCGTTAAATTTAATTTAAAGTTAAATTTAGCTCCCGTTTTTTTAATTAATGCATCCTGTAAAAAGGTTGATCATTTTCGTAACCAAACCGATGGCATAACCATGAGCTTGTTTTGTATATTGGAAATTGTATAAAAGGCTTTGTTATGATCGACGAATCATACTTTACTGATAAGACTTTAGATCAATTTTAAAACGGAATTTATTCCGTTGTGCCCACGAAAGGTTGATATTGAGGTTATGAACACATCTATGTAAAACACGCTTAACCATCCACTAGTCATGAAGTTTCTCACCAAGATACCTGCAATTTAAATTCGCAGGTTAAGACTATAAAAAGTAGTCTTAGTCATAGTACTTTCCAATCACGCTGTTTACTGTGTGAAAAATTATGATCACAAACTGTACCTACTGTACAAAAAGTTAAAACTTATCGAAAATCTAGTACAGTAATTTTCAGACTACCCGCAAATCTCAGCCAGTTGTTATAAAAACAAATTTTGACGCAGTTCAGTGTTCTTTTTGTAAAAGAGTAACCGTAATGTAGGTAGATGAGTTTTTGCTGAACAATTATTTTTGCCACGAGAGATAACAAATTGAGTTTCCCGACATAAGATTAGAAATCAATCTTCATGTGGTGTTAGATCGTTGTATGAATAGGTAGACCTGTCGTAATAAGGACAGATGTTATGTTATAGTAAGTTCATGAGTCTATCCTGGTAAGGAAGTGTCCTTCCAGATGTTATGAGTCTATCCTGGTAAGGAAGTGTCCTTCCAGATGTTATGGAGTTTATCCTGGTGGGAGTGTCGTCCGGGCCAGACTCGTAAGAGTTGGTTGAGGGGACACACTTCTTCCAGATGGTGTAAGTTTATCCTGGTAAGAGTGTCGTCCGGGCCAGACTCGTAAGAGTTGGTTGAGGGGACACACTTCTTCCAGATGGTGTGAGTTTATCCTGGTAAGAGTGTCGTCCGGGCCAGACTCGTAAGAGTTGGTTGAGGGGACACACTTCTTCCAGATGGTGTGAGTTTATCCTGGTAAGAGTGTCGTCCGGGCCACACTCGTAAGAGTTGGTTGAGGGGACACACTGCTTCCAGATGTTATGAGTCTAGCCTGGTTGAGGGGTGTCGTCCGGGCCACGCTCAAAAGAGCTGGTTGGAGGGACACACTTGCTCAGTCCAGATGATAGTTGATCCTGGTCGGATAGAACTGCGGCTTGTAGTACTTGATGATTGGAAATTGTGCGCGCTTGATCATACTAGCGCCCGAGGACGGTCGCATATCAGAATGGCCGTGATGGTGCTAGTCACACACTCCGTAGTCGTGTTAGATGATGGTATAAGATCATGGACCCAAACATACAACCAACAAAAAAAAAAAAACTTTTTGTTTGTAAAGTTTAATTAGATGACATCGAGTTTCTTGCTGGTTCTTCTCGCTAGGTCGTGGGGTTCCGAACCAGTGGTGGATTTGATTTAGAAGTTCTAAAAAAAAAAAAAAACGTTTAGATAGTTAATTGATTTAGAAGTTGCAATAGCAATTGAGCTCCAATCAAATGAAGTGTAAGGAATGTAGTCAGGATGGAAGAGCGATATATGATTTTGTGGTTATGGTTTTGTCCTCACATGCTTTGTAATACTTGGCGTACGTGGACGTACGCATGTCAGCATGGCCGTGTAGGCTCGCCGCCACTTAATTGTAAACACTTTGCTCATTGAACATCGCGTCATCGTCCCCACCGTCATTGTGAGATTATAAAATGAGATGCGCAGTGTGTCACGAGACATTATTCGTGTGGCTCTTGCCGAGGGCACTTCTCAGTGGATACTATGTGTATCGTACTGTAGGTTTTATTATTATCATTGTTGTTGTGACCTAATGTGGTTTCAGTTGTTAAAGGTTCAGTACTAGGTTGTGGAAAGTGACGTGATTGTGTGAATGATGGTATAGTGTGTGTTGAATAGCTGTTTATCTGGTAAGTCCTTCTTGTATCGTTCCAATTTGTATTAGACAAACGTGATTGTTGTAGTTGAAGTTAATTGAACTAAGTGTGGTGTGCTAGGTTAGCTGGTTGGTCTGGGGCTGGTATGGGGATGGTTGGAGCCGGTCGCTAGGTAGGGACTTAGCTAGTGTTAGTTAGCGATGTCTAGTCTCATAAGAGACATTGTTATCATGACTCATTATTGACGGTAGGTTAATAGTTGAGGGTAGTCTGTGATATCTCTCGTAGTGTGCAAGAATGATGTTAGTATGCCCACGAAGGCTCGGTTAATCTAAAGGTTGTAATCCTGACGTATCCGGTTAACCATTACCTAAGGTTACTTTTGGTGGTTTAGTCTTCAATCTCGATCATAATAACATACTTCTGGTGGTGACGAGCCTATAAATAAAATATGATTGCTTTTCATACACAATTAATTTTATTCGTAGGTAGGTACTATAGTTTCAAAACTAAAAGAACCTATAACAGTGCTAGATTTGTTTGACGATTCCAAATAACTTTTTACCTAAGTATAAAGTTCATATTAAGTAATAAAAAGTTTTCTCAGTCTCAATATGTTTTCTACTCATTCTATCGTCTCACTTGCTGTCATCACCTACTTAGGTATTTATTCACAAATATAAACTTTTCCATTTGAATTTGTTTTGTGAATAAATACCTAAGTAGTAACTCGATGGAATGAGTAGAAAAAATATTGAGACTGAGAAATCTTTTTTTTTATTAAAAAACCGGCCAAGTGCGAATCAGACTTTTGTGTCAAGAATACGTCATCTACTTACCAAGTTTCAACACTATAGCTCTTATAGTTTCGGAAAAAAGTGGCTGTGACATATGGACAGACAGACAGACAGACAGACAGACATGACGAATCTATAAGGGTTCCGTTTTTTGCCATTCGGCTACGGAACCCTAAAAAGCTGCACGATAGAAAAAATTAAGATTTATTGAAATAATCATTGCGTAGAAAAATTTTATTAGGTCAAATCATACATACCTACTCAATACTAATATTATAAATGCGAAAGTGTGTCTGTCTGTCTGTCTGTCTGCTAGCCTTTCACGGCCCATCCGTTCAACCGATTTTGACAAAATGTGGTACAGATATAGCTTCCATCCCGGGGAAGGACATATGCTTTTTATCCCGGAAAATAAAAGAGTTCCCACGGGATTTTCAAAAACCTAAATCCACGCGTACGAAGTCGCGGCATCATCTTGTAGGTATGTAATTAAAAAGTGTTATATACTATGGTGTAATGTAATGTATGGTTAAGTGTTATACCGGGATCGAACCCCCGACCTACCGAGTAGGAAGCGGACGTCGAAACCACATGGCTATTACGGAAATTTTGAGGAAATCTGTTAACAATGGTTGAAACAATGGTCAACTTGGAATTACTAGTCGTCCGCCCGTCCGCGTCCGCGTCGCCGGACGTCCGCGTCGCATTGTACATACCAGCGGACTGACGTCACAGACAGGCGCAAAAACGAGCCAACATTTCCTGTTCCGTACCTACTCACTGTAACAAAGTATCGCGTATTGCTCATTTGCTGGCTATCTGATGACGATTAGTATTCCGTATTCGTGACGTTGGTGTTAATGATCTCATTTCGGCGCAACCATCATGGTCATCGGGTTAATATAATATTAATAATAAAAGAACTTTCTTAAAATAATATTTTCGTTTCAATTATTTTAACATTTTCTCGACATTACTTAGCCACTTGTTCAAGTTTAAAATTATTCAAAACTTTAGTTTTGTTATCAATTTTAGTACTTACTAATAAGTCGAAAATGTTTTAAAATACATGATAAAACTTTGAAATTATTTTCGTTTCTAATTAACAAGTAATTAAAACAAAAGACTCATCAAGCCCGACATTAGTGCGGACCCTCCTATTAGTATAAAAAAATGAATATAATGAAAGTATTTGTTTTGATAAATTAAATAATTTGAAAAGTTTTCAAAAACCTTGACTGCGGTTTGCGCCCAGGGCAGCTTATACGCGTAGTATCTAGTATAATAAGAATATATACTAGGAATTTCGGAATAACAATATTATTATTTGTATTTGTAGAGTAGGACCATACAAACTAAAGTTCCTAATCGTACATAATTATCTATACGTGACCCGCAGACTCTAGAGTCACAAATGAAGTAAGTAAAATGATTAATGATGATAGGTGATAATGTCAAAGTAAACAAATAAAAACACGTTCATGTATAGAACACTACTTCTCGTGTAGTTACGTATATTGCAATAATCTCCGGGTACAGTTAATCATAATCATAATCATAATCATTTATTTATTTTGCTCAGATATGTTAGGTACATGTAAATTATTTACATGGGGTCTTAAAAGTTAGGTAATCAGTTACATATCCTGCCAAGCATGGCCTGCAAAATTATTTCTAAATTATCTTCATAAATTATCTAATTTCATTAATATTGTTATGTCATCACTCATCATTTAAATGTTTTTAATAATTCAAATGTCTATTTCTATGCATGCATTATTTAAAATTTGTCATTAAAGAAATCATTAACACTAATTAATCATAAGTTTTATTTAGTTGAAAATTAAACAAATAACTTCTAAAAGATCTGAGGTTCATTCCATAGCTGTGCGATGGTGCATAAGTTAACTAAGCACTTAATATTAATTAGGTACTGATTACAATTAATTATATTATATTAATAATTATGCACTATTTATTTTATGACGCAAATGCTATTTACAAGACTGGCATTAAAAACTACAGCTAGATTTTAGCAGAATACTCCCCAGTTGGTTGTAGGAACCTACAGCTAAATTAATATTGTGGGCATTAAACCACATAAGTACGACATATTATGTAATTTTATTATTGAAGCATAAACATAAACGACTATTCACTGTTAAAAGATCCTTATTTACTAATCTTTCTTTCCAAACTCAATACAAAATATTATATAAGTATTCAAATCAAGTATTTTTTGCTGATATTGTTTTCGTTTATGCTTCATAAATACTATGATCTCATTCGTACATAAATACCTAGTGTTCTTTACATAACTTATATCAAGATAAATTATCTTAATCCTTCGTTAACAGAATGTATGTTTAAGGTCGTTTCTTGTTATCTTAAGTAGGTAGGTACTTTACTATTTCATCACATACGTTATAATTGCTAATGCGCGTGGCCGCCATTTTAGTGACGTCAGCACTAGACTGAAATTTCGAGCTGATGGTATATTTTTACTTAAAGATACGTCAAATGACGTCATTTCGATGTTAATGGTAAATTAAAACTACCTGACTATTCATAAGCACTTTTAAAAAGTTTACATGAATAAAAAAACATTCTATTCTATTCTATTCTAAATAAGACATGGTTTCAGCGCAATAGCAATTTGCGGGACTTATACAACTTATGAAAACATCAGTACAAATATTTAATGTTTTTCTAAAATAAGGTTAACTTTTCTTTGTATCTACAATTAGAAAGCTACCTCATTAACGTAATTAGAGATATAAAATATAAAATATAATCACTTTAATTGTTATTGATTGCTCTTTGCAGTTTACTAAATATGTTTTATATATCAGTTGTACCAAGATAACAACTTCCATTCGTCGTAAATTATCATTATCAAAATCTTTTAGGTTTCCATACCGGAAGAATGCCGACGGGACCCTATTACTTAGCTTCCGCTGTCCGTCCGTCCATCTGTCTGTCAGCGGGCTGTATCTCGTGAACCGTAATAGGTAGACTTGAAATTTTCACAGAATGTGTATTTCTTTTGCCGCTATAACAACAAATAAGTGGTAAATATTTTGAAATGGCCGCCATAGAAATTAAAAAGTGTTAAGTATTTCTTGTACGATGGTACGGAACACTTGACCGATTTCCTACGTCGCCTCTATATTTCTTAAAATACATTTGGTATAGTTTTAAAGCTTTAGTGCTTCTCCACACAGATCCCCATCACTTTGACGTATCCCGTGGGGCACATGGCGCCGTCGAAGGCTGCTCTGTCGTCCAGATCGGTCACGTCTGTGGTGCTCGCTTGTGTTCCCGGCTCGGTTCCCCACACCCATGGGATTTCTTCTTCGTCTTTCTCTTTAGGAACTCTTCCACCTTCGTCCACACCCCTTGAACCAGTCGGAATTTTGTTTGTACTGGATTCTTCAATAGGCCTCACATTAACGGTTTCGGGCACCTGGTTTTTATTTTCGCCTGGAGCTCTTTGAGTTGTTCTTCCTTGGTTCGTTTTGGAGGGATTCCCAACATTAGTGTGAAATGGTACTTCGCTGTTTTCACTGATGTGTGTTTGATGGGGAGTAAATCTAATTTCAGGGTCCATATTAAGAGATCGCTGATGATTGGCACGATGGTTAAGTATACTTTTCTGGTTGTTATTTTGTATGCGGGAGCTTTCTCTTGTACTGAATTCACTCTGATCGTAACGACCTTGCACATTTTGTTCTATGTGGGTATTCCCCCTTTGCCTTTGTTCGTTAATAGATTCTGTAGTAAATTCCGTATTATCTATCCTTTTAGTAGGGTACGCGTTTGTTCTAAGCTTAAACTCAGTCGCATCACTTCCGATATTATTAGAAGAATCTACTTTTTCACTTATGAGTGCTACATGATCACTTTCAGTAACATAAGATCGCTCGGCATTATGGTGGCGTTGATTTCTATAAACAGCATCACTGTACACCTCCTGGTTAGAGTTAACGCTACTTGTATGGTCAATATTACGTCTTCCCACGTCTTGTGCACTATACTGGTCATTAAAACTACGATTAGGATCTATTTGTGCTTGCACTGAATATCTGTCCACATTCAAAGTATGCCTCGCTGAGGCTATTGAAATCCCAAGAACGAGTAAACAAACCTTGGGATCCATAGTCACTTATAGCATGATTTTAACTCGGTGGTAGAGATTCGCAAGGATATGCGCTCGCGCCGGCAGCCGGTTTGCAACTGTTTACAATCTCAAGTACAATTAATAAATAAGCTGCCAGGCCGTTACTTAACTACGTATTAAATATCCGCAGAAGTGGCAGCAGGGTTTAAAGCGTGTACTTATGATTCAGAGCTGGCCGCGCCCGCGTCACCGCCGCCGCCCGGTGCGGTCCGCACGTAAAAACCACCTTTTTATTTGTTGCTGTCGCTTTTTCAAAACTAAAATTTTTAACGAAGTTGGTCCATTATGAAATTATCTTTCTTAAAAGTGATGTCATCTTTTGATAAAATCTTCATATAGAAGTATGATATAATATTATTAAGAATTGTCAAGTAACTTGTTTTAAAATGATCTCGCAAGTCATACCACTTTAATTGATAAAAAGAGACCTATTTTTATTGGAAATAAATCATTGTTCTAATAGTTAACGAAGGCGGTATAAATGATTGTGTTCACATAAATTGGTTATTTCTTAAAACACATTTGATGCACTCAATACAATCTAATGCCGCTCCACACAGATTCCGTATACCTTCGCATATCCTGTTGCGCACCAAGAACCATCGAAGGCTGCTCTATCGTCTAAATCATCGTCTACGTTTTTGGTATTTGCTTTAGGCTCGGGTTCCGAGCCCCACACCCATGGGATTTCCTCTTCACCATCTTCCTCCTTAGGAAGACTTCGAGTTTCTTCTGAATCTCTATCGCCCACCAAAGTTTTGCTGCCTGGTTGTTTATTGTCATTGAACGTTTCCGTAGAAAACTCTGGCTTTTCATACCTTTTGGCAGGATACACATTTGTCCTTAGTTTAAATTCATTTTCATCGCTCCCCCTACTATGAAATTTGTCCATTTTCTTACTTATAGACGCTATGTAATCACTTTCAGTATCATAGAAATAATCACTACTATGTTGGTTATTATAAGCAGGTTGATTTATGTACACTGGGCTATCACTGAAAGTCTCCTGGTTTAAATTAGCGTTCTCCGCATTTTGAGCAATATACCGGTCATCGAAACTGTGATAAGGATCTATTCGGGATCGTCGATATCTGTCCACATCCAGGGCACGTCTCGCTGAGGACACCAACGCCCCAGTGACAAGAAAATAAATTATAGAATTCATCTTCACTATAACATTTTTCCAAGTGTTGTTATGTTAGAGATTCACAAGGCCATGCGTTCGCGACAGATACCGGTTTGCGACTGTTTACAATCAAGTTCACTAGGGAAATAAGCTTCCTAGCCGTTACTCAAATAGTGTATTACTTAAGTAAATATCAGCAGAAGTGACATGGAAGTGAAATTATCCGAAGCGCACGCGGCGAAGACGCGCTCCGCACGCCCCGTACGACTAACGCGAACCATGTTTCATGTATCTTTCATTGCTTGAATTAAGTAAAATCATGTAATTTAGGTAGATTCAGTAGATTATAATGTAATTACTATGAGTTAAATGCAGGCATTACCTACCGACCTTATTTTTTAACATAATAAGTTGAATTTATTTTTGAGATAATGCCAAAGACTTTGGCATTTATTAGTATAGATAAAATTAGATATAGAAAATGACATATAGAGATAGAATATAGAGACACACTTTGGCCCAAAGTGTGTCTCTATTTATTTTTAACCGACTTCAAAAAAAGGAGGAGGTTCTCAATTCGTCGGAATCTTTTTGATGATTTTGATTTGATTCTCCAATTTTGTCAAAATTTGGTACGGACATAACTTGCATCCCAGATACTTGATAGATTTATTTTTATCCAGGATGGCCATAGGATCCTTAATATTAGAGAAAAATAAATTTCGCACTCAAACTGCAAAAGTTACTAGAAATTTTGCATAGTAAAGTTATGAGTTTTAATTTATTACCGATGATATCAGATAGGAGATAGGTATAATAAAATGAGCTGTTATCGAGTTACTGTTCTGCACCGCTGGCTAATCTATGTCACAGTCCATCGGCCTTGGTCGGCGCTTGAATAGAGCCTTCGCAGGTCTGCATAAAGCATTTTTAAATTTTGATTAATAAAAAAGAACCCTATTCAAAACTATTAAGGTTTAATTTCCCATGAGAGTAGAAGAGTGACGTACCTATGTTTAACCGGTCCCATTATTTTTATTTATTATTTATAGTTTAGTGACTAAATAATGTATATAGGTATATACCTAATATTCTATTCGCGACAATGTAATAAATATAGTGTCTTGCGGTGCGATCCGATTTGCGTTATGGAATTTTACTTGTGGGTGGAAAATTTCGTACAGGTGACTTGGAAATCTCGAAATACCTAATCAAAATGATTGCGACAGGTATGCACGGGGCTGCAAGCAATGGCTTGTATAGTACGGTATAATAACATTGTAAATTGAAAAATTAAAAATAGCAACCGCCGAGTTTCTTGCTGGTTCTTCTCGGTAGGAACGGCATTCCGAACCAGTGGTAAATTAAAACTACCGCGACGATTCGAAAGCGCTTGTAAAAAGTCTACTTGAATAAAAACATATTCTATTCTATTCTATTTCCTATGATACCCCACTTGATATAATTATCTTACTTCGAAAATTGAAAATACTAATTATTAGTTTATGACCACAATTTAATTTTTTTTGTGTGATGTAACCACAAATTCACGGTTTTCAGATTTTTCCCCGAATGTCTGCTATAAGACCTACCTATCTGCCAAATTTCATGATTCTAGGTCAACGGGAAGTACCCTGTAGGTTTCTTGACAGACAGACAGACTACGGCAAAGCCAAAAGGAAGAGTTATGATTTGTAAGTTTGTATTTGTATGTGTTCCACCGTGACGCCTAAATCACTGAGCCGATTTTGATGGACGCGGTGTCAATCGACTCGTTATTATAGTCCGAGTGATACAGGCTACATTTTTAATGAACAAAATCAACATGGCGGATGTTGCACCCAAAAGAAGGGGTCTCAAAAAATTATTTTTGCTATCGTATCGAGTGGAGTAGGTACCCAAATGAAAGAGAAGAAAATTTTGAGTTTATAAATATAAATATACTACAACATTAAAATATTATACAAAGCGACAGAAAAACAATTTTACTATAATATTTCAGTGTTTATTAAGACGATCGTAGTCGGGTTTCAGTTTTAAAGTATATCTCTATTTGACATAGTTACAACAATAGACTTTAATCTATCTCCACACACTGTCCATTTATTTTGGCGTATCCTGTGGGGCACTGGTTGCCTTGGAACGCGTCAGGCGCAGGACTGCCCAGCAGCCATGGGTCCCTCGGGTGGAGCAAACTGGTGTGACATACTACATCGCGGTGTACACCGGCTTGTGTCACGTGAGGGACAAGTATTCTTATCTCAAGATCCGTATCACGAGGGTCGAGATTACGTACGCGTAGGTTCCTGCCCACAATCCTAGGATGCTGCGCTGAGGCTATTGAAATCACAACAACAAGCAAATAAACCGTGGGATTCATTGTCACTCGTGGTATTGGTGGTGGAGATTCGCAAGCCGGTTTGTGACTGTTTACAATCTCGAGTTGGTTGAAGTGAAGAGCCGTTCATCACCGCGTGTTAAATATCCGCAGAAGCTTGACCCTTTAAAGCGTGTAATTGTGATTAGGAAAACATACTACTAATAGATCGTAAAACTGTTCTACTAATTAGACTTAATTATACAACATAATAATATTAATTTATTAAGCAAAGCTACTCAATTCAGAGCTGGCCGCGCACGCGTCCCCGCCGCACGCCCGCGCCCGCTGTGGTTCGCACGTCGGCGTCGCGTCGCACGCAATAAAACAACTTTTTATCATTGTTTCTGTCGCTTTTTTATAATATTAGGGTCTTTTTGATTTATGAAAAGTAACTCAGCCTGTTTTTTACATAGCTAAAATGCTGCTTAAAATATTTGTTCACAGAAATTACTCTTAGTGGGAGTCAATGAAACCGTAAAACAGCCAATCTTCGGAAGTCCTCAGAAACAGCTCCGTTTTTTTAAATTTCTTTTAATATTATTTAAAATCAGACCTTTTGAAGCGGGATTTTTTTTTATATTTTTTAAACCATACATGACGTCCAGCAAAACGTAACGGTCTCTTTGAAGGGTTGTAGAGTAGGTCAAATGCTATCAGGTGAGCCGCCTGCCTACTCGTTTGCTCGCTATCTCTATTTAAAAAAATTACCTCTAAATGCCTATGGGCAAAAAGGGCTCGTTTTTGAGTTATTGGTCGCTTTGTGTTTTTCAGAAAAAATACGTATTTGTTTCTTTAAAAAATAATTTAAAAAAGTAAGGTTAAAGGTACTTATAGGTATTACCTACATTTTTTACAAGAAAAAAACCTTTCTATTTCTGTTAAATATATAATAATTCAAATAATTTCAAGTTTCCATTGTTCTATTATTTAAATAAATTTACAAGTTATTTTGAATCGCCAAGAAAATCTAACTGGTTCGAACGTCGGGACGCCTTTCCTACGGAGAAAAAATCGTTAAGACACCAAACTTACATGGTACCAACCTGACTCTACAGTCTTTGTAAAAGAATTATGAAAATCGGTTCAAATTTGACGGAGCTATGGAGTAACATTGATAAAAAATTAGGTTCTGCATCCCGAAGAATCATTTAAATGAGTTCATTAGTTTTAGCGTGATCCGTGTACAGACACACAGACAAACATTCAAAAAAAATGTTTTGGGGTCTATATTGAAAATACCTAACGTTTCCTCCGATTAAAATTTTCTAAATAATTTATTGGATGTACAGAAATGGACTAGTTACAGAGTTATAAGAAGTATACCCAATTTTATTGATCAAAATAAAACATTTTTATTTGCTTATTTATTTATTTGCAATTTTCTAAATAATATGTGTGTCAGTGGTACCGAGATAACTAATTCCGTTGGTCGTATAATATTATTATCAAAAAAAAATCTGGGTCCAGGTATATTTTTTTAATACATTTGAACACGAATGAATGAATGAAATAATTTATTTGTATGAATATGGGAAGCCGAGGTGTTTACAGATATCCAGTCAGGATATACAATTTTTTGGTAAGTAACAACAATAAGTAAGTAATCTTCAAAATATAACACATGGCTTCACCTAGTATCAAAGATTAATCAGAGAAAACAACCAAATATTTGGTGACACATTGACATACCTATGCTACTGTAGTTAGAAGAATAAGCTTTAGTGTATCTCCACGCATATTTTGTTTATTTTCGCGTATCCTGTGGGGCATAACCTGCCGTCGAAGACTTCAGGAGCTTCAGCTTTCCTATAATTGTGTATATCGTTGACGTTGGTGCTACGCGACATCCATGGGTTCCTTGGTTGGACGAAGTTAGTGATAGACGACAAATCACGGTCTGCACTCTCCTGTGTCACACGAGGAACAAGTATTCTAATCTCAAGATCCGTCTCACGAGGGTCAACTATACTTCTTGTTAAGATAGGTTCGACATAAAGTTGGCGTTTATTTCTGCCCACAGTACCACGATGCAGCGATGCTGAGGCTATTGCAATTCCAAGAACAAGTAAATAAACCGTGAGATTCATTGTCACTTGTGGTATTCGTGGTTCGAACTTAGTGGTGGAGATTCGCAAGCCGGTCTGCAACTGTTCACAATGTCAGGTTCCAAGCTGCGAGTTGTCAAGCTGTGTCTTGCCGCGTATTAAATATCCGCAGAAGCGGAACATTTTAACGCGTGTAATTGTAATTAGAACAACGTACAACATTTAATTACACAACACATTATATTAATTCAGAGCTGGCTGCGCTCGCGTCGCCGCCACACCCCGCGCCGCGGTAAGGTTAGCGCGTAATTTTTTTTTTATCTAATTACGAGTGTCGCTTTTTCCTTACATTTTTTAAAGAAGTTGGTCCATTGTAAAATTACATTTTCTAAAAGTGACGTCATTTATTGATAAAATCTTCGTATAGAAGAGCGACATAATATTATTATTAACTAGCTGACCCGACGAACTGCGTACCGCCTAACAGTCTATTCTTTTTCAAGAATTTTTTTATATTTTTCTCTCCGTAAGGACCATCCCCGTACTTCGAGGAATATTATGAAAAAATAATTAGCGTAATCGATTCAGCTGTTCTCGAGATTCGCGATCGCCAACACATTCAGCGATTCATCCATACTAATATTATAAATTGTTGCACTAACTATAATATACTTAGTTTTATTACCTTTATTTCTGTATAATATAACACACCAAATAACAATTAATATTAACATTTACACATTAACAAATTTATTTATTCATTTATTATAATTTAATTTTTTACCTTAAAAAACTAAATGCTTTTATTTAAAGAAGAAATAACATAAATGGTAATTTAAAATAAAATAAAAAGGTACAGGTTTGTATGAATGCTAGCAAGTATGAATGTTTTGCATAAAAGTTTTTGTATGAAAGGTTAACTAACACCTAATAAGTAGGTTCCTACCTAAAAATATATAAATCGTGTGAGGTCAAAGATCTTTGTCAGCCCTAGCACAGACTACGGTCTATTTGGGCTGCAAATTGCCAACACCAGTCTCGATTTTTATCTAGTGCTTTGGTCTAAAAGTGTAGTGTAAAATGTTCACTGTTTATTAAGTCGAAAAAAAATTTAAAAAAAAAAGTGAAAGTATGTCTGTCTGTCTGTCTGCTCGCTTTTCACGGCCCAACGGCTTAACCGATTTTGATGAAATTTGGTACTTACATCCCGGGGAAGGACATAGGCTACATTTATCCCGGAAAATCAAAGAGTTTCCACGGGATTTAAAAAAATCCAAATCCACGCGGACGAAGTCGCGGGTATCATCTAGTTTTTATATATAGAGAAGATTGTCGAGTAACTTTTTATAAAATAATATTAAAAAAATTGTCAGGATAATTTTTCTTTCGATACTTTATTGCTTAATACTAAAAGTTAAAACTCATGTAGGTATAGGTACTTCATTTGGTATTCATTTAAGTAGTTATCGTAATTACATTTTTTGTACGGGTCTCTAATTTTTTTTTAAATAAAATATAATCTATGTCACTCAGAAATAATGTAGCTTAAACTGGTGAAAGAATTTTCCTACAAACAAGCTTACAAACTTTACCTCTTTATAACAATATCAGTATAGAAAAATAGACCTATTTTTATTGGTAACTAGTTGACCCACCCTGGCTTCGCACGGGGAGCCTACCTATTCCATAGACAAAATATGGATATGAAACTATGAACTATGAATATTGTCATACCTATTAAATCTACCTAAGTATAAACATACCCCGTGAAATGTTCTCAATACAATGACACCTGTATTGAATTGCACTGAGAAATTTAGGCACGTACTAATTTTTTTTACCGGAATCAAAGCTGTTACTGATAGGGAAGAAATGAAAGCGTATTGTATGTTATATGTTATGTATTATGGTTAAGAGTCTGCTATTTACTAAGCTATTATACTGATCGCGATCGATTTTCTGTTACCCGTTGAGGAGTTCCATCCTCTATTTCCGGAACTGTTCATCAAACCTTCACCAAACTTACATGCTACTAACCTGATTGTACAACCTTTGTAAAAATAAAAGAATTGTGAATATCACCTATGTAATACCTAATGTGTCCTCCGCTTAAATTTTTCTAAATATATTTAATGTAGGTACAGAAATGGCCTAAGTAGGTACAGTTTTATGAGAAGTAGGTTTTGTTGGTTTTGGTTGAACGAAATAAAACATTTTTATCTGCTTATTTATTTATTTGCAATTTTTTACTAAATTTTTATGTCAGTTGTACCGAGATAACTAATTCCGTGGGTCGTAAAATATTATCAAAATATTTTTTCCTGCATCGGGTCTAGGTATATTTTTTTTATACTTTTGAATGAATGAATTAACGAAATAGTTTATTTGTATGAATATGGGAAGCCAAGGTGTTAACAAATATCCAGTCAGGAAACCCTGACATACAATTTTTTTATCAAAGTAGGTATAATATAGGTAGTTTAAGTAATAATTTATATCATAATATTAAGTATTAGGCAAGTAACAACAATAAGTAAGCATCTTAAAAAGCCTTAAACAAAAATATTTATTAAACATGGCTTCCTATGCCTAGTATCGGAGACTCATCAGAAACAACAACCAAATATTTCTTGACAAATTAATATACCTAATTACCTACTGTAGTTAGAAGAATAAGCTTTAGTGTATCTCCACACACTTTCCGTTTACTTTCACGTATCCTGTGGGACATTTGCTGCCGTCGAAGTCAGCTTTCCTATAATTGTGTATACCGTTGACGTTGGTGCTCTGCCACATCCATGGGTTCTTGTTAGTGATAGATGATACATCATGGTCTACACGAGGAACCAGTATTCTAATCTCAAGATCCGTCTCACGAGGGTCAACTATACTTCTAGTTAAGAAAGGTTCGACATCAAGTTGGCGTTTATTTCTGCCCACAGTACCACGATGCAGCGATGCTGAGGCTATTGCAATCCCAAGAACAAGTAAATAAACCGTGGGATTCATTATCACTTGTGGTATTCGTGGTTCGAACTTAGTGGAGATTCGCAAGCCGGTCTGCAACTGTTCACAATGTCAAGTTCCAAGCTGCAAGTTGTCAAGCTGTGTCTTACCGTGTATTAAATATCCGCAGAAGCGGAACATTTTAACGCGTGTAATTGTGATTAGAACAACGTACAACATTTAATTACACAACACATTATATTAATCCAGAGCTGGCTGCGCTCGCGTCGCCGCCACACCACGGCGCGGTAAAAAACAACTTTGTATCTAATTATATCGCTTTTTCCTTATATTTTTTAAAGAAGTTGGTCCATTGTGAAATTACCTTTTCTAAAAGTGACGTCATTTATTGATAAAATCTTCCAATAGAAGTGTGACATAATATTATTATTAATTGTCAAGTAGGTACACTTTTTATTAAATAATATTTAAAAAAATGTCAGGATAATTTTTCTTTCGGTGCTTTATTGTTTATAATACTAAAAGTTAAAACTCATGATTTAGGTACTTCATTAGGTATTCATTTAAGTATGTATCATAATTACACTTTTTATGTAGGGTAGGTTTGTCTCTAATTTTTGAAAATAAAATATAATCCATGTCACTCAGAAATAATGTAGCTTTCTACTGATAAAAGAATTTTCAAAATCGGTTCAGTAGTTCCAGAGATTACCTCCTACAAACAAACTTACAAACTTTACCTCTTTATAATATCAGTATATGAAAATAAACCTATTCTTATTGGTAACTAGCTGACCCGGCGAACTTCGTACCGCCTAACAGTCGATTATTTATTTATTTTTAATACTTAATTATTTTTTTCTCTCCGTAAGAACCATCCTCGTACTTCAAGGAATATCATTAGCGCAATCGGTTCAGCTGTTGAAAAATGATGTTCCCACACCCAATTTATATTTTTAAAAGACCTATTCAACGGTACCCCACACTATGGGGTAGACGAGAAAAATATTCATCCCCATTTTACATGTGCCCTAAAAAAAATATTTATCAAAATTATATTTCACCACTTTGTCGGCGTGATTAATATTAATTATACCCATGCCAAATTACAGATTTCTAGCACTGATAGTCTCTGAGATTAACCGAGGACGGACGGACGGACGGATATGGCGAAACTATAAGGGTTCCTTGTTTGCTACGGAGCCCTACAAAGTTAATTGTGTAGACAATCGTATAGTTTAGATTAGTCGTCCTAAAGTCCTCAGTGCTTGAAGAGAACAGTGCGTGTTGCCACTTGCCAGTGATGACTGATGGATCCGAGACAATGCGACAGCGGGCGATGGAGAGTGGCGATGTGCGCAGTTTATCTACGTGGTGCGAAGCTGAAGTGGCAATGGGCAGGGCAATAGACGCTGGGCTCCCAAGGTGCTACAATGGCGACCTCGCACCGGAAAGCGCAGCGTTGGATGACCTCCCACTTACGTGGACGGACGACATCAGACGAGTCGGAGGAGCTGCTGGATTCAGGCGGGGCGGACCGTGGCGTGTGGAAGTCCCTACAAGAGACCTACGTCCAGCCGTGGACGTCTATCGGTTGGTAATGTTGATGATGATGATGATAGTTTATCTATACTTCATCATCATGATCAACCCATCACCGGCTCACTACAGAGCACGGGTCTCCTCTCAGAGTGAGAAGGATTTGGCCATAGTCTACCACGGGGGCCATGTGCGGATTGATAGACTTCACACACCTTTTGAAATATTATGGAGAACATTCTCAGGCATGCAGGTTTCCTCACGATGTTTTCCTAAGTATAACTCCGAAAAGTTAGAGTTGCGTGCCCGGGATCGAACCCCTGACCTCCGATTAGAAGGCGGACGTCCTTATGAGACTTATTTATTTGGTTTCCTGTGGGTACATTAATTGATGGTGATGTTCTTTTTGACAATGAAATATATTATCTTTAAACCAAAATATACTTTCTTTTTCTATTTTAAGCATTCTATTAATAAAACGAAGTTAATAGTTAGTTAAATATTAATAAAACTTTTTGTTTCAAGGAAGGACATAGGCTACTTTTTATACCGGACAATCAAAGAGTTCCCACGGGATTCTTAAAGGCCCCGTCTGTTTAACCAATTTACCTGTATAGTACAAAGGTAGCTTGAATCCCAGAAATTGACATAGGCACTTTTAATCCCGGAAAATCAAAGAGTTCCCAACTTCCCAAGGGATTTTAAAAACCTAAATCCACGCAGACGAAGTCGCGGGCATCCTCTAGTATAATATAAACGTATTTAATTTGCTTTAGTTTTGTAGACGAGTTTCCGATCGGTATTTGATATCAATGGAAATATTCTCAAGGAGACCCAGTCATATATATGTATAGACAAGTCGTAGTTTATAGACCATAAAGGTCAACGATCGCGATGGTTAACCGTAAAAGTATTGTTTGTCGCCATATTCAAGGACTTCCCCAAGTTATGGTGATATTCATCATCATCATCATTAACCCATCGCCAGCTTACTTTTTTTAAATCTTTATTTTTAGCCGGGGCTTTTACTTAATGAGCACGGGTCTCTTCTCAAAATGAGAAGAGTTAACTCTTCTCTTCTCAGACCTGGGCGCGTTTGGAACCCTCGTAGCTTTAGTTTTAAGTACCTACGTATTATTATCACCACTATATCATCTTACAAATTAAAATTTTGACCATCAGTAAGCGTAAAATTTTACCTATTCTGAATAAATAATAATTTGAGTTTGAGTTTTTGAGTTTTAATGCCATAGTCCATCACGTTGGCCCAGTGCGGATTAGCAGACTTCACACACTTTAAAGACATTGTGGAGAACTGTCAGGCATGCGGGTTACCTCGCGATGTTGTCCTTCATATTTAATTACTTAAAACGCACTTAACTCCGAAAAGTTAGGGGTGCGTGCCCGGGATCGAACCCCCAACATCCCGACGCGGACCACTCATCTGTCTTTGCATACTGTAGCCGCCTATAATTTGAATTATAAAATATATAAGTAACTATAATCTATATATATAAAAGGAAAAGGTGACTGACTGACTGACTGACTGACTGAATGACTGACTGACTGACTGACTGATCTATCAACGCACAGCTCAAACTACTGGACGGATCGGGCTGAAATTTGGCATGCAGATAGCTATTATGACGTAGGTATCCGCTAAGAAAGGATTTTTGAAAATTCAACTCCTAAGGGGGTGAAATAGGGTTTTGAAATTTTGTAGTCCACGCGGACGAAGTCGCGAGCATAAGCTAGTAATTTATAAAAAAAACTTAGCACTTGATGTAATTTTTTTGTATGATTCTGTTCAATAAAAAAATGATATGATGGTTCAATAAAAAAATAAAAAATAAAATTAACAAATTTAGATAGCAAGATGCGCGGAAATCCTATGTAGAGTTAAGAACTCTATTCGCCTCTATAATTCTTCTAATTCCTTTGATTTGCCATTAGGTTCAATATAAGACGTGTTAAAACTAAAACGCAAAAACAAGTTTGATTTGGCCTGCTGCTAATGTTTTCGGTCGACCTTTCAATAAATGGTCTGGTGGTGGTCTTGACATAATAATTATCATTTAAGAGCCATAAGTTTAGGTTCCTACATAAATAAACATAAGTATTATTCTTCTAACTTTAAGTTATAGGCCAACGCAAACTCGCGAATACTTATTTAAAAAAACACGTCATGTCTTCAAATAAAATGATTGTTCTTCAATGTAATTCATGAATCATGAGTTCTTCAGTCGCATAACTTTATTGTTGACACGTCACAGTGTGGGCAAAAACCTCCATTTTTGTATTAGTTCGCCTTCCCTCACATAGGACGGGAAACCTGGGGAAAACCATAAAGCGTTGCGTGCGTGATTTGCGTACAGATTTACAAAAATACTGACATACTGATTCTCTATGCAGAATTTGCAGATAATATCGTAGGATTCGTACGGTACTAGGTATTTTATTAAAAAGTCAAGGAATAAGTAAAATATTATTCTGCCCATGTTCTTAGAAAATAGTCATCATCACCATCATCATCATCATGATCAACCCATCGCTGGCTCACTACAGAGCACGGGTCTCCTCTCAATGCGAGAAGGGTTTGGCCGTAGTCCACCACACTGGCCATGTGCCATTGGCATACTGTATATGTCTTGTATCACTTGAGTGAGTTAGTTCCACGAGTTTCCCGCAATATGTCGAGGTGTTTTGTCCTGGTGTCAACGCATCTTATTGAGTTGACAGTGCGTTCGCGGCCTATCGTGACATTTACTGCAGATTGTGCCTAAAAATTATCTATCCATCAAGATGTGTCAAAAATAAAACTGTTACACACTGCGCTGAAGAACAAGTTGTTTCATTGTTCCTTCTCCGTACTTACTTACCTGAAAATAGAAGATCTGCCTTCGGTCTCGGGTCTTCGGTGTTAGTTCTAATAACTAACACCTGGTCAGGATTTAACTTGAAAAGAACAGTTCTAAGTGAATAGAAATAAGTTACGAAGTTAAGTGACGTCGACGTGAGAGGTCGGGAGTGAAGCAGGCCTCTTTTAGCGAGGAGAGCCGCACTTGCACTACAAGTGCCTTTCATGCCTTTTCCTCTCCTCTATAAATACTCCGAGACACAGACGAGACGAAAAGGTGCACGGTTAGCTCCACAGACAAGATATATCTGTGGTTAGCCATAGAACACGTTAATAGACGCCATTAAATGTCACTAGCTTTAACGGTGAAGATAAACATCGTGAGGAAACCTGCATGCCTGAGAGTTCTTTATAACTTTGTCAAAAGTGTGTGAAATGTGCCAATTCGCATAGGGCTAAAAATTGGTACCAAATAAATTCATATGACGTAAACATCAAATCATTTCCAGCCCTCCCAGGTGCGGCGTACGTTGACGCATCCCCTACATTATCCACCCCTCCCTCCTCCCCCCCCCCCCCCAGGATAATTACCGTTTGACAAATGATATCGCCACAATGCCACAATAGCGCCGTCCGCCGCCGTTGTCTGTTGTGCTATAGGTATCGTTGGTTGCGCTATTTGCCGTTTGTTACTATTTCAGCCTTGAATCATGCAATATTATCAAAAAATTATAATTTAATGTGAGCTCTACCTATAGTACGCGACAGGTCGAGATGGCATTCGGGGTGTGAGGGGGGGACGCCCCGCATACCCGCACGTCACTCGCGCTATCCCGCACCGAGTTAGCGCGGGGGCTGTGCGGGGGCGTCTCCACCACGATTTCCATCTCGACCTGTCTCGTACAAATTCTTGAATTTATTATCAATTTTTACTTTTTCACAAACAAATTGTTTAGTCCTCAAAAGTGTTGTAGTTTCCTGTGATCGACGAACAAACTTATACCTGCCACTGATTTGGTAGGTACTTACGTTTCTTCAACAAAGAAGTTCATGATAAATAGAAAGATGGAGGCAATAGGCATCCTGATAAAACTGATTTTATCTTCATCATCATCATCCTGATCAACCCATTGCTCACTACAGACAGAGTACAGGTCCCCGTTGGTTTAGCCATAGTCCACCACGCTGGTCAAGTGTGGATTGGCAGACTTCACACACGCAGGTATGCAGGTTTCCTCACGATGTTTTCCTTTACCGAGCGAGTGATGTTTAATTTTCTAACATTTTATGTGCTCTTGCAGTGATTTGTAGGCACAGGTACATGAATTTGATAAAACTACCACACCCCCTCCAAGTTAGATCGCTTCCATTTTAGACTGCATCATCACTTACCGGCAGGTGATAACACCTCATATTCGGGCTAATTGTCATCGAATAATAATAAAAAAGGCCTGATAAAACATAACTTCTTTTGGTACGAATTTAGGATGAAGAACGTCTCGTTTACGTTAAAAGGTGGTTATATTATTTTAACCTAAAAGGAGCAACTGACAGCTGCCCTGTCACGTACCTAGGAACACCTGGAACTTAGCCTGTAACCCGGAAGAAGGCTCCTGACAGCTGTGCTCTAAGTAGTTCCTTCATTTCAGGAGCTTACTGAACATCTCTCAGCTTAGGAATAAACTGAAACACTTTCTGATATTGCTAAGCTATAATTTATTTTGCTAGTCTCTTAGGAGTCTACCGTCTGCCGTCTGCCGTCTGCCGTCTGCCGTCTGCCAACACAGAGTGAATCGAATTTAGACGTTATTTTACCGCGAGGATCTCATATTTTCTACTAGCTTATGCCCACGACTTACCCGTCTGAAAGAAACTTTTGTATTTCGCGGAAAGTTTGTTTTGTTGGGGTCAAACGGATCCTATGTCAGTCCTCAGGATGTAAGCCTGAGCTATTTTGATTAGCAAAGACATTTTGATTTTGGGAGTGGTGGTGGTGATGGTGGTGGGGCGTGATTCGTGAAAAGGTAACAAAGGTAGAGACATTCAGATTCGACCCCCTTATAGGGGTAGCATTTTCAAAAATCTTTTCTTAGCGGATGCCTACGTCATAATACTTCGCCATCTGCATTCCAAACAGCCCGATCCGTCCAGTAGACCTGTGCGTTGATAAATCAGTCAGTCAGTTACCTTTTATATATTTAGTAAATAAATATATTTTTATTCAATTAAACTTGTACAAGTACTTTTGGATCGTCAAATGCATCTACCAGTTCTACCACTGGTTCGGCATATTATACTGGGTTGAGTATGGTCTTAGCGATAAAGCACAATTTTTGGGACCGATGCTATTGCAGCGATGTTATTGCTTGACGTGGTCTGCGAAGTATAAAAGACAGCACGTAAGGCCCAAATTAGGCTCCCATAGGAACCGCACATGGCCAGCTTGGTAGACTATGGCCAAACCCCTTCTCACTCTGGGAGGAGACCCGTGCTCTGTAGTGAGCCGGCGATGGGTTGATCATGATAATGAACCACCTATCCAGTATCTCGGGTCAACGTTGCGCCATTGTCAACATCACCCTTTACCAATATAAATAAGGCTCAAAATATTTCCATTAAGATTTAAAAGCGTAATAACTCTAACGCGGTTCTCAACGATATCTTATAATTTACTTAAATGGCATCTTAAGGAATCGTGTCAAGTGCTAGCACCAGACTTGCGCAGGTGCTAGCACCAGACTTGCGCAGGTGCTAGCACCAGACTTGCGCAGGTGCTAACACACACTAAACATGGTTTGATAGGGTTGATCATTTTTAAAGATAGAATATTTAGTTACGCTCGTGTTGGAGTTGTTTGCTGAAAATGCTCTCTCTCTATTTTATAAACAGAACGTGTGATCCTCGCAGAATAATAAAGGTTTGACCATAGTTCACCACGCTGGCCAAGTGCGGATTGGCAGACTTCACACACCTATGAGAACGTAATGGAGAACTTTCAGGCTTGCAGACTTCCTCACGATGTTTTCCTTCATCGTTAAAGCATTGTGCATGCAGCCGGCATTGTGTTCGGTTGAAATTTGAAATCGAATTAGAAATTTCGGAAATTACCTTCTACATGTAAACTTACAAACTTAACCGCTTTTTAATATAATATTCTGTTCATGAAACAAGAACCGTTTCCCAATTTCTCTAAAAACAAATCTCCTGAAACTGCACGAAAAATAATGGCATTCATATTTTGAGAAGTGAAAAACGTTTCACGAAAATTGTATCCAATATCCATCGAGCTTTGTCGCAGGATAATGTAAAATACGAACATCCTCTTACAGAAATTCAATTTACTTACAAAATATCTTTTAATAGAGCACTTTGGGATTAAGAAATTTGGGAAATTGAACATTTTTTCTACTAGTACTCCATACTAACTTAATATTATCTTTATCTATAAATATATCAAAGGAAAAGGTGACTGACTGACTTATTAATCTATCAACACGGAGCTCAAACTACTGGACGGATCGGGCTGAAATTTGGCATGCAGATAGCTATGTAGTAGCAAGTATTATGACGTAGGCATCCGCTAAGAAAGGATTTTTGAAAATTCAACCCCTAAGGGGGTGAAATAGGGGTTTGAAATTTGTGTAGTGCACGCGGACGAAGTCGCGAGCATAAGCTAGTTATACCTAAAATGGGAAATGTATTTGACAAGTGTTTTTTGTTTCGTTTGCCGTGGAGACCCTAGGGCCTGGGGCCATGGAGTAGACTGGGGCCATGGAGTCTAAGTGCACGAAACATTTTCCCGCGGTTAATAGCTTCTAATTAAAGTTAATGCTACTAGCATTATACTAGCTTTAATACATTACATAATACATCGTTTATCCCATTGAACGGCCATGTGAATTGTGAACCTATGTCATTTTTAGGTGTACCAGTGAATACTTTAAAAAAAATTACAAAAAAAATTAAAACCGACTTCGATACACAAACACTAAAAACTGAAAAATAATTTAATTTATTACCGAATATATTATTATGTATACAAGAGTTAATATAGTTCCATAATAATACTTTTTGGTGCCGGTGCCAATTAGCTTTAGCTGCGCGAATCGTCTAGACTTCATATTTTTATGAGACTCCACAATGGCACCTCATTGGCACCGACCCCAAAAAATATTATTATGGAACTATATTAACTCTTGTATACATAATATATTCGGTAATAAATTAAATTATTTTTCAGTTTTTAGTGTTTGTGTATCGAAGTCGGTTTTCATTTTTTTTTGTAAAAAAATTTTATTTCACAATTTTTAGTGGCCCCATGGAATTATGCTATGCCTGGTTAAAAATCTACTGTTTACTAAGCTATTACACTGATCGCGAGCAATTTACTCTTATCCGTTGAGGAGTTCCAGTATCTATCTTCGAAGATGTTCATCAGATCTTCACCAAATTTAAATGGGACCAACTTTGAAGTATACCCTTTCAAACAAAAAAAGAATTTTCAAAATCGGTCCAGGCGTCTTTGAGTAATCGGGGAACATACATAAAAAATAAAAATAAAAAGATTCCGACGAATTGAGAACCTCCTCCTTTTTTTGAAGTCGGTTAAAAAAACATTAATTAGCTCGAGTAATGCTGTATAGTGTGACGTGTAGGGTATTAGCATTTAATCTATTTAATGCTATTGTATCCTTTTGTCATTCCATTAAACAGCCATGTAACCTTATTAGCTATATACCTAATTTGTACTCAAATAAGCATTATAGTAGCTGTAGAAGAACCGCTTATAATGCTAGCATACATATCCCGCTTAAACGGTACATGCAGGCTGTAAGTCGGCCATTAAGCTGCCTCCTTGTGTTACTTGGGAAATCTTCGTACAGTACGCGCTAGAAAGTAATGTGCATCGGCCTTTAGAGACATTTCGGCTTTGTAGAGCGTCGACTCTGTTACTCATACCTATATGACGTTTTGTCGGCCTCAACGACAGACACAATGCTCTACAAATCTGCTATCTCCTTCTAAAGGTCGATGTACATTACTTTCTGCCGCGTACTGTACCTTGCTACACTAATTTCAGCCCGGTCAACTTAGAATGTAACAATTTAATTAATATCTAGAGCTAGGTAGATCGATGGTACATACATGACATCCATGAAATCGATTGATTCAAAAATTATTTAGGGTAAACAAAACACGTGAAATTTATTAGAAACAATTGATTTTTCGGGTCGATTAAAAACACACAGTGAATCGAATAACATCAGGCAGGCAATATCCGAGATCGATAATACAAAAATTGATTATTTAGGGCAAAACAATTCCGTGAAATTTAATAATTATAAGAAATAAAACAATTTGCCGGATCGATTTACAACACTTATTCACTGAATCGTATTGCTTTCAATTTTATTTAATTCTAAATCAAGTACCTAATAATAAACTGATGGATATCAAACGGTTAGAAACGATACAAGTCTTACTAGCTGAAGCCCGCGGCTTCGCCCGAGTGGATTTCGGTTTTTAAAAATCCTGTGAGAACTTTTGATTATCTAGGACAAAAGTAGCCCCGCACTAGCCCGTCCCCGGGATGTAAGATATCTCTGTATCATCATAAAAATATTTAAACGTATGATCTTTAAAAATCCCATGGCATCACCACGATTTCAGAATACAATTCCTTACAGCATCAGCGCTGAGGAGTTGGGTCCTCGAGTTGAGAAGTCTTTACTAGTAGGGTAGGTAGGTACCTCCAATATATAATGTCGGTTATAACCGACAGTTTCTAAATCCCATCAAATTTTGTGGTCAGGTCGTGTAAAGCATCATCACTGTGGAGTTGGAATCCAAATTTTTATAGGATTGTGTTGCAAAGTTTGCGATTAAAAAAGTAATTACATACTTAAATCGGTTCGGAAAAACACAACTCCTCCTCCTTTGAAAATCGGTTAAAAGTAACCTATGTTACTCTTTGGTTAATCCTCTACTTTTCTATGAAAGTCCCGTCCAAATAGATTTAGGCAGTCCCAAGATTAGCCCGTTCAATCAGACAGACAGAAATACAGAAATTTTTAAAACGTGTGATTCAGTTATGGTACAGTTCAAATAACCATATTATGAGTTTAATTTGAGGTAGTTATTTCGAAATTACAGACAGACACTTCAATTCTATTTATTAGTATAGATTATAAAATGGGTCCGTTATCAGTGAGGTAGGGCCTAAGCTACCAGTGGTCAGGGCCCAGAGTGAGGGACCTCGTCACAATGCATGCCGTCTCAAGAACCACTGCTCTCTGTATCTCTTGATCCAACAGTTAAGCGATAGTTTCTCAAGATGTTGCTCGAAACTATTCGCAATAAGACCATGGGCTGGAAGTGCTGGAACAACTATCAGTACAATAGTCGTTGAGTCAACACTCCACATGGCGGTGAGCTAGTATTTTGATACTTTTTCCTTTCCTGCTTCTATCGATCTATTTTCCTTAGCTGAGTCGAAAAGTAAACAAATCGAAGGAATCTTCTCGAGGAAAAGCGTAAGCGACGCGCCTTTCCCGGCTCTTCAAGTTCGCAAATCACGTAAAAATAGTGTCTGTCGGAAAACAAAAGAACTTCATAATTTAACAGATACTTGAAACAACTTGAACTTGGCTCCTGTCGTGACGATATAATTGTCGCACGTATAATACAAAAATAATAATGTCACCTGTTAAAATATATGTGTATGTGCATGTGTGTGTATATGCATATATGTATGTATATACATATATGTGTATGTATATGTAGTATATGTTCTTTGTTTTTAACATTAAGTTAGTATATTATAATATTGTACGGGAGCGGTATGCAGGCTCGACCGTACCAAAGGGGAGATCTCCCACCGAGCGGTTGGTTGTGCTCGGTAGCGCCAGCTGGGCTGACGGTTATGTCTTGAAACTTCTATATATAGTCCAGATTGCAGAAAACTCCGTTAGTGCGATTACTATCGGCGGTACATTTGTTCGGGACTACGTCATCGATTGAACAGCGCCATCTAGTTTCGATTGTGGTAACCGCCACATCACTCCCCTCCGAGACGAACGCGTAGTGTGAAGCAGTGAAGAGAGGTGGCGTTCAGCGTGAAGGCGTGTGAAGGGCAATGGCTGCTAACCATCCAGAGAAGCGGTGGACCAGGACGCTTGTAGCTGGTGATGGAGTGCAGGGCCATTGTGCCCCGAAGCTGTGCTACATCCGTCTTACAGGCCTCGATGTGATTGCTGTTGCTGTAGACTTGGGGTTGGAGGAGACGTCGGGCTTGCGGTGTGTGATCCAAAGGGTGTTTGCTGTGTATGCGATCACCCTTGATCACGTTGAGTGCGCAGTGCGGAGTTCGGCGGTGTGCGGTTGATCTTCGATGACGTTGGCTGTTGTAGTGTGCGACCATTCTTGATTTCGTCGGTTGTTGAGGTGTGCGACCATTCTTGATCACGTCGGGGTCACCAATGTACGGGAGCGGTATGCAGGCTCGACCGTACCAAAGGGGAGATCTCCCACCGAGCGGTTGGTTGTGCTCGGTAGCGCCAGCTGGGCCGACGGTTATGTCTTGAAACTTCTATATATAGTCCAGATTGCAGAAAACTCCGTTAGTGCGATTACTATCGGCGGTACATTTGTTCGGGACTACGTCATCGATTGAACAGCGCCATCTAGTTTCTATTGTGGTAACCGCCACAATATAGTAATAGTATTATTTCTAATTTTGTTTTTTTGACAAAAGTAGGCATAATGTAATGCGCAGACGTACGCATTGAGGGTCAAACCTCTGTGGTTTTTTTTACAATGCGTACTACCTATTATATGTAAATTTCTTGTATGTTAATAATAAATTTAAAAAAAAAACATTAAAGTTCAGAAACTACATTTTCTTCTACAGGTAGAGGTTTTCAGCATGTTAATTTCTGAAAACATGTTTGGCAGCCGACAAGGCTGTTGTCTGTTAGTCGAGTCCACAAGCGAACATGTCAGAACATGCTAATGCCCCAACTTTGCTTGGCCCTGACGCTGACACTTTGAAGGCGATTCGCAACTATGTATTTTGATAGTGAAAGCATGCATTTGCATTGCACTACCACGCACGACGCCGTGACCTACGTTTTGAATGGGAAATAATTAAAAGCCTACTTAAAACCCGTTCTGAAGATGTTACGATAGCTGAACCGTTTAAATTATGCAGAGGTAAGAAGCACGATCTCTTATGAAAAAGTGTCCAGTTTTAAACAGTAAATAATAGTTCAAAAACCCTCCAAAATGGCGCTAGCGTCGGCCTATAAATATAGCAGTTAGAATTTTTTTGTTTTTTTATCACCTCAACAATTATTTACGTAGTTTATTTCTCTTTTGAAAATTAACAGCTCTTTAAAATTTACTCGGCAGCTATTGCAGCGCTATTAGCTAGCGGCATCCTTATTTAGCACATTATAACGACCACTTGTTTGTACACGGACACGGAGATCGCGCTCCTTGCCTCTACACTCCATAGTCTAAACAGAGGTGCACTTTATCTGCATTCAGGACTTAGAGTAAACAAGATACTTTTAATAAAATCTAGAGAAACACCACAATTTTCCCTCTGAAATAGGTACTTTAAACCTACCTCAAAACAAAACACAAAAATATTCAAGCCTTACCTACTCTATAACCATACAAACCTAAACCACAGATTCATAAAACGTGCCATTCAGTTAAAATTAGCGCAATTAAAAAGAACTTAAATCCTTTTGCAAGCTCTATGAAAGTGTTTATTTCTCTTGCATATTATATACCTAGTACGCGACAGGTTGAGATAGCAATCGATGAGGAAACGCCCCGCACACCCGCACACCCGCACAGCCCCCGCGTTAACCCGATGCGGACGAGCGCGGGTGACGTGCGGGTGTGCGGCCTGCGGGGCGTTCCCCCGACTCATGTTCTATTCAGAAATGGAGATACGAGAGCAAGATCCGTAGGAGGCGCAAAAACCGTACAAAGCGCATTTTTCACTCGGACCTCTTTTATTTTTTAATAATTACAAGTTAACCTTTAACTGCGATTTCACTTGGCGGTTTGTGATGATACAGTCTAAGCTACTAGTTGGTTAACTTGGAAGAGGTATGGCAGTTTTATTAAACCCATATCCTAATGAGCTTCTAGTTTTTACACGGCATCGTACCGGAACGCTAAATCGCTTGGCGGCATGGTGTTACCGGTAGGGTGGTAACTAGCCACGATCGTGCCTCCCCTAGCTCTCTCTAGACCAGCAACAATTTTAGAATTTACTAGCTTTTATGCTCGCGACGTCATTCGCGGGGACTACATAAATTTCAACCCCCTTTTTTACCCTGGTTTTTTTTAACGGCGAAGGAAAACATCGTGATGAAACCTACATGCCTGAGAGTTCTTCACAATGCTCTTAAAGGTGTGTGAAGTCTGCCAATCCGCATTTGGCCAGTGGGAGACTAGAGCCAAAGCTCTTCTCATTTTGAGAGGAGCTCTGCTCTGCTGTGAGTCGGCGATGGGTTGATCATGATGATGATGACTCAAGGTCCTTTAGGAATTCAGCTTATGAAAGTCCGCAATAACAGAGCATTATCTAAATATATAAAACGATAAAGTGACTGACTGACTGATCTATCAACACACAGCTCAAACTACTGGACGGATCGGACTGAAATTTGGCATGCAGATAGCTATTATGACGTAGGCATCCGATAGGAAAGATTTTTGAAAATTTAACCTCTAAGGGGGTAGGGTTGAAATCTGTGTAGCCCACGCGGACGAAGTCGCGAGCACAAGCTAGTGCTCGTATATAAGGCAGTAGAGTAGATAAGTCCATCAGTAGAGCAGGGCGATGCGTCACTACACCACTAACCACAAAGCGCCAAGGCCGCCAAACTTTTGTTCGATGGAATCGATACTCTTCGGCATTGGTCGGTGTAGCACTAGCAGCTTCCTCACGAGTCACGATGACTCGTTCGAGGAACATCGAGCGATATTACCGGCACAAGCCGTTTTTCCAAGCGAGCTTTTTACTAGGAAATATTCCGACAATAGGACCTGTATCTATTGTTGCCCTTTTTTTAAGAAATATTAAAATGTTGTGTCTGTTGACTAATAATACTCTCATATTAGATAGTCCCAACTTTGCATTTGAGGCAGGGTTATGGAGCACTAGGTTTTTTAATTATTTTATTTATTCGTATAATGAAAGTGAACATTTTATACCACACTTTTAGACCAAAGCACTAGATAAAAAATAAGACTAGTGTTTGCAATTTGCAACCCAAATAGAGTAGTTAGGTAGTCCTGTACTGCCATACCTACCTCTTGCAGGTTAGCCGGCTTCCATCTTAGACAGAGGTGAGATTGCAGTCAAGGGCTGGTTGCTGAATAAAAACTAAATATAAAAACTTTGTTTTTACGTAGCTATAATAGCGTAGAATTTTGATCATATCCTCTGTTAGTCTGTACACTATACTTAACCTAAAATAGGCATTTTCTGCGTTTGAACAGTGCAGAATGACTTGCTAAAAAGCAATAGTGAGTTTTATAATATCATGACATTCTCAAAGTTTACCTAAATACCTAGGTCAACTAGTTCTAGCGTTAGGTGTTAGGTGACATAATTCGCGACACCTGACCCCCGTCCGAACCGCCGCGCACTGTTTACCTTTTCAAAGGGGTGTGAAGTACTTACAGCATGTTTCAAAATATCACTTCTATCACCCTGTGACCTGTCCCCATCACCAAAGGTTACCAGAATACCTTTAGGTATTAGGACATACTTACCTACCTACTGTCATAAGTCCTGCAAATTGCTATTGCGCGTAGCCGCATAAGTTTTAGTGACGTCAGCACTAGACTGAAATTTCGAGCTGATGGTATATTTTTCCTTAAATATATGTCAAATGACGTCAAAATGACGCCATTTCGATGTTAATGAGACATGGCTCCAGCGCAATAGCAATTTGCGGGACTTATAGTTATCTTAAGCAACTTAACTGCAGAGCTGGTGAAAGAGACAAAGAGGCCGCACCGGCACAGCGTAACATTTTCATTCCGGCGGTATGAAGTCGTTCTTTGCGCTTTT
This sequence comes from Maniola hyperantus, assembly GCF_902806685.2. Classification (NCBI taxonomy): domain Eukaryota; kingdom Metazoa; phylum Arthropoda; class Insecta; order Lepidoptera; family Nymphalidae; genus Maniola; species Maniola hyperantus. The sequence goes on along the minus strand of NC_048542.1, from coordinate 188,995 downwards.
CTAGGATGGTTCCGTAAATCTTTGCACGTCGCTGCCCGCTTTGTATATTTTACTCTTGTTACTGCAACTTGCAAGAATTACTCTGTGCTGTAATATTGAAAAATATATCGCAAGAGCCTCATGCGCCTTGCGCCTCTGTCGGCACTTGCGGATTATCTTGTGGTGTGCGATCACCTTAAAGCAATATTTGTGCTCGGACCCTTGTCTGTGATTGTGTACTCGTAGAACTATAGGTACGTGCCACGGGTACATACCACGACTAATTTGATGAGATTTGTCTTTATTTGTCGATATTTCAACGCAATTGCACGGGTCGTGGTCACGACGGGACGGCGCGGTGCTGCGAGAGCTAGCTAGTCGTAGCATTGCATGTCGCTCGTGGCAATAGGATAGCTATCTTATCGCCTTACGTCTATCACTATCGCGCTGTGGTATCACTACTGTCTGTCTGCACGTCACGCGAACTAGAAAGAATAAAAACCGGTCAGGTCAGCTTTTCCTTTTATATATTTAGAAATGGGTCTTGTTGAACCAGCCTGATACTAGTAAAACAAAGAAAATTCGCGGTGAATTTGTGCGGTGAACTGCTCAGCGATTCCCCTCACGGCCAAGGGGAGCGGAGAACTTAACGCAGTTACGGCCTTCAGCGGTCGTTAGAGCACCTCCCGCTCCTGAATTAACAATAGGACTTCGAGTTTGTTTCGCTACCCGATAACAGCTGTGAACAGCACGAGTTAGACGAACGTACGAACTTGTGTACATACTTAGTAAGAGCTAGCACTAGTGAGTTGCGGTGCGTTTTAAAAATATCTGTAAATTTGAATTTAAATGAATCAAAATCAGATGCGGAATTGATTCCGCAGTGCGCGCGCTATGTAGTTCTACATATAGTTTACAGATTTTGCGGGAAAAAACGTACGGAAATTTACCGTGGTGCGCGCTAGCTGTAAAGATATCATGAAACATACAGAGGTTCGGCGAAGCCGTCTAGACAAGGCAATCGTGCGGTATAAGTGCGGGACGAAGGAGCGACCCGAACTGAGAAGCATATAAGCATAAGCAGCACCCCTTATGAAGCATAATATTGACGGGTTGTCATCATTTTCCACGAGATCAAAGGCGTCGGACTACTGTATCTCTCTTTGTACTGTGTGGTTGCGTAGACCGCTACGGAACTCTACGCGCTACGCGTGCAGCACGTACGTTTCAGCGTTTGTTCAGCAATCCATACTCATTATTATTGCTGTCCGTACTTTTCCAACTGTACACATCATGTCAACCCACTACTGAGCTGAGGTCTCCTCTCAGTACGTCCACCACGCAGGCCAAGTGCGGATTGGCTGAATTTACACACCTTTGAGAACATTATGAACATTAGAACTCAGGCATGCAGATTTCCGCACAATGTTTTCCTTCACCATCAAAGCAAGTTATTTAAGTATATTTTAGCTCTACGCCGTAGCACATTGCTACGAACGGGCAGGTTTGGAAATCTGAACACACAACCCTTCTGATTTCATTCTCCACCTAAACCGTTGATCTAAGTAGTACCTACCATTTTTCTTTTGAAAAAATATGTTTCACAACCGCAAGGCAAAATTTTCTTGAAAAGAAAAAGAAATAGTACTTTGAATGAAATGAAAGAAAGTGAAATAGTACTTTTTTATTTAAAGTTATTTTCAAGAAAAATTCGCAGCAGGTTTTTCGGTTGACAGTTGCTAAGTTTCTAATACTTAGAATATAATAGAATTGATTTACTTATGAAATTATAACAGAAACATGAACAAGATACTGAAATAAAGGTTCTATGTTTCATTACTAAGAGGGATTTGTTCCGAGTTTTAAAGGTGAATGAGCTTATTGGTGGCCACGTGACTCATCGTTGACCCGAGGCTGATTCACAAACTAAATGAGTATAGTATTATAGAGTAGTGATAAGAATATCTAGCATTCGAAGCTCGGTAGGTACCTAGTTATAGGTTTTTTGCCAATTCATCAGGATTTAACTTTACCTTCATAAAAATATAAAAGTCATTATTATTCTCATCCTAGATTAAGTATCAGAATTTCGTTTTATCGCAGAACAAAATAGAACTAGAACAAAGTAGGTAGGTACCTATAGTAAGTTAGGTCCTTATGTATTTTGCGAGGTTCCCAAATAAATTTTATTTGCCAGCTTAATTTGAATACATATTCACGTTCATTTGCATACGTCACTCAGTTCTTTATCATGAAGCCATAAAAGGGTTAATTTCCACTCGGGACTGGCGTATATATAAAACGTCGGACAATTTTATAAGCTCCGAAGCGACGCCGGCACGCATGGAGGCACCATGAATATGGAAATACAGCCCCCGCTTCTCCTTATAGACATGAGAACCTTTTTTATATAACATCGTGGCCGTCGAAACAACAGACGGTTATTTGGGTTATGTATTTATGTGTGAAAGCGGTTCAGCGGTGGAGAATAGAGATAGCCTGAATAAAATAGCAAGCATCGGAGCACTCACCGTCAAAATTCCTCCAATATTCGCTCACTTAAAAAACTGAATAAAATGTGAATGGAAAGGTTCACATAGCACACGCGTCCGTCCGTGCGAGCGACAAGTCGCGCCGCGATCACAGCAGCCCCGCCGGGAGCCCGCCGCCGTACGACTGTGGACACGCCGTGTTTACGATACCCACGCCTGCGTACACTCGCCCAGCGCTCTACGGACAGACACACAATAACGATGATATTATATGGAGCTGAATTGTTTTGAAATGGTCTTTACATGGTCGGCTTAGAGTCGACACATGACAGAGCTGCGGATGTGGGAAAGTCTGGATGAAGCAAAATACTAATTCAACATGTTCCGATATGTTTTGTTTGGATTCACTCGTCTGTTATAATGAAAACTCAAATAAAAAAATACACATTTCTGTCTGTGTTTCTGTTGTGTACCTACATGTGTTTGTGTGTGTGTGTTCTGGGAACAACTGCACCGCGTGTTACTGTGCACCGTAAGCAATTTCACCCTCACCACCTGGGTGCCTGGTGCACTTCGACCGCCCGCTGTGCCAGACCTTTTGTCCACGCACATGCAACCTGTAGAACCTATTCCCTTCGGTGGTGTTCCCACTAGATTTCAACATTGGGTTATGGACTAATAGCCGCAGTCGCTTAATCGTTACTTAAGGCATTCCTTATCCATACTAATTAATGCCGATTAAGCGACTCTGAGTGCGGCAGTTAGTACCTAAAGTTTATCTGCGAATTGTCCCAACACAGGAACGACTAGCAACTATGAAGCTTGGATCGTGGTGGCGCATTAATTATACTTTGAGGTAAGATGTTTTACACCTTTATTACCTTTTATCTCCCAAGGGAATCATGATCCAAACTTCATAGTCGCTAATAGTCAATGTGTTGTCGAGATGGCAATCCGGGTGGGGACGCCCCGCACTAACCCGGTGCGGGTGTGCGGGACGTCCCCCCGCCTCACCTGTCGCAACTAAACCTACATTATTATGAGGAAGCAAGTAGGGTAGGGACTAAGATGAATGATGATTCTCTATCGGTAAGCTCTGCCTTTGTTTCATAATTCGGATACCTGTTTACGCTCCAGCTGCTCCGGATATCCGGATAGGCCCCGCTTTATGAATGGAACCCTTGTCTGAGTAAATGTCTACCTCTGGGTAATTTTACGCATGAGCAGCTGGTATAATTAATAGATCTTACCTTCGTAGTTGTAGGCTTTCACTGGATTTCATTACAGGTACATTACAGGTACGCACTAGTACAATGATAATAACCTACAGTAGGTACGCGGCAGAAAGTAATGTACATCGACCTTTAGAAGGTGATAGCAGATTTGTAGAGCGTTGTCCCTGTCGTTGAGACCGACAAAACGTCGAGATATGAGTGACAGAGACAACGCTTTACAAAGCCGAAATGTCATTCTCAAGGCCAATGTACGCTTTCTGAAAGAGTGAGAAAGGATTTTTGATAATTTAAAAAGGAGGATTGATTTGAAAAGGAGTAATAGATACATGCCGTGCAGGGGTTTTTTGTGTAGTCCACGCAGACGAAGTCGCGGAAATAAAATAGTTAATATATATTTTCTATCTTGGCAGAGGTACCAGATGTATAGGGTGCCAGCCGGGTAACCTCCCAGTGCCTGGGTGCTGCTGGTCCCTTTTTGATGCGCCTAGGAGGTACCAGATTACTCGTAGATAGAAGAGTATGGCAGTTTTATTAAATTCTACTCGGTTTGTATGCTGCATCGTAGTCGCAACGCGAAATGACTTGGCGGTAGAAACTAACAACCCATGCCTGCAGCCAGGCCAGATGAGATCCGATTTAGAAATTAGATATTGCCCCTGCCGGGAATCGAACCTGCGACCTCCCTCTTATTAAGATCACAGAGTAGGTAGATACATTGTTTATCTGACTCAGAGGTACTTAACCTTACCAACGTCAACGTGACTCCGTGAATGTTGTAAGTACAGGGATTGTAATAATAATTATAAAGGCGATCTGTGGTATTGCTGCGCGCGCGTATACGTGTCTCGCTTTGCAGTGTCGTATGATCCTTTTCTACAGAACCTTGAAACGGATATTCTACTATGGTACTTTCTATTTGATTTAAATTGTACACAGCTACGCGCGCGGTCTTTACACCGAATAGTTGTTTCCATCACGTTACCCGATTGGGCCGAAGATCGTTGATATATAGTAAGGCTAAGCTACCCTAAAATACTCATTACTCTGGGCTAAACTTACGCGGCTGCGGAGTTCCCGGAGACCTTTAGCGGATCGCAGATTCGTAGAGCATTGTCTCTGTCGTTGAGACCGACAAAACGTGATATAGGTAGGAGTGACAGAGACAGCCGAAATGTCATTTAAAGGCCGATGTACATTATTTTCTGCCGCGTAGTGTACATAGTAGTTTCTAGGGCAGGCACTGTTTGCCTGAGCGGGATATATAACTTATTGCCTAACAGCTAAGTACTAGATGATGCCTGCGACTTCTACCATTACATATATGAGGTTTGCAAAAGTCCCGCGAGACGATTTTCTGGGCCCGTAGCCTGTGTTAACCGCTAATAATTCAGGGCACCAGGCAGAAATAAGCCGTCTCCAAACAGCCAAATCTGTTCATTGTGGGTTGTGTGAAGGTCGAAGGAGAACAACAAAAATACAAACTTTCACATTTAAAATATTAGTAGGTACTTACAAATTGAACAGTTCAAGGTATCTCGGCCGAAATGAAAGACATTATTAGCTTTTCAGCTTCATACTCTTAGTATGTCTTTATTTATCCATATTTTTTTTGTATTTTTCAATTTATTTTATTTTAAAACTTCTCTTTAAATCAAACTTTATATTAATATTAAATATAATATATCTCAAGTGTATTTACATGCTATGTACAGACGTATGTACATCGACGGTATATAACAGCTCACATATGCTAAACTAGACAAAACATTCAGTACATACATCTACAAAACACAGTGATACACTGGTGGCAAAAAAATGACAAACCCTCCAAAATTCCGACATATTATTATTTTTCGTATTTCACAATTTCGTAACACATTTCGAGTGGGAAAGCAAGCTCTGTGAAAAAATATATTTTTTTATTATAAAAACACTACATAAATACTAGAATGCGTAAAGTGATATGTAATAAATAATTGTAGACGTTGCATGGCGACAGTCGAGTCTCCACTCTCCAGTCAAATGGTAATATTTTATCCATATAATTATTATGAGTTACATATGAAGACTGCTACGGCTCATTTCAACTTTCATATTATTTTGATTCATAAACTAAATAAATATCTAAATACATGTTAGCCTGTAGGAGCAGTGTATTATTATACGTGTTACTCACATTAATGTCGTTCGAGTGTCGGAACTAGTTACAAACATTCTGGCCTTCACGTAAATGGACCTTATGACTTTATTCTTAGCTCTTCAGACTTTATTCAAACTCTGAAGAGTAATAAATTACTCTTTTGGATAGTCAGATGTTGGATTTGTAAGATACAGTGGTGATAATTATTACGCAAACTTAAAACTAAAGCTACGAGGGTTCTAAACGCACCCGAGTCTGAGAAGAGCCCACACAAACAAACAACGTACTTACTTCTCATTTGAATATTAACCAATCAAACTCAATCAAATTTCTTCTATAAACAGATTTTGTCTCTGTGATTTGCCAGATTTCCGTAAAAATGTGTATACGACAAGGCTCTTTTGGCACTTGAATAATATTGACAGGGGTCAGGGGGTCAGGGGGCGTAGTTGTACAACAAAGGCAGCCAGCAAATAATAGGGAAAATATTTAAAAATGTCTATGTCGAAACTCGAGTAAGTTTTATATAATTTTAACTGAATGAGAAATTGGGAAGCCATCCCCGTTTCCAAATCGAGAAAGAATAATAAAAAGCATTTCTAGGCCATGGACTTGCAACAGTGCTCAAATACTATATTTACCTAGTGCATAGATGCGGACACATTTATGCTGTAAATAGAATGGCTCTAATATATAACAAAAACAGTGAATTTCAGATTGTTTACTGCAACACCGCATGTAATGCGACAGCGTGGCACTTCACAAGATGGCGGCGTTAGTTCCTATTTTCGCCACGCGCCAAAAGAGCCTTGTCGCACTGTAGTTTGTAAGTTTGTACACATTTTTACACAACTCTGTCAAATCACAGACACAGATATCTGTTTACAGATTACGAAATTCCGTTGGGTTTTGTTTGTGAGATGTAAAATCTCATACTGTTCCTACTGGGTGAATCATTTTTTTGCCACTCAGTGCAAAATACTTATCGCAAAACTTTCGTACAATAACTTAAGTTGCACTCGTTAGGTTCTTTTTTAATGTTTTTTTTCTTTTTTTCTTTATCATTACAATATTAATTATATTATAGATAACAAAGGCGAGTACACATAAGTCACAGTGTCTTATTAATAAACAGCAATATTTTAATATAAGACTAGACAAAAGGCATATTATGTAACTTATTGTTACGGCTTTACAGTTAGTTGGAATATTATATTTTACAGTCGAAGTACGAGTATGCTACGATAATTAGGTTATGAATTAGATTTATTGTACTTCATCCTTTACACTATCCGCGAAAACAAGTTACTATAGCGCTCTCTGACGTAATCCCATACAAATGATAAGAGGCAAAAATCTCAATGAACAAGGGATTTAACCATTATGAGTCACCAACCAATCACAGCCATGTTTTCCAAAACACTCGATATTCATTTTCAAAATTCAATTAGAAAACATAGTTTCTATTGTGATTGGTTGGTGCCTCAAAATGGTTAACGTTAACTAAGATCTTTGCTTCTATCGTTTGTATGGGGTCACGTAACACAGAGAGCGCTACACTAACTCGTTTCCGCGGATAGGGTATAGACGTAACATATGACATATTTACAACACAGGCACTAACTTCTTATATAGTACTTCAATGACTACTCGCCTTTTGTTTATATTTTAATGAGGCACTGTTCGTCACTCGCCCCATACAAACGGACGGTACGTGGCAGAAAATAATATACATCGACCTTTAGAAGGAGATAGCGGATTTGTAGAGCATTATCTCTGTCGTTGAGACGGACAAAACGTCATATGGGTATGAGTGACAGAGACAACGCTCTACAAAGCCGAAATGTCTTCCTAAAGGCTGATGTACATTATTTTCTGCTGCGTACTCTAGTTTGGTTGTAACCAATCAAACTCGATGTAACTTCGTACACATGTTACAGAAACTAATTTCTAAGTCTGTGCTTTGCCACATTCCCGTAAAAATAACTAGTTTTCAAATGACACGGTTTCAATGATTTGTATGTAAACTCTTGAGCTTGAACTTGGAAAACATTTAAAATAACGAAAATCTGGAAAACCACAGCCCTTATTATTAGTTCCTACAACGTATATGCAGAATTCCATAGAATTCGATTGATTAGTGCAGTAGCCCACAGGAAATATTGTAAATTGATCTTTAGATCGAGATTTCGGCTTCGTAGAGCGTTGTCTCTGTCACTGATACCTATGTGACATTTTGTTGATCTCAACGACAGGGACGACGCTCTACGAAACCACTATCTCTTAAGCTGAGTGGCCTACCTGTTCCAGGTGTTGCACTGCTGTAGTCTGTACAGGACGATATTGCCTACACCATGTACCACCTATAATATGATGCCTCGAATAAACATTATTCTATTCTAAAGGTCGATGTTACAATATTTCCTGCCGGGTACTGTATCCAAATGAGAGCCACACTACGTGTGTACGCAGCGCGCTACGAACGAGCCCCTCTTAAATAACAAATCAGTTATAAGTTGACTAATCACTTCGTACTACTGGAATAACGAAAATGTTTCCGAATACATTCTCAAATACTTTTACAATAATTTATCTAATTTTAAAATCCATAGACACTATCCTATATTATCATTACATCGGATTATATTAGCCATGGCAGTGTCACCTCTATTGCGCTCGCATCAAATATCATTTTTGCACAACACAGACCACATCAAAACGTCAGGACTTTGGTAAGCCATCCATCATATTATGTACATTTTTTTGAGCAATAAAAGTAATGGACTAAGAGCCAACGCGTGCCAGACCTTCCTTATTTTATAAAAGCTGAATGTCCCCAACACTGGGAGGAACGTTTGTTTGGATTATGTTGGCTTTGGGAGATAACAGGTAATAAAGGTAAAAATATCTTACGTTAAAGTATGTACATAGTCAATTGTTTTTATATTTTCTTCAGAATAGTATTACAAATCACATCATTGCATTGCCAGACACTTAGTATCAAACCCCTGCCAGATACCCTTTAAGTTTTTTTTAGTTTAAGGGTGTCGGGCAGAGGGTTACCACGAGAGTGTCTGCAATGCATGATGTGATTTCTACATACTATTCTGAAGAAAATTTAAAAATAGACTTGATACTTTATAAGCCATCATGATCCAAACAAACGTCCCTCCCAGTGTTGGGGACAATACGCAGAGAAACTTTCGGCTTTTATAAAAGAACGAAGGTCTGGCGCGCGCTGGCTCTCTGTCTACAAACAAAACTTGCTCTACGCCACTTCATACAACGCGATATGACCGTACAGGCCCGTCAAAGGTTCTTCAGTAATTCATTATTTGTTAGCTGAAAAGTTAAATTGCATCGCCTTTTAAATTCAATTATAAATACTACTATAAATAAGTACAAAACTCTGAACCATTTGTACAGACAACGCCAGAGGCGAGAGTCCGAGGAATGCTCTAGTAATGTGATTGGGTATTGGACTACACCAAAAATAAATTATTTCTCAGTGATTACTAAGAAGAGGGTCTTCCAAAATACGTAAAATCGTCCTTTGTTACTTTAAAGTGTAATACTAACTAGAGTGTAGTTAAAAGAAAATAAAATATAGCCTATGCCACTCAGGATTGGAATAATGTAGCTCTCTACTGATGAAAGAATTTTCAAAATCGGTTCAGTAGTTCCAGAGATTACCCTTTACAAATAAACTTTACCTCTTATCTTAGTATAGATTACGTGAAAGAGAGAGCGTTATATTAACTTCTTTCCGTGAATAGAGTATAGTTGGAACTCTACGACTCTAACATAAGGAGACGTCGATAAACCTAAAGCTAAGCCTGTCCGTCCGTCTGTCTGTCCGTGAGCGGGCTGTATCTCATGAACCGTAATAGGTAGAGACTATTGAGATTTCTATTGCCACTATAACAACATATACTAAAAAATTCAAAAAGGCCGCCATGCAGATTAAAAATAATTAAAAAGTATCATCTTGTACGATGATACGGAACCCTTCGTGTGCGAGTCCGACTCGCACTTGACCGGTTTTTTTAATTTGCTTGTTTACCTCTTTGGCATTCAACACGCGCGCAACGGTATTATGTATGAAAAAGAATAAAATTGCATTTATCAGATGATATTCCTATGTACAATATTTGGGTGAAGTATATTAAGGACCTGCTAAAACTAATAAACTAATAAAATAGGGTATTTTACCATTTTTTGAAGTGTTTTAATTTGATCCTAAAGTAATAATGAATCAACCAAAAAATTCACAAGAATTTTATTCGATCCATATCCAAGTGCCATAAAAATGCATTCAAATTTTCCATTTAAAATTTTGCCGCGAAAACGCTACCCGCCATCTTTTTATGTTCATGAGTTGTGATGACGTCACACGGATTTATTAACAACGACATTTTCTTAGTGAAATACATTACTACAACTTGAATCCATGTGACGTCACAATCTGAATGAACATGGCGGCTACGGTATAATGCGTATTGGATGCGTTTGTAGAGCAGATAAAAAAAGGAATCTTTAAAATGAATCGAAAATATCATTAATAGGTAATTTTATAAACTGAAATTAACATTTTTCGATTGCTTATAGCAATGAGAAATCGAAAAATGTACATTTCAGTAATCGAAAAATAATATCTTGTGTTTATATACATTTTTAGATATTTTCTTGCTTGGTGTAAAATGCCGTATTGTTACCACGTAATCACCTAACGCCGAGCGAAGCAGTCTTTTAGGGCTAAATGCAATATTTTTATGTTTTTCATATTTTTTTGTTTAGGTGGTGATTTTTTTTAACATTTTCTTTTTAGATGATGATGTCAATGATCCATAATTTTGATTTATAAAACATAATATAAAGAACTATAAATTCTGCACCGTACCACTTAACATCTAGGGAACCTACGAATTGTTTTAGGTGTTTAAAAGTGGCATATAATGCATATGTGTCAGCTGTCAGGTCAGAAGTACGGCTTACAAGTCCCGCAAATTGCTAATGCGCGTGGCCGCCATTTTAGTGACGTCAGCACTAAACTGAAGTTTTGAGCTGATGGTATATTTTTACTTAAATATACATGGACATGACATCAGAATGACGTCACGTCGATGTGATGAATGAGACATGGTTCCAGCGCAATAGCAATTTGCGGGACTTGTCTGACAGCTGACTCACGCAGTTTACCATCGGCAACTGAAACGTGAGTTCTGCACAATCAAGTCCACGCCTCCATATCCATGCTATAGCATATGCAAACGAACGGAAATTCTGTGTAAGTTCGCACAAGCATGGGGAAGGCATTCAGCCAACTGCACAAAAGCCCTGGTCACACCACACTGATCACAGTCCTTGACCACACCTTACTGTCACGTCCCGTGAACTGGTGTTCATAGTGTGTAGCACTAAACACTGTTCATTATCAATATTGTTTGACAGCTGAACTCACGTGTAAGGGATGCTCTACGCTAGACCGTGTCGTGTACGTGTCATCCGGACCTCGTCCGTGTTACGTTTCTTCATACAAAATTGCAATCCGTGGATCGTCTACGCGTCGGATGTACCTCGGACGTGGCACGGCTCGAGCCCGGCACAGTCGAGCATAAATCATCCTTTAGTCAGAGTATGCCTTGTTAGGTCTCTATTTACGCCGCGTCGCAAGCAGCCCATTGAAAGAGGAATCTGGATGGGTTCTAAATTTGGTCATACTCCTACTTAGGAAGGTCGTTGTCACAGTTCACGACAGTGAGGGAACTTGTGACAAAACGTCAACTTCCGACGTCACCGGCAGGCGTCAAATGTTCCTACATTTGACGCCTGCCAGTGAAAAATTTTAAGCCAATATTTTTCTTTGATATCATGTCACTCTGAATCGCTGCAAAAAGTCACCGCGGGTGACTTCCCTAACACGTGAGTTCAACTGTTACACATTTATATGATAGGTCTCGCCATATGTGTTCTGTGTATCAACTGTCACGTCTACTTTTGACGTGACAGTTGACACACAGAGCAAATATGGCGAGTCTTCAAAATGAATGGACTTGCTATATAGATAATGGATATATTCAGTCACGATAGTTAAACACTGTCACTGGTCGTGCGAGTAGCGACGTGCACAGCCGGCGCGGCGCGGCATCATCGCGGCGCCGCGAACTGGCGCCGCTTCCTGCGGTGCTGCGCGTCGGCGCGGTGGCGCGGCGCGGGCGGCGAGCCGTGGTAGCGCCGCTGCTTGGCCGCGAACGCGCGCGGCGCGCGGCCCTTGTCGCCGCTCGCGCCGCCGCCCCCGCCGCCCCCGCCCCCGCCGCCGTTGTTGTTGTTGTTGTTGGGCGCGCCGTAGCGCTGCTGCATCACGCCTGCAATACAATATATAGTCTCACGGCTAAAACTTTTGACTCCTATTCTGCGACTCTGGGGTCGACTCTGGGTAAGCCAACAATGGGTCATTGATGAGGATGATTCCATTGTTGCGTTCCAGAAAGTGGAGATCTATAGAGTGTACTAGAGCGCACTTTGCGTTTGTTTCCGTCTCGTGGGAGTGCAGTGCGTGCTCACCCGAGGGGATGTTGTTGAAGTCGGAGTTGCTGGTGATGTGGTGGATGATGAGGCTCTGGTGCGCGGACACGCGGCGCGGCGTGGGCGACGAGCACTGCAGCGCCGACAGCGGCGGCGGCGACGTGGGCGCGCTGTCCGACCACTCGGGCTCGTGTCGGAGTAAAGTGCGTGCTCACCCGAGGGGATGTTGTTGAAGTCGGAGTTGCTGGTGATGTGGTGGATGATGAGGCTCTGGTGCGCGGACACGCGGCGCGGCGTGGGCGACGAGCACTGCAGCGCCGACAGCGGCGGCGGCGACGTGGGCGCGCTGTCCGACCACTCGGGCTCGTGTCGGAGTAAAGTGCGTGCTCACCCGAGGGGATGTTGTTGAAGTCGGAGTTGCTGGTGATGTGGTGGATGATGAGGCTCTGGTGCGCGGACACGCGGCGCGGCGTGGGCGACGAGCACTGCAGCGCCGACAGCGGCGGCGGCGACGTGGGCGGCGGCGGCGACGTGGGCGCGCTGTCCGACCACTCGGGCTCGTGTCGGAGTAAAGTGCGTGCTCACCCGAGGGGATGTTGTTGAAGTCGGAGTTGCTGGTGATGTGGTGGATGATGAGGCTCTGGTGCGCGGACACGCGGCGCGGCGTGGGCGACGAGCACTGCAGCGCCGACAGCGGCGGCGGCGACGTGGGCGCGCTGTCCGACCACTCGGGCTCGTGTCGGAGTAAAGTGCGTGCTCACCCGAGGGGATGTTGTTGAAGTCGGAGTTGCTGGTGATGTGGTGGATGATGAGGCTCTGGTGCGCGGACACGCGGCGCGGCGTGGGCGACGAGCACTGCAGCGCCGACAGCGGCGGCGGCGACGTGGGCGCGCTGTCCGACCACTCGGGCTCGTGTCGGAGTAAAGTGCGTGCTCACCCGAGGGGATGTTGTTGAAGTCGGAGTTGCTGGTGATGTGGTGGATGATGAGGCTCTGGTGCGCGGACACGCGGCGCGGCGTGGGCGACGAGCACTGCAGCGCCGACAGCGGCGGCGGCGACGTGGGCGCGCTGTCCGACCACTCGGGCTCGTGTCGGAGTAAAGTGCGTGCTCACCCGAGGGGATGTTGTTGAAGTCGGAGTTGCTGGTGATGTGGTGGATGATGAGGCTCTGGTGCGCGGACACGCGGCGCGGCGTGGGCGACGAGCACTGCAGCGCCGACAGCGGCGGCGGCGACGTGGGCGGCGGCGGCGACGTGGGCGCGCTGTCCGACCACTCGGGCTCGCTGTCGGAGCGCTCGGGCGTGGGCGAGCGCGAGCGGCTGGAGGGCGCGCGCCGGTGCGGGAAGAAGAACGGCTCGAACGTGTCGCGCACCCAGCGCCGGTACTGCAGCACGTGGTCCGTGACGCGCACCACGCGCCCCAGCACGCTGTGCCGCGCCAGCAGCGCGTTGTGCGGCGCCACCGCCTGCTGCAGGCTGATGTAGCCGTAGTCGAACGCCTGCATCAATTTAAAGCGTGAGAGAGAGGAGTGTTCTGAAAGAGGAGAGGTATAATGGAGGGGTCTCTTATAGCGATAAACGCACAAACTTGTGTTCTTGCTGGCTTAAATTGCGCAGGGCTATGTGAACCTCCCATTCTGACACTCTGTCTAGACATGCTTCTATGTCACACACAAGACTTCCACGAAGATGGAACAGCGCTGGAGGAGCAAGGCCGCCGAAGCAGACGCACAATTAGCATGTAGGCAACGAGCAATGGCGGACACACCGGCGCCGGCGCGACGATGAGCACGACAAGTGGCAGTACCTGCTTGACTTGTATGGCGCCGTAGCTGGAGCGGCCGATGTCGTTGCCGGCCGTCAGCGGGTCCTCGATGCACAGCAGCGACGGCCGGTGCCCGTCGTTCATCTCCTGCAACAGACCGTTCGACGTCAGTGTCAATGTTCCATCCAGTCCAACATAAGCGAGAGATCGGGATGGTTGAGATGTCCCCGCATTTGCTAGTTCACAAGTTACACATCGAACAAAGCTGATTCATGATCACTCTGCGACCCCATCGCCGGCTCGCTGCTGAGTTTCCTCTCAGAGTGAGAAGGGGTTCTTAATCTAATAAGCTGCCACGCTGAGGCGTATTGGTTTTCTCACGATGTTTGCCTTCACACCGTTAAAGCAAGTGATATTTAATTGCTTGAACCCGAAAAGTTCTTGGTGGTCGGGATCGAACGCGTGACCTCCCCAACAGAACGCTCGTCGCTGGAGTTGGGGACATCACAGCACGTACCTTCTGCAAGTCATCCTTGGAGACGTAGGCGCCGCCGTTGCGCACGCGGATGGCCGTCTTGACGTAGTTGAACTTGCGGCCGTAGAGCTCGAAGAACTCGATGAGCAGCACGCCCAGGTTGTGCGGCTGGCGCAGGCGCTCGGGCCGCGGGTGCAGCTGCAGGAAGCTGATGCACATGAGGATGAGCGAGTACGACGAGATGCCGCCCGTGAACACCTCGTTGAGGTCGCGCTGCAGCAGGAACTGCTTCAGCACCATCACCAGCCGCGACAGCACCGGGTACTTGTCCTGCGGGACGGACGCTTCAATGTGTTGGCGCTGGGTCGCATCTGTCGCATCAGGCACGTCCGCTTGGCGTCAGCAAACATCCCTGATGCGCCACAGAACACGAGACGAGACAGCGCCCCAATACCCCAATATCTTCAGATTAAAAGCGATGTGGTGATCCCAAGTTCAAGCTCATTATTATGTGTCTAGATGCTTCCGTATTTAAAGGCGACTACGTTATATAAGTCAAAAAATCTTGGGCTGAACTAACTGACTATAACTACAATAATACAATAATACATAATACATTATTCATCATGTTGGCGTGGCGTGGATGCATTTCTACCTTCCTGCCCAACTTCGCAGAGAAGCAGGTTACAATGTTACAGGTTACAAATGCGAATGTTCTACATTGAGCCACGCGCGAGAGGGGAAGGGCAGATGGGCTGCAGAGTGCAGACCACTAACTGCAAGCTACACCGCTGGTTTCTATGAAATAGATTCCAAGCGCAGCAACACTGTGCCTGCAAGCTGCCGCGTAGATATACAAGACTCACTTTGATACATATACCTAAACAGATCGACATACTGGAGCAGCACACAAGTAGTAGTTGGCGGGCGGTGACCACTCACCTTGAACTGCTTGATGAGCTCCGCGCTCTTCACCCCGCTGCTCATGTTGAACGAGATGTCCACCTGCGACACCACGCCGGGTTACATACATGGCCGTCATAGCCCAGTGGTTAACACGTCCGCCTCCTCTTGTGGACGCAGGAGGTTCGAGCACAGACTCACTCGAAAAAGTACAGGTGCGTGCCCTAACTTTTCGGAGGTAATTAACGCAAAAAGCTTTAACGGTGAAGGAAAACATCGTGAGGAAACTCGCATGCCTGAGAGTTCTCCATAATGTTCTCAAAGGTGTGTGAAGTCTACCGACTGGCCCAGCGTGACTGACTACGGCCTAGACCCGTCTCATTCTGAAAGGAGACCCATGCTCATGGTGAGCCGGCGATGGGGATTTAGGAATTTTCACTTCATCGAAGTTCGGGATTCATGATCAACCCATCCTGGAGAACTCTCACGCTCTCACGAGGTTTAATCAAGATGTCTTCCTTCACCGTTAAACCAAGTCATATTATTGGTTAAAACGCACATATCTCGTTTTCCGAGTTATGTGCGTCATCGAACCTCCGACCTCCACAATATGAGGCGGACGTGTTAACCACTAGGTATCATCGTACTTTTTATATTTACACACAATACCCACAGATAACAAGTAATAGCGCATTACGAATTACTTCATCGATTAATTTCTTTTTATCAATGTGTTATTAAACCAAAAATAACTGTGAGAGTGTATTATCTACTTATTCTAGGTAACCTAGAATATATAGATAACCTAATATATTCATTCATTTAAAAATGAAATAAAAACGTTTATCTGTCGAAGTAAACATAAATTTCATTCCGATAGATTGACTACGTTTAGAATAGAGTCTGTATTAACTACTACAAGCTGATGCTCGCGACTTCGTGCGCGTGGATTTAGATATTTAAAACTCCCGTGGGAACTCTTTGATTTACCGGGATAAAAAGTATATAATAAGTATAAAGATAAAAAGTATATAATTAGTATAAAGATAAAAAGTATATAATAAGTATAAAGATAAAAAGTAACTATACCCATGCAAAAAATCACGTCAATCTGTTGCTCTTTTGTGACGTGATTGAAAGACAAACCAACAAACAAACACACTTTCGCATCTATAATAAGGGTACTGACACAGACTAGATTACTTCTCTACTGATGAAATTCTTCTAACACTAGTTAATTTCGTATAGGGTACGAATTACTTACACTTCAGTACATTCAGTTTTTTGGTCAAAATTTAAATAAGACTAGCTCACCACTCGACTCGACTGCAATTTCTTGAAATCTTTTCCAAGTGAGGGTTCTACTTTACAAAGAGAAGATCTCAAGTTCGTGGCGCCAGCGGTTTGAGCTGAACGTTAATAATATGTCTTCAAAAGACATTCCAAATTCAATACGAAAACATAGTCCCGTTTGTGATTGGTTGGTGACTCAAAATGGTTGGCGTCCATAGAGATTTTTGCCTCTATCATTTGTATGGGATCACGTGACAGAGAGAGAGCGCTATACTAGCTCGCGGTATAGAGGCAACGGGTGTACCTTGACGTCGGAGTACTTGTCGGTCATCTTGACGATGGGCACGGTGGCCTTCTCCAGCACCTTGATGCTGTCCTTCTCCGCGATGTCCTGCACCACCAGCTCGCGCTCCAGCGTCCACAGCGGCAGCTTCTCCCACTGGCCTGGGGACAACCGACCGAACCGTCAAAGTGCATTGCGGGTGTGGCTGTGCCGCCGCGCATTGGTTCCTCACTTAAAATTTCGCACTCATATTCTTCACTGTCTTTACAAAATAGATACAAATGATTTCAGTCCACCTTCCAGGGCAAAAATTACTTTATAATCCATCCATACTAGGTAATAATTATAAATGCGAAAGTGTGTCTGTCTGTCTGCTAGTTTTTCACGGCCCAACAGTTTAACCGATTTTGATGAAATTTGGTACAGGTACCGAAAAATTAAAGAGTGCCCACGGGATTTTTAAAAATCTAAATCCACGCAGACGAAGTCGCGGGCATCATCTAGTAGCTGTATAAAGTTGCGAGACTCCGCGATTAGTCAGGAGATAAATACCTAGTCGGTATTTTTCTTCTCTTCTTCTGATTTCGGCAAGCAGGTTTGTTAAAGAGGGTGGATGTGATGGCGCTTACAAGAGAAGGCCACGTTCTACGTGATGACTGATAACTGATAACAACCTAACCTGTACGATGAGAGTGACCAGACGTGTTGGCTATATGCCATGTATCTGTTGGACATATTGGAGATGTCTCTCAACAAGTTCAAAGTTTTCATAAAACGTAAACTAATTGAAAAATCCTATTACAATGTAAAGGATTATTTAAATGATAAGCAAGCTTGGGAATGAGTTGCTTAACGACTTTGTGATAGTTCTAATAAGTTTCAATAATTTTGTAAAGTGGTGATAATAAAAAGAATACCCGGCTGAGTTTGTTGTGGGCTCTTCTCAGACCTGGGCGCGTTTGGAACCCTCGTAGCTTTAGTTTTAAGTTTGCGTTATAATTATCACCACTATATCTTACAAATCTAGCACTATACCAGACAATCAATAAGAGTAATTTATTACCTACTAGCTTATGCTCGCGACTTCGTCCGCGTGGACTACACAAATTTCAAACCCCTATTTCAACCCCTTAGGAGTTGAATTTTCAAAAATCCTTTCTTAGCGGATGCCTACGTCATAATAGCTATCTGCATGCCATATTTCAGCCCGATCCGTCCACTAGTTTGAGCTGTGCGTTGATAGATCAGTCAGTCAGTCAGTCAGTCAGCCAGTCACCTTTTCCTTTTATATATTTAGATTTTGAATAAATCATTTGACTTTGACTTTGACTGTTGTCCACTGACGGGGCATCCCCATGTGGCGCGTCACGTCGCGCGGCAGGCGCGCGGCAGACGCGCGGCAAGGCCGACTAATGTGCGTATATATAGCCGCGCTGACACATACCTACACGACGACGTTCCCAGCCATTGTTGACTTATCAGTTAGTTCATCATTGTGTCATCACTCATCAACTCAACTATATATGCAACACGATTATCTTATTTCACATGAGAAGGTCATGTTACGAATGTCGCGACTTCGTCCGCGTGGATTTCAGATTTTTTTAATCCCATGGAAACACTATGATTTTTCGGGATAAAAAGTTGCCTAGGTATATATAACTTTCCGGGATGCAAGCTATCTCTGTACCAAAATTTTATATAAATCGATTAAACGCATGGGTCTTTAAGAATCCCGTGGGAACTCTTGATTTTCCGGGATAAAAAGTAGCCTATGTCCTTCTCCGGGATGTAAGCTTACTCTGTACCAAATTTCATCAAAATCGATTTTCACTTTCACAGCTTTTCACGGCCCAACATTGTAACCGATTATGATTAAATTTAGTACAGCGTCCCGAAAATTGACATAGGTAACTTTTATCTCGAAAAATCATAGAATTCCCATGGGGTTTAAAAACTTAAGTCCACGCGGACGAAGTCGCGGGCATCATCGAGTATCTCCCATGCAGTCATCCATTTCGCAACCCGAACCAGCACAAACAAAGAATAGACAAACGAGTTGTCGGACGTAGGCCGAGGGCGCGCCTCTTCCGAATACCGTCGTGCGTGCATCAAACAATTGTGTCGTTTATTCGTCTCGCGAGTCGCGACCGCCCACGCGTCAATTTAGTGTTTCATGTAATTTTTACGATCTCGAACATCTTTGCTATATGAGCGTTGAGCAGGCAGAATGTCTGAACTCTATATTCATCATCAACAACCCATCGCCGGCTCACTGCAGAGCACGGGTCTCCTACCAGAGTTAGAAGGGTTTTAGCCGTAGTCTACCACGCTGGCCATGTGCGGATTGGCAGACTTCACACACCTTTGAGAACATTACGCAAAACTCTCAGGTATGCAGGTTTACTCACGATGTATTCCTTCACCGTTAAAGCGAGTGATATTTAGCTATTACTTAAAACTTAGAATTTATTCAATTCATTTTAATTAATTGGATAGTAGATTTTGGGGACAATTATTAACAGACTCTCGTTCGTAAGATGACTAAAAAGTCACCGTGTGTGATTAAAAACCTTTAATGCATTCTCAATCTACACACCAATTATTTGTTCTATCTAATAAATTATGCTTAAATAATCATCAGATCTATGCCGCAACTCAGATCCTGCACTGCATATTGACGGCTGATATGTCAGCCCTATGCCTCTTCAAACCCGGAGGGAGAGGGTGTCTTCTCAAGATATCCGATCTCTTTGGAGAGCGATCGGGTTATGTGAGGTTTGTACCCGCTAACTCCCTCGATGGCATCCTCGGCGCATATTACGAGGCTCCGAGAATTGCTTTCTTGCGCGACGCCCTCCCTCACCCTGAAGGATGTATCTTCTATGTAATGTAATGAGACCCTATCACAATTAAAATAAAACTGATCAGCAGGTGTTAAGCCATGTGAATGAATATACCCAAGTACACGCGCCGACGCCATTCCGTCTGCGTCAAGCCGACGGGATTCTAATCACGCGCACTGTTGACTCACCACTCACCGCGCATCGCGTGTGGTAGCTGTGGCATAACAGTGTCCGCAAATAACACACACCTAAACAAGCTGCCGCTACACAACTACACACCGACAAACATCTAAACATGGCTGCGGCGCTGCAGAGGCGGGGAAACCCCATCAACATCCTAAACGCATTGATGTAAACATCGATAGAAACGACAGGATACCTTATATGCCCAAGCGAACAAAAAATTTCACGGTTTTGGAACCAAATAAATCAGCGCCACCGCTTAGATACTAATGATTAATGACCGATGCGTTTGAAATCCAGACGTCACTGAGGTTGCATTGGTGCTAAGGCACCACTGAGTCGGTGCCATTTTGTGTGTTCAATGGCAATGTCCATGAAGTAATATATAAGTCAATGGTTGTAAACGATCTTCTATTTGGTGGTTGCGAAACGAGCCAGTGGTGTTGGCGCCTGCGCACCAAAATAGACACAAGTAGATAAGCGCGGCCGATGTCACGATACCGACACCCGACACCCGACACCCGACACCCGACACCCGACACCCGACACCCGACACACGCCAGCTCTCAAAACAACTCCACATTTACATTATTAACTAGCGATTACGTTCAATCAATGAAATGGAAATGAATCGCGGAAATTGTCATCTTTGTAAATGAGCACTGTCAGTTACATATGTTTTTAGGGTTCCGTACCGTCAAAAGTAAAAAAGGAACCCTTAAGTATAGGATCACTTTGTTGTCTGTCTGTCAAGAAATCTATAGGGTTCTTCCCGTTGACCTAGTGACCTAGAATCATGTAATTTGGTGGGTAGGTCCTATAGCACAAGTAAAGAAATAAATCCAAAAACCGTGAATTTGTGGTTACATCACAAAAACTCTGTTCATGAACAAATAGTAGTATTTTCAAGTTTCAGAGTAAGATTACTATACCTACCTATCAAGTGTAGTATCATTGACAGGGCTTTTAATATGCATAATAGTTTTTGATTTATCGTGCAAAATGTCGAAAAAAAGGCGAGTACGGAACCCTCGGTGCGCGAATTTGACTCGCACTAGGTCGGTGTTTTTTCAATATACTAGCGATTACGTTCCGCTCAATGAAATGAAAATGAATCGCGGAAGAAACGTGTCGTCTTGGTAAATGGACACTCAGTCTCATACAAACGTATGTTGATGTTTTGAAGATATAGTAATGCTATTTGTAGAGCGTTTAGAGGTGACACTGACGTCTGCCCTTAGCAACGGACGTTAAATAGCGAAACGTATACACACTGGTTCCTACTAATATTGCACGCTGAACTTGCGATTTTTGCAGCAATAGAGTCTTGGACTGTAGTAATAAAATGATGTGATTTTATTTTATAGTGGTAGTTTATGGGCCTACAATTCATTATTAAAGAGTTTTTTTAATCATGATTTTTATTTATTTTTAATATAATTAATAATTGTTAACGTCACTCTGTACGGAAAGCGAATAACGACGTCACAATGTGTAAACGAGAAATATTTTTAAATTTTTTACTTAAAAATATTTTCCAGTAGAAATCATTACTCTATTTTATATGTTAAAAATCAACAAAAGCGGTAAAAACATCAACTAGAGGCCCCATGAGTGTCAGAGCAAAAATATACGCTACGGCCATGCTGACCAGGGAAGAGCACTTATGTCGTGCGAGTTGGTCACGCAAAGCAACGCGAAAGATGGATGTTTGCTCCACGTGAGAAAACATTAGGAAAAAGAACGCTGCAAAGATTCTGCAACTGCATTTATTCAAATATTCTTAAATCCTACTCACCAAGTTTGGTGGAGGTTTGAAAGCGCGTGCGGGTCTTTTTTATGGGTATGGGCCTCGAGGCGCGGTCTCTCTTCCCCGCTGATATATAAATACTTACTTTAAGCCGGAAAGCCAAGGACGCCCGAGCCGGACCCGGATGCTGGGTTACGTCACTCACCTATGACGACGAGGTCGATGTCGCTGGTGGGCAGGTAGAGCCCGGTGCGGAAGGAGCCGAACACCTCGACGCGCGCCTGCGGCCACAGCGACAGGATGGCGCCGCGGATCCTGTTGACGACGGTGGACCGCACCAGGTGCTCCGTCTCCGTGGGCGACATGTACATGTAGAAGTGCTCGATCTCTTCATGCAGCCTGCGGAACATACACCACAACCACCAATTAAAGATCTTCCTTAGACTGTTACTTAGATATTATATAGAGCGAAAACCGTCGCTTTTTATCAAATTCGCGGTTTTTAACACCAACCCAGTGACATACACAGTACATTTTATCAAACACGATGTATAGTTATTAGAAGAATGCTGAAAGTTATCTATAGGCAACACCTTTGGTGCAGTGATTCAACAATTCTTTAGTCCTGGATTCAATTATGAGTCAGTTTCGGAAATGCACCCATGAATAACTATAACTGTTTGTCGGCTATCGCGTTCATTTGATGCGTGTTATCACGCGACACGGAAGTCGCGTGTGTCGATGGGCTCATTAGATAACATTATGTAAACACAAACTATTCTAATCGATAGCTACCATCCGGTCATGATATACATCTTCAGGGTCGTTAAGGACGTGCTTAGGGCGTCTTTTGTCGGGGATCATTGCGATCGGGGGTGTATGAGGCTGTCATGATATTATGTATTTAGATCGTCGGGGTCGTTAAGGACGTGCCTAGAACGTCTTTTGTCGGGGATCATTCAGAGGTACATGAGACTGCTGAACTACTAGAGGATTAGGCTGTCTGGTTGCTTTCTCAAAATAGTTTTTGGGAAGCTGTCTGAAGTAATGGGCTATTCTCGGGAGTTGGGGGTCTCTGTGGAGGTTCACGTTGCGCACGAACCACGGGAACCCGTGCCCATGCGCATGGGCATTCTGTAGGGCTCGGAAAGGCTGAATAGTGAGGAGTGCGGGAGATGTGCGAACACGATACATGCATACAGTGCGACAAAACTCTCTTGGCACTTGAATGACATTGACAGGGGGGCGCTGTTAGAGAACAAAGGCTTAGAATATTCAAACAAGAACAAAGGGGACACTTGAAGGCAACGTTAGTTCCGATTTTCGCCACGCGCCAAGATAGCCTTGTCGCACTGTATATGACGCTAGCTTATTCCCGCGAGTTCGTCCGCGTGGACTACACAAATTTCAAACCCCAATTTTACCCCCTCAGGGGTTGAATTGAATTTTCAAAAATACTTTCTTAGCGGATGTCTACTTCATAATAGCTGTCTACATGCCAAATTTCAGCCCGATCGGTCCAGTAGTTTGAGCTGTGCGTCGATAGATCAGACAGTCAGTCAGTCAGTCAGTCACCTTTTCCTTTTGTATATTTAGATTATACGGCGAATAGACGTTTTAAGTGTGTGATTTTATGTCGGAAGGACATCTTGCTTTTAGATCAGACAAAGTCGACCTAGCACGAACGCTGCCTTGTTACATCATCATCATCATCATCATCATCATCATCATGCTCATAGTGAATGTCGCGCCGTAGGTCTGGCCGTGCCTCTAGGGCTCGACTGAAGCAAACCACCTTCAAAGGAATGCGTCTGCGGCAAGCGGTCGGCCTCAGCGCGGGACCTTTCACCCGCCGCGCCGACGGAGTTCGATACCACCGCCACGGCGCCGGCGCCGCTGACGGTGCACAACTAACGACGAAAATATGTAAGCAATTCAATGACGCCGATCTGTGACTGAGGGAAACATTACTCGATATTATTTTGGTTTTCGTACCTCGAAACACTTATAGGATCACTTTGTTGTCTGTCTGTCTGTCTATTAAGAAACCTACAGGGTACTTCCCGTTGACCTAGAATCATGAAACTTGGCAGATAGGTAGGTCTTATAGTACACGTATTGTATCTTTGCTTCAACGGTAAAGTGAAACGTGAGGAAACCTGCATGCCTGAGAGTACTCCATAATGTTCTCAAAGGTGTGTGGAGTCTACCTATCCGCACTTGGTCAGCGTGGTAGACTATGGCTAAAACCTACTCGCTCTGAGAGGAGTCCCTATTATTATGTTAGACTTGCACTAATTAATCTAGTCCACAGTTTAAGAATGTGATTTATTACTGTCTAATCTACACAAGTAAAAGGTTGCGACACTGCAAAGGCTGCAGAAATTATCTATTTGCATATAACACATGTAAATAGTAAAAATAGTCACGTAGAATGCGCCGGCGTCGCGCGCCCGGGCGACAGGCGACAGGCGACAGGCGACAGGCGACATGCGTATCGAGGTCGCCGATCGTGTCTAGCCAGCAGCCACCAAATAAACAACATCTAGATTCTAGACTACACTGCGTTATTTTAACGATCATGAATAGTTAACTATAGCATTCCTTCTCTGATTTTTCCCAAGGCTACTAACC
The DNA here is from genome assembly GCF_902806685.2 of Maniola hyperantus. Taxonomy (NCBI): domain Eukaryota; kingdom Metazoa; phylum Arthropoda; class Insecta; order Lepidoptera; family Nymphalidae; genus Maniola; species Maniola hyperantus. Next base: position 164,493 of record NC_048542.1, on the reverse strand, counting down.
TAATTTTTTAAAACACGAGCACGGCTGAAGGATAAAAAACCGGCGAAGTGCGAGTCAGGCTCGCGCACCGAGGGTTCCGTACTTCAGTCGTATTTTTCATAAAAATAAATGAAAATCTGTTTTAGATTTTTTTTTAAAGAATATTAGCCATGTTAAATGGCTTATATTCCCCTTTCCTCTCCAACTAAGTGTCAGGCTTGTGCTAGGAGTAGGTACGACAATAGTGCAACGGGCGGGGTTTGAACCGTCGACCTTTCGGTTTTCAGTCCACTCCTTTACCCGTTGAGCTGTTGAGCTATTGAGCCGTGCTCAGAATGCACAGATGAAGCCCTTACATATGATACCCCACTTGATATAGTTATCTTACTTCGAAAATTGAAAATACTAATCATTAGTTCATGACCACAATTTAAATTTTTGGTGTGATGTAACCACAAATTCACGATTTTCAGATTTTTCCACTTATTTCTGCTATAAGACCTACCTACCTGCCAATTTTCATGATTCTAGGTCAACGGGAAGTACCCTGTAGGTTTCTTGACACACAGACAGACAGACAATAAAGTGATCCTAGCACATCTCACCCTTGTAAGAAGAAACTCATCCTCGGTGATCGGCGAGTCTTTGGGAATATCCCTTCACCTCTGTCCTTAGGCTCAGCACAAAGCTGGTAGGTATAGTCCAGTCTGGTTCATAACAAAAAGAGTGCTCCACAAATCCGGTTAGCTGCCGCGACCTTATGGTCCGATGGCGACGCGACTCACTCCAGTTTGTGACACACATGACAAGTGACCTTTACACTATTTACAAGGAATTCATCACCACATTATTTAATACTAGCTGATACCCGCGACTTTAGAGTGTGGATTTAGGTTTTTTAAGGATAAAAAGTAGCCTATGTCCCTTCCCCGGGATATAAGGAACGCCGCTCGAGGAACGATAACACTCCCGTGCGCTGCAACCCCGGACACGACACGATAACGACAATAAACGACACTGACATGTCCATAGACGATCACTTCGCCGAGGATCGCAGCATCCTCGGAGACACAATCACAGTAGAAACCCCTACCCAGAAAACCCCTACGCCACCGCTTCTAAATTCAAACTGTACATTGGAACAAATAAGTCAGTTACTAGACACAAAACTAGAAAAAAATAAGAGATCCATCCTCAGCGAACTAAAAACGACGATTCAGTGCGAAATAAACTCAGCAATTAATAAATTTAAACTAGAACTCACAGAGAAGACAAATACGTTAAATCAGTGAACAGACAAATATTAAAAAAGATCTGAGAGAACTAAGTGAAAAAATGAAGACTATGGAATCGGAACGTCATAAATTAAAACAGGAAATAAATATGATCTCGGAACAGTTTGCACCTCGACCTAAACCTGAGAGTAGCGCAGATTATTTCAAGTTTGTAAATTGTGCTGTATGGTTTCGTAATTGTACGAGTATCATCGCGAAACAGAGATCCCTGTACCAAATTTCATCAAAATCGGTTGAAGCGTTGGGCCGTGAAAAGCTAGCAGATAGACAGACAGACACACTTTCGCATTTATAATAATATTTGTATGGATTTTGATGACATTTGCACTGGACTGCGTAAAACACATAATGGATACCTAGTAAAACTTAAAAGAGGAAAGAAAGATCGCCCACCGCGAATATTTCGTTCGTGGTTAGAACATAATTCTAACGATTTTGGGCTCTCTATAAGGGGCCCCAAATTTCTATGTGCCCAAGGACCCATACAAGCCTACACAGCCTAAGACCCTGCATATCATAGTTTTCCAGTGGATTAACATCAACAAAAATTTGATTACCAGAATAAATTAAAGCTAGTAGGTTTGTAGTAATGTGCAGTACGCGGTCGTAAGTAGGCCTTTAGAATGCCATTTCGGCTTTGTATAGCGTTGTCTCTGTCACTAATGTCGGTTTCAACGACAGAGACAGTGGTCTACAGTCGATGTACATTACTTTCAGCCATGTACTGTACCAATTATTTCCGATTGTTTGCATACTTGTAGTACACAAGTAGTGTTTAGAATGACTTTCACTGAGGTCGGAAGTGAACCCGCGACCGCTTGTTTGCCTGACGCAACTCGTCGCCAGCCGACCGGCGCGCTGGGGGCACTGACTCGCAAGGCCGTCCACCACGCTCGCGCTAACTAGCCATCTACTGGGTCAAACTAATCCTAAACCAGCTTCAGTTACACTCTTGTCGCATGTCTATATTTGAGTATCGCGAGTAGTTGACTCTCTGTAAATAGTTTCAAGCCACTCATGATTGTTGCACTATTTATGTAATAAGTAGTTTTTTTTAATATTTCATAGAACAAGCTTATGAACTACAAGAATTTCAAAACCCTATTTCACCCCCATAGGGGTTGAATTTTTAAAAATCCTTTCTTAGCGGATGCCTACGTCATAATAGCTATCTGCATGCAAAATTTCACCCCCATCCGTCCAGTAGTTTGAGCTGTGAGTTGATAGATTAGTCAGTCAGACACCTTTTTGTTTTATATATTTAGACTAGCTGAAGCCCGCAACTTTGTATGCGTGGATTTTAAATTTAAATTTTTAAAAAATCCTGTAGGAACTTTTTGATTTTCCGGGATAAAAGGTAGCCTATGTCACTCGCCAGGTCTCTAACTATACCCATGCCAAAAATCACCTCGATCCGTTGCTCCGTTGCGACGTGATTGATGGACAAACCAATAAACCAACAAACAAACACACTTTCACATTTATAATATGGGTACTGATCTTGTTACATACAAAAATAGCCAATAAGAGTTTAGAATGAAATGAATCAACTACTTATGTAATTATGAATAGTTGCCCTACTCTACATCTGGCACCTCGCAATGATTCAATTACTGTTTACATATTGTCTATGCATAGCACTGTCCGTGATCTAGTTTAATGTGTTTAGGGAAATGAGCTATGCTGTCCCATCACCCACTATGCGGATGAAGTTGCAGGAATAACCTAGTATTTAATATTAGCAAAAAATTCTTATTATAAAGCAAATATTTAGTTAAATAATAAGTTATTGTGAGAAAAATCAGCTGTTTATATAGTTGTCAGTGCGTTATTTACATTGCAGAAAGCTGCCAGTTTATATACATGACAGATAAACTGATAACCATGTGACATAGTGATATAATGTTATTATAACTGATATAATTGGCCGTTATCACTAGGTATTACAACTACTTACCTACTTAGTATAATAATATTCAAGTCATGAATAAATAATGATCCAAGTATATTTTTGGTTAACGTAAATTCAAGAGATATTCTTTAAATAAGAAATGAAGACAAGACTTTTTTAGAGTTCTGGACCAGTATTCTCATATCCTTTGAATGGTTATGATGTTTATGTCTAAATATTTTATCACCCAGACAGATTCTAATGTACTAAGTATTTAAATTTTAAAATAAAAATATACCAGTGCTTCTGTCTTGGATTTGACTTTGCGTAAATACATAAATTTTAATTCATCGTACAAAAAAATATTGAGTAGTTTAGATAAACATTAGGTAACAAATCAATCATAACCGAAAACTACAATATGTAATTATTAGATTAAAATTTATAGGAATAATTTGTTGCAGTCAAAAATATGCACGAACATGGACTCTGTAAAGGTCCTGGGCCGCCAATGTCAAGCCCGTCGGCCGCGGCCCCCGCCGTCAGCCCCGACACCAGCACACTGCAGCCCTCGCGCCGACCACTGAGCTTGTCAAACGCACTGACAGCACATCCGAGACAAGAAAATCACACTTACCCGAGTATCCCGGGCTTGTAGTGGTAGTTGGGCACCCGCCAAGGGCAGCCCCCGTATTCCCCAATGAGCGCATCGTGGTTCTGGTTCAGGTTAAACGTAGATGCGCGGTTATCGTTTGCTTTCCTCCGCGTTGGATTGAAGTAGTTATTATTCCTACTTTCACCGTTCACTTCATTCAATGGTATAAAGTCCGGTGCTTTATTCACATTAGGGTTAGAGTTTTCTAAGTTTTTGAGGTTCATTTTGTCTGTTTCACTTTGAGTTTCCCAGATACGAAGCCATAAGCGCTTCGCGGGTCCTTCCTGCTCGGGCTGATACCACCCGACGTAGGGATCCATTCAGCCGAAGCGACTATACACTATATTGTATAACACATTTTGTATCATTTCACATTTATAATTACTATATTGAAAATTAATACAAAACAAAAATAAGTCACACCACATTCAGAACATGGACGACACGCGGATAGTTGACACTTCATAAACTAGAGGGCGCCATCTTTGCAAAATAAGAACGAGATAATTTTGACTTTTGTTCAAAAGACGCACTTTTAATAATTTTATTATGTTTTAAACATAAATAAATAGAAATAAGTAATCAAGTGTTAGCAAAAAAATATTTTGCAAATAAATATTTGAAATCAGTGTAATTTTACCGTAAATAGTGTAAAACCACATAAAAAATGTAGCTCAGTCCATCAATACGTTTTCGATAGGTACAGATTCGAATTCGAAAATCGACTACTGGCATTAAACGTCGTATAGAGCATAGAGTAAAGGTGTAGTAGTAGTCACAGATATGTCCAGATTTGCAACTAGCGTTGCCCCCTCAGTTCCTCTCGCTCAAGCAGATTTTCTTACTTGTGAAATGTCATTCCTTCTACACTTCACGTTGTTTGTCAAATACTCGCGTACAAATACATTTTGACAAACAAAAAAAAGTAGCCACGGTGATAAGGACAAAACATAACAATTTTAGTGACGTCAGCACTAGACTGAAGTTTCGAGCTGATGGTATATTTCTTACGAAGTAGTACTTAAAAATTCTTTGATATTTCTAATTTGGCTGACGTCAAAATGACGTCATTTCGATGTTAATGAGACATGGTTCCAGTGCAATAGCAATTTGCGGGACTTAATACTCACTGCCGTACTCAGAGTCGCTTAATCGTTACTTAAGTTTAGTTAAAACGAGACAGAGCTATGTCTCTTACATAAATCTGTCTCGTTTTCCGTCTGGTGCAGCCGCACGCCATAATAAAATTCATTCAAATAGACTGCTGTTGGTAGTCGAATCGTAAATATGCATATTAATAGACAACCCTAGAATTCCAACATCAATAAGGACAACACTAGACGTAACAAGATGTCAACCAAAGAGTATATAAATATAATCACTACGATGTCAACGTCACAACTTCGCGCCTTGCATTTTTCAATTTTTTTAAATAAAGTGAAGGAGTTTAGGATAAATTTTACTAGAAATTTTAGGAATATTCCTAGGAAAATCTGAAAATATCTTTAGTACATTTACTTCTAACTATTTAGTTCAGGACATGTGTAAAGTACTTTGTTTACAATAATTTATTCGACTGAAAGGAAACGTAAAAGTTTACAAATTTACCACGTACACTTTTAAATTTACAGTGTTCACGGTGCACTAAAGTTAGTTAAGTAATATCACTTGTTTTATGAATACAATCAAACTATTGTTTACTCGTAGAATAGTATTTTCACCAAGTAATCGGTCATTGTTTACCACTGCACACACTCTACACTCTGTCTCTTTCACCCCTTCCGCTAAAAGAGTCCCTACAAATGTGCTCCTGAGCCTCAGAAGGATGTCTCAAAAAAGCATCACATCGTTTTTCAACATCACCCCTAAGGCCAAAGTTAAAAAAGAAAACAAAGATGAAGTAAGTTATACCTACTCTAACTTAGATATTTACCCACTTAAAATTCATTTGTTTCTCTTTTGAAAATTCTGTTCACTGAGCATGCTAGAAGTAATGCCAGTAAATGATGTAATAGATAGCTGTATCTTTTTCTAGCCTACTCCATCATCAGACACTCCTTCAAGTAATGAAACCACACCAGTTAACGGAAATGATAAGGTACCAAATCAATTTTACTATTATTATTACTAAATATTAATTAATTATTCCTATTTATTAAATACTTATATTTATCAAATGAATAATAATTATTACTATACACATAACTTTTTTCTAGAAAATGAAACGATCACGATCAAGTAGTAGCGATGATGAGATGAAGCACGAGAAGTGTCTGTCGCCCGGGAGCTCTAGCAAGGTAAGGCTCATGAACCACGAGAAGTGTCCGTCGCCCGGGAGCTCTAGCAAGGTAAGGCTCATGAACCACGAGAAGTGTCCGTCGCCCGGGAGCTCTAGCAAGGTAAGGCTCATGAACCACGAGAAGTGTCCGTCGCCCGGGAGCTCTAGCAAGGTAAGACTCATGAAATACTTATTTATTCTTAAATTGTTAAGTGTAGAATTTCTGTCAGGTGTTGATTTAAATTAAACTCATGTAACTATTTTAAAAGTATACTATTTATTACAGAAAAAGAAAACAAAACGACAGAGAATAGAAAGCTCAGAAAGTGAATCTGGCTCACCCGCCAAACCCGGAGAAGAAGATAAACTCACTGAAGTAAAACTACAAAAGGCTGAGAAGCCTAAAACATATAAGAAACCCAAAGCAAAAACTAAGAAAAATGATGCAGAAAATAAAATCAAAGAGGAACAGAAATCTCCCTCACCAAAGAAAAGTCCCAAGAAAGAAGGGAAGAAAAGCTCAATGGTCAATAGTTACTTCACAGTTAAAGTGGAAAAGAAGGAGGGAGATAGCAAGAGCAATGGAGTTGAGAAAGAGAATGTAGAAAATTCAGATAATACTGTTGCAGGTGAGGCAAGATTCACAAATTTTAAATGCTAAACTAATATTGTAAGAAATCAAAGTCTATCTTCTAAATATATACAAGAAAAAGCTGACCAGTCAGTCGACTGACTGATCTAAATGGCTAAATGCACAGCTCAAACTACCGGAGGGATCAAGCTCAAATTTGGCATGCAGATACCTATTATGATGTAGACATCTGCTAAGAAAGGATTTTTGAAAATTCAACCCCTAACGGGTGTAAAATAAGGGTTTGAAAGAGTAGTCCATGCGGACGAAGTTGCGGGCTAGTACTTACATAAGGTTCCTTCGTAAAGTTCTAAAAGTTCAATCAGAATATTGCTTGCTTGCTTAAACTGCACCTTAAAATGACATTTCAGAAGTAGATTACAACCCAGCCAAAGCCAAGTACCACCCCATAGACGACGCATGCTGGTCCAAGGGGCAGGCGATTCCCTACCTGGCGCTGGCCAAGACCCTGGAGGCCATCGAGGCGACGTCGGCGCGGCTCAAGATGGTGGAGATCCTGAGCAACTACTTGCGCTCCGTGATGGCGCTCACTCCGGAAGATCTGCTGCCCAGTATCTACTTGTGTTTGAATCAGCTGGCGCCGGCGTACCACAGCCTGGAGCTAGGTGAGGATAATTTAATTTAATTTAAAACAACTTTATTGTTACTAAAATTACAGAGAGTAAGAATACAGGATACACTTAAAAAACAAAGGGCGACCTTATCACTAAAGTGATCTCTTCCAGGCAACCCATACTTAAGAACTTATAGAACTGTAAGACGGGGAGTCGCAATGTATTTATAAATATATATATATATATATATATATAAATAGATATATAGGCATACATAAACATACACTCTAATAGGTACATACTATACAATATAATGTTATATAGTATAATATAATATAATATAATATAATATAATATAATATATATATATTATATATATATATATATATAATAGGATATTTGGTTTTGTGATAGTATTTTGTTTTAATTACTTCATCATCTCAATCTATCATTGGCCCACAGGATTCTTAAAAACCATGTTTCTTAATCCATGCAGGCGAAGCTGCAAGCATTAGCTTGTACAATATGAATACAATAAAGTATGTGTTCAGGCATATCAGCAGGCGATGGAGAGAGCTATGCTTGCAGTTTGTCTATGTGATCAAATCAGGAATGAGATCTGGGACAACCCTCCACCTCCCATGGCCCCACCAACCTCGCGGTTATATGGGCCGAATCGCGGGAGGGCGCCCGTTCGGTACTTGCTCTTGGCATTTTTCCCGGGGCGCCTTCTTGACTCCCTACAAATTATTTTGTCTCTTCCTTGTCCCTTATGCTCACTCTCCCCCCTTGGGGGCTAGACGTCACTAACACAGCTGTGATCTCCGCTGCTGCTCCTCCGTGGTGCCGGCCTGGCACCTGCACGCTCCGAGCTGGCAAAGTGGCAAAACGCAGGGTACATAGTTAGAAAAACCGGCCAAGTGCGAGTCAGGCTCGCGCAATGAGGGTTCCGTACTACAGTCGTATTTTTTCGACATTTTGCACGATAATTCAAAAACTATGATGCATAAAAATAAATAAAAATCTGTTTTAGAATGTACAGGTGAAGACCTTTCATATGATACCCCACTTGATAGTCACTCATTTCGAAAGTTGAAAATAGTAATTATTAGTTCATGACCACAATTTAATTTTTTTTTGTGTGATCTAACCCTAAATTCACGGTTTTCAGATTTTTCCCCAAATGTCAGCTGTAAGATCTACCTACCTGCCAAATTTCATGATTCTAGGTCAACGGGAAGTACCCTGTAGGTTTCTTGACAGACAGACGGACAGACAGACAGACAGACAACAAAGTGATCCTATAAGGGTTCCGTTTTTCCTTTTGAGGTACGGAACCCTAAAAACCGTTAGACATCAAAGTACTAGTATGGCGACCTCGCACCGGAAAGCGCAACGCTGGAAGATCCATCTCTAAAACATCAAACGAGTCTGCGGGAACCACCGGATGGCCGCGGTGCAAGTCCCTACACGAGACCTATGTGTGCACTGTGCAGGCATAGCGGAGACGTACCTGATGAAGGCGGTGGGGCAGTGCACGGGGCGCACGCTGGCGCAGATGCGCGCGGCGGCGCACAGCAGCGGCGACCTGGGGCGGGTGGCGGAGACGGCGCGCGCCACGCAGCGCACCATGTTCGCGCCGCCGCCGCTCAGCGTGCGCCGCGTGCTGGCCGCGCTGCGCGAGGTGGCCGTCATGACGGGTGAGCCTTGGAGATATCTAGTGCTAGATACTACTCTAAACATTCAAAGTCAAAGTCAAAGTCAAATGATTTATTCAAAATAGGTAATAAATTACTCGTATTGATGGTCTGGTATGGTGTTACATTTGTAAGATATAGTGGTGATAATTATTACGCAAACTTAAAACTAAAGCTACGAGGGTTCCAAACGCGCCCAGGTCTGAGAAGATTCGCTGCAGCATACATTGGAAATGTATATTATGATGATCCATCAATGCTCAGCTCAGACTGCTGGAGTGGGCTGATGCAAATGGCTATTATAACATGCCATGGTTTAAAATTTGTATAGTTAACGTGGACGAAGTCGCGAGCATAAACTAGTTGAAAATAAAGAAAATAACGTGTTGCTATCTTATTACTATGTTCTTTTAGTATGAAACTTAATTTATTTTAAAATACTGCTATTTATTTACTTATTCTCTAAATGAGAATTGAAGTGATTTGACAATTAATAATTTTCCCAGGTCAAGCATCAGTCAACAAGAAAATCAGCAAAATCCAATCACTATACGTGGCGTGCCGGCACTCTGAAGCACGATACTTGATAAGGTGATTTTCCATCATTTTGACCGAATATTTTAAAATGCTTTCTACCTTGAGTTTTTATTGGTGAAATCTGCCGATTCACACTTGACTACTGCTCCATATTTAGATTAAATCCATAATTCTGTGATGGGTTGGGATGGTGTACTTTGTGTGAGTCAGTTTCTGATGTAGAAATGTGGTGCAGGAGGAATGACAGCATCTCAACTCTTCCTGAACCTTGGTGATCTTTCCTAAATTTTGAAGGTCTTTGAATTCAGAAAGATCACTTTCTAATTTTAATGGAGTCTCGTTTTTAGTCTCTTTTGTTGTGGCATCCATATTATGTATGGTACGCGTCAGGTCGAGATGGTAATCGGGATGGAGACGCCCCGCACAGCCCGCGCCACCCGGTGCGAGGTGTGCGGCGCCTCGTCCGAGGTCGCCGGAGGTGGCGCGGAGGGTCTCTCTCTCGCTATACGTGTCTTGTGTGTTTGTACAGTCGAAGTTGACAAGTTACTGGACCCTACCGCCGCCCCGTTAAGTGATTTAGTTCTCGAGTGTACCATGCGCAACATTGCAAAGCTAACTTCACGCAGACGCATTTCAGTTAGAATCGTACTGTACTATACTACATTAGCAGTGAGGGGTTCAGCGAGCCAATACGTTGCAGGAGTCTGGAAGGCAAGCTGCGCATCGGGCTGGCGGAGCAGTCGCTGCTGCAAGCGCTGGCGCTGGCCTGCGCCGCCACGCCGCCCGCCGGGGAGGGCGCGGGCTCGCTCAACGTGGCCGCCGACATGGGCGCCGACATGGGCGCCGACAAGTTCAAGGTCACTGACTACTCTCCCTAGGGTCGACGGGCGGACTTCCAAAGATAATTATAAATAAATAAATAAATAAATAAATAAGCCTTTATTATTCTGAGGGTTCACAATTTACAATTTGTTAATTTAAACAATTACATATTATTAATCTAGTAAGTATATAAATAGCAAGTTGCGTCTTCGGTAGCCGTTTTAACGCCTCAGTGTCTTCTGACATAGGCCTCCTCCATTCCCTTCCAAATTGTTCTATCTCTGGCTTTTCTCTGCCATGTAGCCCCTGCTACAGACTTAATGTCATCTGCCCATCTGAGATGTTGCCGTCCCCTTTTACGTTTACCATCCCTTGGGTACCAATCTGTTATATCATCGGTCCACTTTTGTGTTTTGCTTCTTACCATGTGACAGGCCCATCTCCATTTTTGTTCTCTTATTTTCCTTTTTACATCATAAATTTTTGTTTTGGCTCTAATGGTGACTAGTCTCTGCCTAAGATAATTAAAACACGTCAAAAAAAAATAGTAAGGTCTATGTACGTTCCAGTAGTATTGAACGAGTCTTACTAATGAATCATCAGAGTTGAGGAGTTGGGAGTACTCCAACTACCAGTGAAGTGAAGTCGTGAAGTCGTTGCTTGTTACCTATAATATCCATTCACCATCAACCTTGTGCAGTACCTTACGTCATCAGGATTGAGGAGTTGGGAGTTGTAGGAGACTTGGAGAGCAGGAACGCCACAGCCGGGCGATGCTACTACAAACATTTGTGTTGCACCACCTGTAGGCCCGTGTGGACGAGTACGCGCTCGTGATCAAGACGACGTACTGCGAGTGCCCCAACTACGAGCTGATCGTGCCCGTGCTGCTGCAGCACGGCGTGCGCGCGCTGCCCGCCCACTGTCGCCTCACGCCCGGCATTCCGCTCAAACCCATGCTGGCGCACCCCACCAAGGGCGTCCATGAGGTGTTCAACCGGTGAGTTATCCCCATATCTCCCCACCTCCCCCCTCATCTACTCCACGACCCAGAGAGGATCTTGGCACTGGCGGTTACATTGACCATGTATATAACTTTGGCCAGGTTCGAGAAGGAGGTGTTCACGTGCGAGTGGAAGTACGACGGCGAGCGCGCGCAGATCCACGTGCCCGGCGACGACGCGCCGCGGCTCGGCGACGCGGCCATCTACAGCCGCAACCAGGAGAACAACACCAGGTGACCACCTACTTCTAACAGAAAGGTACATACAGTACTACCACTTTCGTAAGCTACTGCGGTATATATGCGCAGAAAATATTTTTGAATGGCGTGAACATATCCCAACCAATCATAGCGGCTGGCGCGCGTCCGTCCGCTATTGGTTGTTGTCTACGCGCCATGTTCTGTACGCGCGAATTATGCTTGGTTTAAAAAATGTAATTTGTGTGTTTGTAGCAAATACCCGGATGTGCTCAAGCGCCTGCCGTCGCTGCTGAAGGAGACGGTGAGGAGCTGCGTGCTGGACTGCGAGGCGGTGGCCTACGACACGGCCAGCAGGCAGATACTGCCCTTCCAGGTGCGTGCTACCAAAGTTTCAAACTCCAGCCCTCCAGTCCTCCAGCTCATCGGGAAGTTTGAAATCGATAGCAAACTTTTTTCGACAAATATAATAGACCGACAAGGAGTACTAAGAGACAGACAGACAAGAAAGCAACTATGTTGCATTGTCATCCAATTCCAATGTATGTTTAAAATCTCAATCCTCAAGTTCATCGGGAAGTTAGAACCGATTGCCAAAGTACCGTATTCGATACAAAGCAAACTTTACAAACAGATCGACAAGAATGCGAGTCAATAAAAATTGCTAAAAAGCAGTTGACACACTCTTCTGAAGCTTGCTGCAGAAGAGTGTGTTGCCCTCAAGGAGAAGTGGCGCAATATCGTAAAGAAAGAGAAGTATGAGGAAGTCTTCTCAAGGCTCTTACAGATCTTGTGTCACGTTGACGGAGCGCCACGTCTGCAGCTCCTGTTCAATGCTGCTTGCCGCCAGGCGCCAGGTACAGCAGTGGATGTTTCTCGCCTTCTCTGGGTAAAGTTACTAGCGCTTGGCTGCAATCAGACGGCTGGCAAGTGGCAAGTGACGTTGCAGCTAAAGAACTTCCGAGACGGTCAAGCTGCTTGACGTCAAGCATATTTTTCCTTGATGCGCCCGTCAAGTAGCTTGATCAAGCAATCGGCAGTTTTCTCGTATCTCGAGCACTGGTCGAACGTCGCGTCAAGCAAATATATAAAATCGCATCATTCAAGCGCTTAAATGCTTGACTCAAGCATCAAGCAGACATTGTAAACGGTGAGTCAAAAAATCTACGTGCTTGACCGTCTCGAAAGCTCTTAAGATGAAGCGCGCTCGCCTAGAAGACGTCTATTCACTGTTGTGGAGGGGTTTCGGTTTGTGATGCAACTCCTCGTACAACATTGAACAATATGAAACCCTCGGTGCAGGTGCTGTCGACGCGCAAGCGCAAGGACGCCGCCGAGGAGGACATCAAGGTGCAGGTGTGCGTGTTCGTGTTCGACCTGCTGTTCCTCAACGGCCGCGCGCTGGTGCGAGACCCGCTCGAGGACAGAAGGAGGTTGCTGCGGGAACACTTCAATGAGGTTGAAGGTAAGGCTCTCACATTATTGATGTAGTTTTTGTTCGTGTACACATTTCAGCAAATTCAGGGAAGGCTATTTCATATTACATACAACAAGACGACATCCTCGATGTCTGCGGAAGGGTCGCTAGCCGTTACCAGTCGTCAGCAGTTAGACCATATCTTGTGGTAATGGAGGCCCAAATAAGAAAAGACTGTTGCTTTTGTGTGTGCTTTAATAATACTGTCTGCTTATTGCAAGGTGCAAGGTGCTTCAAGAGCCGTGGGTCACACAATACAATCTTTAGATCTTATGAAAATGCTTCGGTAATTTATTACGGTGTGGTTTTGTTTTTGAACCAGTATAAACGCACAAGAGCTATATCTAAGTTGCATGGCAACGAATGCGTTACAATCTTTTATTTTTATTTTATTTTATTTTATTTGACTAACCAACAACATTTACACATACACAAGTATTTACATACAAAAGGATTTATAACTAAAGCATAAACGTTAACAACTGGCTAGTACAAAAGATTTAAGTACAATGATGTTATGACTTTAAAAGGCAGTAAAGTAAAGCAAAATGTAAAACAATCGTTGGCAACTCTTGATAATTTAAAAACCCGACTCCGATTTGTATTGTGACGTTGTAAATTTTGAACTACTAATTAACGTTTCGCTTTTAATAAAAATCTATTTTGTTCAAAGTATGTTGGTGCCACCTAGCATCAAGGTGCAGAACTACGCGTGGGTCGATGTTCAGAGTTCATTCGAGCCACAATAGATGGCGTTTGCTTCGTTGTCAATTGTCGTAAAAATAAAACAAAATAATTAAATAAAACCAAAATTTCATTTGTTTATTGTTAAGTCATTAACAAAACGGTTCTTATAATATATCCTTAGGTTCCGCAAATATTCAAAAATGAATTGGCTTCATGATCAAACTAACTGAGTGCGGCCACACTCGGGTTGCGTCTGGCAACACCGATAGGTGAGATTTAGAATTTTCCTGGAGTCAACATGTGAAGACGAATTTTTTTCGTTCCAGGAAAATCTCATTCTTTTTCGCCCATGGCTTCGCCTGGGAAAATACAATAGTTATAAATTTTAGTCATCCTAACGTATTTCAATGTTCATCAATTATGGTGAGTGAAAAATCAAGTAATGTGGATTCGACAAAATGGCGGTTTGGTTAGAGAAAATCCTAATTTTATGATTTCATTCCAGTTCCAGTTATTTTATCTTCCCAAATAAATGAGGATAATGGGTTGTGGGTGGACTTCTGAAAGCCATTGGTGGCCAGGAGTTCAATAGGTGAGTTGTGTTTGATCGGGAAAATTCCACGTGTCGAAATTTTCACACAGCACAAATTATAATCTTGTTTTTCTTTGTTACAGGGTTTTACGTTTACGTTTTACGTTTAGCTTCAGTTTTCCGTTTTAGTTTTCCGTTTGCGTTTTCGGTTTTCGTATTTATTTCTTTTGCACATTCACGTTGACAACTTAATTGCTATGGATAAGACTTGGTGAAAATCTTTGTAAGGAAACATTTCGGTTGTGAAGAATCAAGTTAAATTGAGTTTTGGATCTTGGCCGATGCCGTCCAGCTACCTTGCAGTCTTCGCACCTACAAGTAAGCAAATGTTTGTATCCTGCAACAGTTTAGTGAACCTTCTTAGTGTATGTGTACAGTAAGAACCCTGTCTTTACTACTGAGCTTTTATTTTGAAACAATTTTATGAATTTTACTGTGTCATTGTCTATTCCATGCCAATGGCATCTTAAATTTAAAACATAGATCTTATGTACTATCTACCTAAGTCATTCTAATGTATCTAAATTAAGTCTTGGCATTAAGCTAGAATAACTAAGCATTATTAGCCATCATTCTGTATTAAGCGACCCCGGTAAAAGTTACATTAAAAACAATTTTGCCTAACATCTAGCAAATTTCATTTATAACACCTCATATGCATTACAAGGGAGTCGACGGCTAGCTTCTATTCTTTACTAGGTAGATAGATCAAGTAAAGTAAATTAAAATTATTTTTTTTTCCTCTAATCTTTGTAAGGTGGTAGATTATTCCGTATCCGGGTATATTTCTATTCCGCCCAATTTACCACCCTTACAAATGGCGCCCGAACGTTTTTTTATATAGTTATTTCAGTATATTTTGAGAAATTTTGTGAATTTTATGAAATGTACTCCGCTGATTGTACAATTTTCTAAGTAGTGACACATTGCAAAGAGCACTAAGCTGTTTTTTATGGTTAACTAACTAAATAATAACTAATAGTTAGAAATTTTGTCTGATAGTTTAAGTAATTTTCTGAGTATAGTCCAACATTGGTTTTTTCTTATTTAATTAACACATTATAAATGGTGCTTATGCCGTTTAATTATGTTATCGACTTACCTTGGAGGTGTATAAGTGAATGTTTGCCTTCAGTTTAGTAATAAACATTGCTTAACTGAGTTGTTGTTGGGTATTGCTTTCAATAGTAAGTACATCTTATGTTTGAAAATTCCGGTAACTTAGTATAATTAAAGTTTTGAAACGCTATGTGCTGTTAACTAGTTACACACATACATTTATAAATACTAAGAGTTACAACTTGTGAAACTAAATATATAAACTATATTCAGAGATTACATTAAGTTCAAGTATGAAGTTATGAACAATTTTTTTTTCAGTGACTTGATACTTCATTATTTTGTTGAAATTTTGTTTAGAGCTGTGTTAAGGTTATGATAAAAGCTACTTCACACACAAAACATGTTAAGTTTAATTGAATGCTGGTAGTTTAAAGTGACATTTAGAAACAGATTTTGTTGTATTTTAGGTTATGTGTTAAAAGTGTAAAGTAACAGCCATCAAACCATTGCACAATCTCTTTGTTTTTTTGAAAGATAATATGCTAGTCAGAGTTCATTGCAACTTTGTTGCCTGTTACTTTTGTAATTGTAAAGGTTGTAACACACTGTGTACTCATAAAGGTGATACTGCACCTTACAATCATTTATTCAATTTTGGGAAGTTTTATTTTGTTATATTTTGTTTACTATAGTAATAATATGTGCTTGTATTATTAACAATATTTTGGAATAGGAACATAATTGATAAAATAGGTTAGGATAGACTTAAGAATATTGTTTTTGTTGTGTATTTTGCTTGTGTATATTTAATAGTTTAAATAACTTCTTTTGTGTTTGTGTTTAACCAATTTGTATAAGGCTAAACATAGACAGTTACACAAGCTCGATATTTTGTTAAATGTGTTTTGACTTAACACAATGGAACAGACTTTTGCCCAGTTTCATTCACTTTTGAAGGACGAATTGTGTTATGAGGTATCCATTCGTTCCGAAACTCCAGCACCTACAGTGCTAGGTTTAAAGAAACAGTTAAAACAATTAATTCAGGAAATTCCTTCTGAATCAATTTTAGAGACGGATTTCACTTCTGAAAGTGAGTTAGGGGTTATTACTAAAAAACTTCAAGACTTAGAAGATTTATTAAAAAAGTGTTCTGACACTAAAGATAGACATGCCCTCTGTAGGTCTAAAGCTTTAGCTTCACATTTGTACTTTAGAATTTTGAGAATACAGTGTTCCGAACTCAGCTTAATAAGTAGGAAGAGTGAATTACATACAAAGTTGCAGAGTTTGATTTCCAGATTAGATGCTGACAATGAGTCGTCTCACGACGAATCACTGGATTCCGAGAGTACCGCCGTTGACTGCACTGGTGATAAAAATGTTGCCAAGTGGAAGTTACATTTCAACGGACAGGGTGATCCGCGCAGTTTTATCGAACGCGTTGAGGAATATAAAAGATCTTATGGCGTTTCAGATGGAAAATTATTTGTTTCTGCATTTCATCTTTTTACAGGCCGAGCATTGTTATGGTACAGAGGCAACAAATGTCAAGTTTCGTCTTGGTCAGAATTGAGAACTTTATTTTTAGAGGAATTTGATGCAGTAGATTATGACTACAGGTTGCTAGGTGAAATTCGAGCAAGAACACAAGGCTCTGAAGAACCTGTGTCTATCTATTTCGCTGTAATGTTTGGCATGTTTTCAAGGTTGTCAACACCACTTTCCGAAGAACAAAAGTTACAAATTTTATTACATAATATTCGCCCTTTTTACTCAGAACAATTAGCTCTTGTTGACATTAAGTCTGTCGCAATGTTGAAGGAAAAGTGTCGCAAACTAGAGGCTGCGAGGCAGCGTTCCGCCTTATTTTCTGAGCCTACTAACAGTAAGGCAACTTTAAGTTCAGAGTTTGCTTACAAACAAGTGACAAAACAGATAAACACACTTTCAGTCACACCTGCACCTAAGGTTGATACAAGTAAAGGCACTGATTTTACGAAAACAAATAAACAACTATGTTACAAGTGCGGCAAGGGTAACCATTCCTTTAAATTTGCAGGACAGTTCCGAAATTTATTAGATGTTTTCGTGTGGACGTCAGAACTTTACAGTAAAGACATGTCCAAGTTGTAGTAAAAAGGCGATTAGTAAACCCGCTCCGGACAAAAATTCAAAAAACTAATTAGTAAGAACTGTGCAGAGACACAAGTAAATAACTTGGTCATTAACAACAAAACATCCCTTTTACCTGACACAGTTCTGTATTCAGTGGATAAACGAGACTTTAGGCCACATTTAAAGGTTTTTGTTGACGGTTTTGAGATTACAGGTTTACTAGATTCGCGTGCTTGCGCGTCAATTTTGGGTAACCAGGCGCACAAGGTTTTTTTGAGATTCGGTTATAAATTGCATAGCAGTATTGATACCACATTTTCAGTGGCAAATGGAGACAAACTTGATTGCATGGGTTATATGTTTATTCCGATTACTTATAATTCCGTAACTCACATAATAAAATTTTTTGTAGTACCCTCTATAATAGCGGATGTTATTTTTGGCTGTGACTTTTGGAAAACATTTCAGTTAGCCCCTGGCATTTTTGATAATTTAGAATTAATTAAGGCACCTTCTCAATTTTACAATATTTGTGCGATTGATAATAAACAAATTCATACCATCACTTCTTTTGAAAACTTATCATCTCAACAGAAAGAATTAGCCCAGTCTGTAGTAAATAAATTTTTAGATATTTCTTCAACGAAAATTGGATTGGGTAGAACAAAATTAATTGAACATGTCATTGACACCGGTGATGCCTTGCCAATAAAAATAAAACAATATCCACTTTCTCCCGAAAAGAAGGAAGCTTTAAGTAAAGAGTTAGATAGGATGCTGGAAATGGACGTAGTTACTCCGAGTGAAAGCCCTTGGAATAACCCAGCAATTTTAGTGAAAAAGGCAAATGGAGACTGGAGATTTTGCCTAGATTGCAGGAAATTAAATTCAGTGACAAAGGGGGATTCATACTCAATACCGTACATTCCACAAATTCTAGATAGCTTGAAAGAGGCAAGGTTTTTATCATCGATTGATTTAAGTTCAAGTTTCTGGCAAATTCCGTTAGCTAACGACTCTCAGGAAAAAACCAGTTTTACAGTTCCTGGTAGAGGGTTATTCAAATTTAAAGTCATGCCGTTTGGCCTATGCGGTGCACCAGCACGACAGCAGAGGTTAATGGACCAGTTATTTAATCAAAATTTTTGTAGTGATATTGAAAATGGAATAGTATTTTGTTATATAGATGATATTGTTATTTGTTCTGCTGATTTTGAAACCCATTTAATTTTATTAAACAGAGTTCTGGATAAACTAAAAATGGCTCAACTATCCATAAATTTTGATAAATGTAATTTTTTTAGAAACTCTTTGAAATATTTAGGGTATATAGTGGATGAATTTGGTTTACGCACAGATCCTGGAAAAGTTGCCGCAGTTTTGAACTTTCCGACCCCAAAAACTGCACAGGAGGTAAAGATTTTCCTAGGCACTTGTTCTTGGTACAGGCGCTTTATTAGGAATTTTTCAACCATCGCTGCACCACTCAATAGACTAACGAGTAAAGGAAAGAACGCACCTAAATTTGAGTGGAGCGAACAGGCAGAGGTAGCATTTAATACATTGAAGAATGCGTTGGTAACCGCACCTGTTCTTGCGGTACCGAATTTTGAAAAACCATTCAAAATACATTGTGACGCTTCTGCATATGGTGTTGGCGGTATGCTAACGCAAGAAACCGATGGTTGCGATCATCCCATTGCGTATGTCAGTAGAGCCTAAATAAAAACGAAAGGAATTACAAGCGCGACGGAACGCGAGGCTCTAGCTGTGATTTTTGCAGTGGAGAAATTTCAGGCTTATTTTGGTTCCAAGCCAGTCACAATTATCACAGACCATGCATCCCTAAAGTGGTTCTTAAATTTAGAAAATCCCTCAGGACGACTCGCCAGATGGGGTTGTAGATTATCACAGTATAATTTTGTTATCGAACATAGGAAGGGTTGTGATAATGTAGTTCCGGATACCTTGTCGAGACTCATACACGTAGATGTAGTTGGTGATCGTAATGATAACTCTAGTCAACAGTTTTGGTAGATGACTGGTATGACAAAACATTTAATGGCTGTAAAATCAATCCAGCAAATTTTCCGAATTTTTGTATTTTGAACGATAAACTATATCGTTACAGTAAATGTAAATACCAGCTTCTCAGTGAGTTCGACTGGAAAGAGGTAGTCCACAAGAACGACATCCTTAGCATTATGCAACAAAACCATGCAGATGCAACTGCAGGTCATTTTGGTGTGTTCAAAACTCATCGCAGATTATCCCTCAGATATTTTTGGCGTGGTATGTATAAGGACGTGGTTGAGTACGTTAAGAATTGTGATACTTGCTCTGCGTATAAACACACGACATCAGCCACTCCAGGTCTGCTAGGGAAGCCTAAAGTCTGCGAGAGACCTTTTCAGGTCATTTCGGCTGATTTAGTCGGACCTTTGCCTAGGTCTAAATCAGGATTTACATTTCTTTTTGTGGTGACGTGTTGTTTTTTCGAAATATACAATGTTGTTTCCGTTACGGCGTGCCACAGGTGCCGCTGTTGTTAAAGCGCTAGAGAATTTTGTATTTTTGAACCATAGTGTTCCAGAGACTGTGATTGTGGACAATGGGTCCCAATTTACAGGATCTGAATTCCGTAATCTCATTAAGCGTTATAATATTCCGAAATTACACTACACACCACTGTACACTCCGCAAGTTAACCTTGTTGAGAGGTACAATAAGGTTGTTATGACTGCTGTAGCCGCTTTTGTGAAAGATAACCACAGGTCCTGGGACGAAAACCTGTACAAGGTCCAGTTCGCCATAAACAGTGCGGTTAATGAATCCACTGGATTCTCCCCGTTCTTCCTTGTCCACGCTAGAGAACCGGTTTTAAATGGTTCCTTCTATAAGGACACGGATAAGGAGTACGAGGCCGGAATTCCAAGGGAGGAATACGCAGGAAAGTTTGGAACTTTGGAGGACATATTTGGTCAGGTTAGGAGAAATTTGTTTCAGGCTCATGCAGAGTATGCAACGCATTACAACTTAAGGCGTAGGTCTGCAAGCTATTCTGTTGGGGACATAGTGTGGAAAAAGACCTATCCACAAAGCGACGCTACAAATTTTTTCGCAGCTAAGCTGGCACCTAAGTATGAAAAGTGCAGGGTTGTCAAGGTTTTGTCACCTTTGGTTTATGAACTAGTTAGAGTAGCTGACAACCACCCAATAGGCACTTGGCATATTAAGGATATTAAGAAGTAGATATTTGCCATTACTTAGTTTGGTCTAAACTGTTTGAATATTTAAGTTATCAATATTCAATTAGGAATTTGAATGAGTGTAGTGATGTTCTGAGTTAACAGTTACATTACCATGGTTCAGTTGAGGAGGAATGTAGTGGATGTATGTAGGGATGAATATGTGATGATTGGAATGCTTGTGGTAGACCAACCGGTTGAGAAAGTAAAAATGCAAATATCGTACTTTGGGGATAACGAAAAGGGGGGGGTTTTGTGTTTTGTTTTCGTTTTCCTTCTAGATAATGGATCATTTCTGTTATTTTTTCCGATTCTGTTCCGAGATCTATTTTCTAGGAGAGTTATTTCGTTTTTTTTTTCTCATATTCCGATTTTGATTCGGTTTTATTTTTCCGAATGGGATAGAGAACGGTTGCCATATCAGATGGACCCGTTCACAACCAGATTTTCCGTATTTGTTGAGTAACAAATATTACGATGGTAGTTTAAAAGAGTGAACCACCGTAGGCCTAGACGCATTCTATCAGTCAGCTGAAGAATGAGCCAAGATGTTTCCACTCAAGTGTCTTAGACACCATGAAGTTTTTTTGTATATATTCTTTTTAGAAGTTAGGGTTGTGTAGTTAAGTATAATGTATAAAACCTTACACTGTTTTCAGTATATTTATTTTGTTAGACAATTTTCCTTGTTAGTAGTAGATGTGCGTTCACGCGTA